>NC_054485.1:82221006-82550391 GCF_017639515.1 Carcharodon carcharias
ACTCTTTTCTTCTCCGCCGATGCTGCCAGACCTGCTGAGTTTTTCCAGGTAATTCTGTTTTTGTTTTGTTATTAATTTGGCTGCTTTGTGTTGTATTTCCTGTAGGAATGTAGTGAATACACGCCAATTAATAAGAATGAGAAAATCAACTGTTGTTGAAAGGTGTATGATATCATTCCGCGTAATGCACAGGAACTTGATTAAATTTAATTAGAAAAGGGAGACGCGTAATCGGCAGGATTCGAACCTGCGCGGGGAAACCCCAATGGATTTCTAGTCCATCGCCTTAACCACTCGGCCACGACTACATGCGTCACTCAACGAAAATCACACTACTCCTCACTGAAAACAATGCTCAGAAAGAATCTTTTTGTTCCGTTGCGATTTTGATTTATTGTGCTGGATATTACTGCATTTAATCACTCTGCTGGTAACATCGACTGCTATTCTTTCTTCATTTCGGCTGAATGTGATTTTAATCCGAAAAGTTGTTTTTGTCTTTTCTTTGAATCACTCCTAAATACATTTATATACAACGCAGATTCAGATAAATGCATTGAGAGATAACACACGTAGACACATATATATTCTGAACTATCACACTACAACAAAATCCATTTGCAAGCATCACAACATTAATGATAAATATTTATATATTTGTAACCTGCTGTACTCCAATCCCGAAATGCAACTATAGCTCGTTCGTGGCGCTGTAGAATGCAAGTTTGTGTTGACAGAAACACTAAGAGAATCCATTTATATTCTTTTTTCATTTTCCGTATTCATTCTGCAATTTAGATTTGAGAAACTACCAATCAAAAAATGACTGTGGATTTGATAGGATGGATCGAAAGAAACTGTTTCCTCGGGCTGTGTATATACAGAAGACAGGGTGGGAATGCAAACAGTAGATGCAGAGCCAGCCAGTAAGAATCAGGGAAGTTACACAAATAAAATATATTGCAGGCACCAAATGAAAAATGGGCGTATTTTCTAGGTGACGCGACCCAAGGAGCAAAGCGATTTGGGTCTCCAGGCACAGGACACACAAATTGCCAGTATACATGTACGAAAAGTCATTTTAAGAACTCAACTTCCAGGCTGTCATATTCGAGGTACAACATATTCCTGCGATTAGATATTTAGACAACTCTCTCTAATTTGCTGCTACAGTTATGCAACCAAACTGGGAAAGATCAAAGGCCAATAATTGTGGCAGGAAGGCTTTTGGCAGTGTGACAGCTGCTGTGTGGCTTCTTTTTTTGCACTTGTTTATATTTCAGATTGCTGCATTTGATTTTTTTTGCCTTTTTTCTGTAAGTTTATGCTTTAATTTAAGGTTAGTGCATTTACAACTTTCATCTTTTCGTCATGTTGTTCATATTTCATAATATTGCAGTTTGCGAATTTAAACTAAATTCTGGAAATCTGGTGCACACTGACTACGGCTCCTTTGATTGACAGCTCTCTCTCTCGCTCTCTCTCCAGGCATCCCACAAAATCACACGCCGCTCATAAGAGGACACGCAGGCGCTAGCCGTCACTAAGCTGCGTTACTATAGCAACAGGCCCAGCCTTTGTCTCAGGGCCGATGATGTTGGCGGCGGATTCGGTGGCTGGGCGCTGCTTTGGGCGTTGGGGTGGGGGGCGGTAGGGGGTTGGCGATGGCAACAGAAAGAGTGGTGAAGAAAAGTTTCTCACTCCAGAGATGCTGGCAGGTCTGCTCAGCGTTTCCAGCATTCGGAAATTGCCTGGGACTGGCGCCACGAGGGCAGTTCCTCCGAATCCAGGTCCAGGAGGCGGCGGTGACCCCGAGCTCTGTGAGGCCACAATGGCTAAGGGCTGTGACGTGGGCGCTGTCAGCAGGAGCACAGGAACAGCAGGAGGACAGTACAACCCCTGAGCGTGTTCCCACCATTCAGTTAGCAATGCCTAATCCATATCCTAAGTTCATTAACCGGCATTGGCTCCAAAAACTTAATAGACTTAGGTCATAAAAATACCAGTTTTGAAAGTTTCAATTCACCCGCAATCTCGAGCTTTTCGAGGGAGTGTATTGACGATTTCCATTACCCTTTGCACGACGACGTGCTTCCTGACATCACGCTGAATGGCTAGGTTTTAATTATGAAGTTACACGCGGATGAATAATGTTCCTTTGCATTTATCCTATCAGTTCCATTAATTATATTGCAGTACAGTGCTGTGTTGTGTAGGACTGTGTACTTACAGTGTCCTCATTGGCTTGTACAGGTCTTATTTCTGCACGCCATAGTTCTGGGGGTTCTGCAGGTCTGTGTTCTTTCGGTATTGAAGTTTGTGATGGTCTGTGTCCGTAAACTGCTGAGGGTATTTACAGGTCCTATCTCCCCTCATGCCCTCGGTGAGTTCATTTGGTCCATGATTCCCATATTTTGCTATCTAAACCCTATTACCAGTAAGCAGTTGACCACCCAACACTCCTATCTGGGCCCCAGGCTGACATTGTTAAAGGTTCTCTCTCTGTACTCTCATTGTCTTCATCAAAATTGCCACCATCAGCCATGCCGCGAATAAAAGAAGACTTGACCCGACCATCCTTGCAGGCCACCACCTCACCTCCAACCTTCCTTTCCTTTCCAAACTCACTTCCTGGAAATTTATGTTTGAATCGTTCCAATCCGGTTTATGCTCCTGCCACAGTACAAACACAGCTCTTCTCAAAGTAAAATATGACATCCTATTTGACTGTTCTCCTTCTTGGCTGTCTGTTCATCACACCATCCTCTTCCATTGCCTCACGACCGTCTTCCAGCTGGATGAGACTGTTCTCACCTGCTTTCAGCCTTATATATCTACACATAGCCAGAGAATGACTTGCAATGGCTTCTCTTCCCATTCCAGGTTTGTTACCTTAATGTTCCCCAAGGATCAATTCTTGACCCCCTTCTATTTCTTATCTATGTGCTCTCCCTTGGCAATATCATCACAGCATTAATTTTGACATGTATGCTGATGAATTCCATCTCACCTCTCCTGACTCCTCCACTTTTGCTAAATTATAAAATTGCTTATCCAATATCCAGTATTTATCATAAGACCAGGAATGGGGACATTCACTAATAATTGCCCAATGTGCAGCAACATTCATGACTCCTCAGATACTGAAGCAGTTCATGTCCGAATGCAGCAAGATCTAGACAATATCCAGGACTGAGCTGATGTGAGGTGCTAATGTAACTTGCCACATAAGTGTCAGGCAATAGCCATCTCCAACAAGAGAGTGAATCTAACCATCACTCCTTGACGTTCAATGACATTACCATAACTGAATTCTCCATTATCAACATTCTGGGATTTACCAATGACCAGAAGCCGAACTGAACTAGACATATAAATACTGTGACTACAAGGGCATATCAGAGGCTAGGGATCCTGTGGCGAGTAACTCACCCCCTGACTCCCCAAAGCCTCTCCACCATCTACAAGGCACAGGTTAGGAGTGTGATGGAATACTCTCCACTTGCCTGGATGAGTGCAGCTTCAACAACACTCAAGAAACTTGACACCATCCAGCACAAAGCTTGATTGTCACCCAATCCACAAACATTTACTCCCTCCACCACTGACATGGGCAACAGTGTGTAGCATCTACAAGATGTACTGCAGAAACTCATCAAGGCTTCTTAGACATTATCTTCCAAATCCACAACTATCACCATCTAGAAGGACAATGGCAGCAGACACATGGGAGTACCACTAGTTGGAATGTTCCCCTCCAAGCCACTCGCCATTCTGACTTGGAAAGATATCTCCGTTCCTTCACTATCACTGGGTCAAAATCCTGGAACTCCTTCCCTCGCAGCACTGTGGGTCTACTTGCACCAAATGGACTGCAGCGATTCAAGAAGGCGGCTCACCACCTTCTCAAGGGCAGCTAGAAATGGACAATAAATGCTGGCCTAATCTATGATGCCCACATCCCATGAATGAATAAAAATAAAAGTACTGTATGAGCAGAAGTGTTGTTCAATTAAGTATTTGGAGGACTGAAACCATTGCTTTTGGTCTCCGCTCCAGACTTTGTCCCAGAACTACTGTCTTTGTCCCTCTCCCTGGCAACACTCTGAGACTAAACCTGACTTTTAGCAATTTTGGTGTCCTATTTCATAAGGAGCTTCCAACCACATATCTGCCTATTTCAACTTCTGCCTGACTCCACCCCTGCCTCAGATCATCAGCTGCTAAATCCCCCACCTATGCTTTGTTACTTACAGACTTGACTATTAATAGCAGTTGGATCATCCCCAACCATAAAATCTGAATTCACTGGTGTGTAAGCAGGTGGGCTGATCGCGTAAATCATTTCCCACACACATAGAACAGTGCCTCTCTCCAGTATGAATGTGCTGACTGTGCATCATATATTTTCACTGTGTAAATCTCTTTGTGTATGGGAAGTCTGAATGATCCCTCTCTGTTGTGAATGTTCTGCTATCAGTAGATGGGGTAACTAAGTGATTCGATTTCAACACTCATCTTTTCTGCAGTGTGATTGTATCCATGAATTTACAGCTCTGACAGGGAACTCAAAAACTTTGGATAGTCAAAACAGCAACTTTATTTATTAAGCATCTTAATAGTTACAAAAATGTTCTAAACCCCATTGCAGGAGTGTTTAACGGTCCATACATTAAGATGTTTGATTCCTGAGAAAAGAGACATGCTGTCAAAGCTTTTCAACTTGAACTCATCAAGACAGTCACAAGAATACCATATCTAAAGGGAACAACAATTTATACTGCACAAGAAGAGGGTGCTGATTGGTTGGCAAGTGGACCTTGATTGGTGACTATTTTTTCAGCAATACATGGTTGATTTCCAAAACTTCTGTGCTTTATCTCCAATTTAATCCTGAAAGCATGGCTAATTCCCATACGATACAAATAGGAAATGTGCATATTTTATAAATATAAATGAATGGCTCTAATGTGACCTTGTGTGATATCCTTATGGTTATAAAACAGCAGATCCTCTGGCTCAGTCTGTGCTGTGCCTTGCTAGATGTTCTAGTAATAGAATATAAACATGACTTGTTTGTGCATTTCATGCTTGCTAAATCACACACATTTATGTCAGTTAAATATCTTGCAGCTGATAGTCTCCCAGGAATATTTATTCTAACAATCTTAGGAGCTCATGTCTCCTGTCTCCCAGTTTTGCTTCTACTGGCTCTGCATCCAGGGCAGTTGTTCCTTCCTTGCATACTTCTTGCTTGTATTTCTCCTTATTTTCTTGACTATACATTTTCTTAATTTGTTTCCCATTGCTTTAAGCCTCTTCAATCCCAAGTATTCAGACTTTGTTCCCAAAATTAGTGAGGATGTAATATGTACCATGCAAGATGATTCAAAATACTACAATATTTCAGGAGGTGGGGGGAAGGTACTGAGCATAATGCAATATTTGCAATTGTTTAACATCAGAAAATGAGGTTTGGAGCTCCTAAGTTGAGGAGTAATTCCTTCCTAAGGTTTTCCACCATTAACCATTAAAATAGTTTCTAAGGGGTAATCTTTTTCTCTGGGGCTAGGGATGATCAAACTGGTTCAGCTCTGACCCAGGTACTATCAGGCCCACACACTTGAAGCACGATTTCTGGCTACTCCTCACTCTCTCAGCACAGCTCCTGGGTCTCTCCCTGCCCTTCAATGCTACCCATGTCATTGCTGCTTCTTACATGTCATTCCTGCTGTATCAAGTGATTAAACATAACTCCACTCTGCAGGAATTGTTTCCTGCAGTGTGTCATGGCATTCAGTCACTTAAAGCACATCAGCAAGCAGGCAAGAAGTGGTCATTGTATTGAAGGGACAAAAGTTGTGATGGCAGCAGGGAAGTACCAGAATGATATTGGGGCATGCAGTACCTGTATGAAACTGGAGGGTAGGGCAAGTGCCAGCATGAAATTGGGGGGATGGTGAAAGAGTGGCAGTGTGAAGTGTTAAGGTTTAGAATGAGTGTCAGTGTGAAATTGGAGGAGGGAGGATGCCAGCTTGAACTGGGGACAGAGGGTGAAGAAAAGTGCCAATGCATTAAAAGCAGATAAGGAGCTTAGGTCAGAATAACTGGATGTTGGTTACGGTGCTGATGGGTGTTGCAGTTACAGCATTTTACAGGCAGGCTATAGGTTCCATGATAAGCAGCTCAGATGCTGATGAAGCCAAAGTGTTTGGACTCCTGTCTCGTGGAAACACACAAGAACAAACTCTGGCTCTACCCCCACTGTGGGTATATCAATGAGTATTAATGAAAATACACTGAGCCATGGCAAACACCCTTTAACAATTTCCCATTCCTTTAGTAATTCTGTAATTGTCTATGAAATGCTGGAAATTGTACATGCATTTTCATTGTTCCATTGACTTCCCCAGGCTACACTTTAGTACATTCAGTTACTGTTACCAATCTCCTTCTGTCTGATAGAAACCAACCACACAGTCAATAACACTAATCTCCTCAGTCTGATATAAACTAACCTCACACTCACTGACACCAATCTCCTCTCATCTGATACAAACCAACCCCACATTCACTGACACCAATCTCCTATTTTTAATATAGGCAAATCCCAGTCACTGGGATGAATCTTCCCCTGTCTGATATAAATCCACAGTCACTCATATAAATCTCTTCCCATCTGATATAAAATTACTGTACAGGCATTGACATCAATCTGCTCCTGTCTGATATAAATCAATCCGACAGGTCCATAAAGATTAAACATGATCCTTTACTTGTATTGGACTTGCGGTCGGAAATGGGATAAAAAGAGGGGGTAAAAAGGTGATAAACAATGAATAAATGAATAAAAATGAAAATAAGTGGATTAAAAAAATGAATTTTGAAAAAAGGATAAAAAAGGTGTGAAGATGGAGGATACAGTTCATGGTCTGAAGTTGTTGAACTCAATGTTAAGTGCAGAAGGCTGTGAAGTGTCTGGTTGGAAGATGGGGTGCTGTTTCTCCAGTTTGCATTGGGCTTCACTGGAAGCAGGCCAAAGACAGACATGTGGGCATGAAAGCAGGATGGTGTGTTGATTTGCAGGCCACTGGAAGGTCTGGGTCATGTCTGCGGAAAGACCGAAGGTGTTCCACAAAGTGGAAGCAGTGAATGCAGTCGACCAAATTGAAGGAGATGCAAGGGAAGCGCTGCTTCACTCAAAAGGAGTGTTTGGGCCCTTGGACGATGAGGAGGGCGGAGGTAAAGGGGCAAGTGTTGCACCTGCTGCGATTGCATGGGAAGGCATGGTGGGAAGGTGATGAGGTGTTGGGTATGATGGAGGAGTGGACCAAGTGGTCCCGGAGGGACCAATCCCTATGGAATGCTGATGTGGGGGTGAGGGGACAATGTGTTTGGTCGTGGCATCATGCTGGAGTTGGTGGAAATAGAGGAGGATGATCCTTTGAATGCGGAGGCTGGTGGGGTAAAAAGTGAGGACAAGGGGGACCCTTTGTCTAAATGAACATGGTTCAGTCCTGGGTATGATTAACAGTAGCAGTGAGAGAAGAATCAAACCCCTGTAGTCTCATGTGAACCCGATGGTGTGTCTGCAAGTTAGAAAATCGATTAAATCCCTTCTCACACACGGAGCAGATAAATGGCCTCTCCTCAGTGTGAACTCGCTGGTGTGTCAGAAGCTCGGATGAACGAATGAATCCCTTCCTACACACAGAGCAGGTGAATGGATGCTCCCCAGTGTGAATGCGCTGGTGTGTTAACAAGTGCGATAAGTGAGTGAATCTCTTCCCACAAACAGAGCAGGTGAATGGCCTCTCCCCAGTGTGAACACGTTGGTGTGCGATCAGGTGCGGTGACTGCCTGAAGCCCTTCCCACAGTGAGTACAGCTGAAGGGTCTCTCATCAGTGTGAACTCGCTGATGTGTCTGGAGGATGGAAGACTGAGCAAATCCCTTCCCACACACGGAGCAGGTGAACGGCTTCTCCCCAGTGTGGCTGCGTCGATGATTTCTCAGCTCAGATGGGTAATTGAAGCCCTTGCCACACATGGAACAGGTGAACGGCCACTCCCCAGTATGGTGGCGTTGATGCATTTCTAGTTTAGATGGGTAATTGAATCCCTTTCCACAGTTCCCACATTTCCACGGTTTATCCATGGTGTGGGTGTTCTTGTGTCTCTCCAGGTTGGACGATTAGTTAAAGCGTGGTCCACACACAGAGAACACATGTATGGTTTCTCCCTGCTGTGAATAGTGCAATATTTTTTTCAGGTAATGTAACTGGTTAAAGCCCTTTCCACAGTTAGTGCACTGGAAAATCTCACTCGAGTGTGCGCGTTGCAATGCTTTTCCAGTCACATTGATGTTTGAAATCTTTTCCCACAGATAGAACAGGCAAACGTTTTGCCTTCCATATTCAAAAGCTGATGACATTTAGGTCCTGATGAATTTAATGATGCTGTCAGATCTTGACATAATGTTTGGTTTGACTTTCTCATCTGCAAATGCTCCTCCTCTAATATTCTGCAAAAGTCATTCACAAAAGTTATCACTGTCACGACAGAATGAAAATTCAAAGTAGACAATTATAGTTTCCATGCTTTCTTTACTTTCTTCACTTGTTCGCCCAAAGCTGGAAATTCCCATCCCACACACTCTCCCTCTTCTGGTGCTGAAATCTAACACCAATGCAGTATCTAAAACATTTTTTTCCTTTGGTCAACTTTTCTCCATCCCCTGAATTTGCTGAATTTAGATGTGTTCAGTTCTACCCTCACTGGTTCTCCTTCATCTCTTCCCCTGAAGATGCTAACTTTGACTGGGTTCTGGTCTCCACTCACTGGTTTCCCTTCCCCTCACTCTCCCTACTCGCTTGAAGATGCCTACTTTGGATGGGTACAGTTCTACAATTAACTATTTGTCTGCAAAATGAGACTCATGTTCTTAACCAACTTATGTGACGCTCAGCAGTTAGAGTCAACAGGCTATTCCACTGTCCTCACCTGATGTCTCACACGTGCACTTTCCAGCAGGGTAACTGGATCTTCCTCCCAATGGCTCAATCAGTAAAGGCACTGACAGGTTTAACTGAATAACAGGAGGGACCCAGATTTAAACCTGCCTCCTTAAGTGCAATTAGGGGTGGGAAACAAGTGCCGGCATTGCCAACAATTCCCCCCATCCCATGAAAAGTAAACCTACTCTTTTAATACCCCTGTAAAAGCTGATTACAAAAAACACCACAGTAAGTATGAATACAGGAACAGGAAGAGGCCATTCAGCCGTTTCAGACTATTGGACCATTTAATTTGATCCTGGCTAATTTGTTTAATTGCAATTTCATAGCATTTAAATGATCCCTTAATATAGTAAAATGTTTTAAGATGGTTCGCAAGATCGACATCAAATAGAAACTGACACCAAGCAGTCTTCCACCTTTCAGAATGGAATCTTTTGAAAATTTGAAGGATACTGAATTTCATGTCATGAAGAAAGAGAAAATGCCGATTGGACAGCCGTACGGAGCGCCGGATGGCTCATTTCTAAGTGTTTTTGTCGCCAAAACAATGGCGAGGAAAACAACCCAGAGTGCTCCCCGCAGTAGAATACAGCCTATCTCATTCAGAAGGACCGCAGTGCGCAGGCCCCGCCGTCGGAGTCAGCCTGTCTGCGCAGAGCATGCGCACTACTGCTCAAGGAAGCTGGGCAGTGACGAGTGCAGAGTCAGGGACTTCGAGTGCGGGTTTCAGGCCCATACCAGAAACGCCAGATTTGGCGAAAGCCCGGGGATGCAGGCGTTGTTACTATTTAACCTATTATGCACAGCTACCGTTAACCCGATTGTGCAGCACCTCCCAATCCAGTTCGCCGCTTCCTGGTTTCGTCTCCTGGTTCTACCGATCCGACTCGAAACAAAGGACCCGTCCAGAATGCCCGCGTCTTTACCTGCTGAGCATGCGCACTGTGAACCTGGGCACTGAGCGAGTTGAATAGAGTGGTTTCTAGGGCGCAGGGAATTGTGGGACCTTTAGCCGCCATTAGTGAGTGACGATCGGTAAGTACTTTATTACTACCTGAGGGAAAGTTTGCCACATAAAGCGTTTCTCGCTCCATTGATGTTACCTGATGCGCTGAGTATTTCCAGCGTTTTCTCTCTTTATTTCATAGATACTGTACTCTGCAGTCCCGAAGGCTCTGTTGCCTGCCCGATTGCAGAGTTCAGGTCATCACCTTGGGATTGGAGAGGAACTTGGAGTGGGAGGGGAAGGATCCAGTTGTCGTGGGCCACATTGGTACCAACGACAGGTAGGACTAAGAAAGAGGTTCTGCTGAGGGAGTAGTAGAGAACTAGCTGAGACTGGTTTCTCTGTGACTGGGTCAGTTTATCTTTGTCTTAGGAGCAGATTAAGCCAGCCAACTTAGTATGACTTAGAACAGAGTCCTGGAAATTGGGTGATTAAAGGAGTTGGGAGAGGAAGGGAAAAAGGTGCTCCTTTGCATTTATTTTTGTTGTTTGATAACAGGAGAGGAGCGGTGACCTTAAAGAGTGAGGGGTACAAGGTCAGAGACCAAAGTGGAACCTGGAGCCAGCACATGAGGAGTGGTGGCCTTGGTAAGTAGGGCCTGGTGAGTATTTCTTCTGTCCATCCTTTGAAGTAAAAATGGGCTTTTAGTAGGTGTTTAAATATAAGAAGTCAGATCCTTCATATATATTGGGTGGCAGAGCTGGCTCGATGTGCTGAATGACCTACACCTGCTCCTATTTTCTATGTCTCTATAAGTATCAGCAGCTAGGAGCTAAATTAAAAAGCAGAACCAGAATATTAATAATCTGTGCATTACTGCCTGAGCCCTGAGCAGATGAGTGTAGGGTAAATAAGATCAGGGCTTTCAGTGGGTTTCTCAGAGATTGGAGGGGAGAAATGGGTTTGAATTCATGGAGCACTGGCACCAGTAATGGGGAAAGAAATAGCTATATCTGAATTGTGCTGGTTCCAGTTGTCCTGGCAAGTTGTATAACTATTGCTGGTAGGGGGCTTTAAACTAAATACTGGGGGTGATGGTTCATCTGAGGGGAGGTTTGGAAATCTAAAGAGAAATGGCAATGCAGGAGTGCAGGGTACCGATGCAGGTGATGGTAACCAGAGTGTGACAGGAAGGGACAGTGTACAAATTAAAAAGTGCACTAGAAAATATGGTCAGAGTAGGGGAAAAATGGCTTTAAACTAGTAGATGAGAGGAGCTTTTAGATGAAGGGAGATAGAGAGATCCAAAGGTAAAAGTTGAAACAGTTGAATAGTACGTTGGTTTGGGCAAAGACAAGCTGAGTGGGACAATAAGGGATAGAGAGCTTAATGATATTCGTGCATCAGAGAGTAAAGTCCATGCAGGAATCTTTGTTAAAAAATGAATTCACTTTATCTGAAAGCGCAGAAGATCCACAATAATATAGATGAATTAGTGTCACAAATAGAGATAAATGGTTTAAATCTAATTGCCATTACAGAGTCATGGTTACTAGGTGACCAAGATTGGGAACTAATTATCCCATGGTATATAACATTTTGAAAAGACAGGCAGAATGGAAACAGTGAAGGGTAGACCTGATAACAAAGGATTTTACAAGGACACCAGTGAGAAAGGATCATGACTCAGAGAATCAGGAAGTGGAATCAGTATGGGTCCAGATTAGGAATAGCAGGGGCCCAGAAAACGCTGGCAGGAGTAGTTTATGGTCTGCTTGCCGTAGTTATACAATTGGATAGAGCATTAATCAATAAATTATTGGACCTTGTAACAAAGGCATTGAAATAATTGTGCAGGACCTTAATCTTCATGTTGATTGGACCAATCAAATTGGCAAAGGTGGTCTGGAAGATTAGTTTGTAGAATGCTTTTGTGACAGTTTCCTGGAGCGGCAAGTTGTGCAACCAATTATGGATAAATCTATTTTAGGCTGAGTATTGAGTAATGAGGCAGGATTGTTTATTATTGTCAAAATAAAAGATCCATTGGTAAATAGTGATCATAATACAGTTGAATTCCACATTCAATTTGAAAATGACAGACTCCAATTACAAACCAGAATCTTAAACTTAAATAAAGACTTAAACATAGGTATGGGGGAGAGCTGGCTATGGTCGATTGGGAAAATAGACTTAAAGGGATGACAGTTAATTAAAGTTGGAAACATTTAAGGAAAGAATTAACAAAATTCAACAAAAATACATTGTGTTGAAAACAACAGCTACAACAGGGAGAAAGATCCATCTGGTTAAGGACAGCATTGGATTAAAAGAAGAGACTTATTATGTTGAAAAGCATGGTAATGAGTCTGAAGATTGGGACTGATTTAGAAACTGAAAATGCCATTAGCAAGTCAATAAAAAGAGAAAAATAGTATATGAGACTAAACTAGCCAAGAATGTACAAACTGAGCTTAAAGCTGTTACAAGTATATGAAAAGGAAGAAAATAGCTAAGGTAAATGTTAGTCCCTTAGAAGCAGAGACAGGAAAAATTATCATGCAGGATAAGGAAATAGCGAGGCATTACACAAATATTTTGTACCTGTCCTCACAGGTGAAGACAAAAGTTACTTGCCAGAAATAGAGGGCTAATAAGAGTGAAGAAATTAAGATAATTAATACCAGCAGAGAATAAGTATTGAAGAAACTCAAGGGATCAAAATCCAACAAATCCCTAGGACCTGATGGCCTGCATCCTATGGGTCTAAAAGAGATAGCTGCAGAAATAGTGGTTGCACTGGCTATTTGACATTCCAAAATTCCTTAGATTCTGCAATGGTTCCAGCAATTAGCAAATGTAACACTGCTATTCAAGGAAAGAGGTGGGGGGAGAAATCAGGAAAGTTCAGACCAGTCAGCCTCACATAAGCCATTGGGAAAATGCTGGAATCTCTTATTAAGGAAGTCTTAACAAGACACAGTCCTAACAATAGACAGCACCTTCCAAACCCCTGACCACTACCATCTAGAAGGACAAGGGCAGCAGATACCTGGGAACACCACCACTGTTAACTTCCAATAGTTGTTTAGAAATGGAGACCGAAACCAAGACAGACTCCTTCTGACAGAGTTTTATTGCTTGTCATAAAACTCTCCACAGGTGGAACTAGTCTCAGCCGTTCTCCCTGTTATATAACCAAAAGGGTACTTAGTTAAACAATCTAATAATTAGCTATTGAACTTCTTTAACTGTTTCCTTCCCTAACAGATTCCCCTCTTCTTAAAAAGAAAGTAACCATTAAGTTTATTAATCACAAAATAGGTAATAACAAACATCAATGTATATTTTTTCATTCAATAAATTGACCTTATTTCCCTCCTTCAAAAAAAACACACGTATAGATAGGTTCACACAAAAGCAGTATTTTTCTTTAAAAAAAAAGTCCCTCTTTGAGGATCTCTAGTAACTTCTTGGAGCTTGCTCCTTTTTTTGGTGAAGCAGTAATAATTGGTAGCTGCTTTCAATCCGTTTGATCTTGGTAATATCCTTATTCTCGAGCATCTGTTTTAAGCTTGCACTGTCTATCAGTAATCTCTTCTCTTTGACTCACTTCGTAGAATGAACGTTTTCCCAGAATGACTTATTATCCATAAGACATTCGATAGGTACCGTTCCTGAATACCCTTTTCCATTTAAAATTTCTGCCAGTGTCTTTGATCTAAAGAATGCATAACTACCACCTCAATAATGGGGAGAGTCTCCACTACTAACGTACTTTTTACAACTCTGTACCTTTTTTGATTCCCATGCCAAAGGGCAGCATTTGCCTTTTCCTCCATGAGAAATATTATAAATCCTCCCGCACTCTAAATCCATTACATAGATTTGCCTAAGATGCATCAATGAACACAAGTTCATCACCCAAAGATGGGAATTTCAAAACATAGTGCTCCATTTTAAATTTTGTCAATGTTTTGTTTACCCGAATGATTTCTTCAACCTTGGGACTGTTCATTTTAGTGCTCCATTCCAAAACGTCAAAACTGACGTCTGGCCTTGTTTGTTTGCCTAGCCAATGGAGTTGCCCAATTAGACTTCTGAGTTCCTTTTTTTTTCTGTTTCAGAAGCTGCTGTATCTTCCTGGGAGGCCGTACCACGACTAATTGCAATGGGATTGATATTCTCTAAATGGGATTGCGAATGTAAACAGATGTGTGATCTGCTCTGCCTGTTAAGGACATAAGAAATAGGAGCAGCAATAGGCCATTTGGCCCCTCAAGCCAAATGCCTGCCATTCAGTAAGATCATGGCTGATCTGCCCCAGGCCTCGAAACCTCTTTTGTGCCTGCTCCTCTTAACCCTCAACTCCCCGATATTTCAAAAACCTGTCTACCTCCTCTTTAAATGCTTTCAGTGACCTAGCCTCCACAACTCCCTGGGGTAGAGAATTCCAGGCATTCACTACCATCTGAGAGAAGAAATTCCTTTGCATCTCAATTTTAAATGAGTGCCCCCTTATTCTGTAACTATGTCCTTGAGTTTGAGATTCCCCCTGTAGTGGAAACATCTTCTCAACATCTAGCCTGTCAAGCCCCCTTGGAATCCTGTACATTTCATATAAGATCACCCTTCATTCTTCTCAACTGTAATGAATAAAGACCAAACCTGTTAGGCCGTTCATGTTAAGTCAACTATTTCATCCCAGGAATCAGCCTAGTGAATCTCTTTTGAACTGCCAAAATATAGTTTCTTAATACAGGGACCAAAACTGTATACAGTACTCCAGATGTGGCCTCACTATACAGTTGTAACAAGACACCCCTATTTTTAAGCTCCAACCCCCTAACAATACAGACCAAAATTCCATTTGCCTTCTTAATTACTTGCTACACCTGCATGCTAACCTTTTGTGTTTCATGCACAAGACCACCCAGATCCTTCTGAGCTGCACTTTTTTGGAGTCTATCTCCATTTAAATAATAGCCTGCATTTTGATTTTTCCTACCAAAGTGCATGACCTCACAATTTCCTACATTAAACTCCATCTGCCAATTTTTGCCCACTCATTCGAACTGTCTACATCTGCTTGTAAATTCCTTATGTCCTCATCACAACATGCCCTCCCACCTATTTTTGTATCATCAGCAAATTTGGATACATTACACTCTGCCCCTCCTCCAAGTCATTAACGTAGATAGTAAATAATTGAGGCCCTAGGCACTGATGCTTGTAGCACTTCACTAGTTACGTGTTTCCAACCTGAAAAAGACCCGTTAATTCCGACTCTCTTTCTCTTGTGTGTTAACCTCAATCCATGCTAATACATTACCCCCAATACCATGAGCTCCAATGTTGTGCAATAACCTTTTATGTGGCACCTTTTTGAATGCTTTCTGGAAATCCAAATACACCATTATCAACTCTGCTTGTTATATCCTCAAAGAGCTCTTGCAAATTTGTCAAACATTATTTCCCTTTCACAAAACCATGTTGACTCTGTTTGATTGCATTAAGTTTTTCTATATGCCCTGCTATTTCTTCCTTAATCATGGACTCCAGCATTTTCCCAACAAAAAATGTTAGGCTGACTGGCCTTTAGTTTCCTGCTTTTTGTCTCCTTCCCTTCTTGAACAGGGGCGTCATATTAGCAGTTTTGCAATCTGCTGGGACCCTCCCAAAATCCAGTGAGTTCTGGAATATTTCGACCAATGCCCCCATTAATTCTGCAGCCACTTCCTTTAAAACAGGTCACCAGGCTGTGGTGACTTGCCTGCCTTTAGTCCCATTAGTTTGTCAAATACTTTGTACCTCGTGATAGAGACTGTTACAAGATCTTTCCTTCCATTAGCTCCTTGCTTATTTGATATCTTTGGAATGTATATGGTGCCCTCCACCATGAAGACTGATGTAAAGTATTGCTTTAAATTTTCTGCCATTTCCCTATTCCCCTTTATCAATTCTCCAGTCGTATCCTCCAAGGGTTCCACGGTCACTTTAGCTAGTCTCTTTTTATATACCCGTAGAAACTCTTGCTTTTTGTTTTTAAATTTCTTGCCAATTTACTTTCATGATCAATTTTTTCCCTCTTTATTAACTTTTTAGTCATCTGCTGCTGGTTCCTAAAAAAAATTCCCAATCCTCTGGTCTACCATTGTTCTTTATCACTTTGTATGCCTTAGTTTTTGGTTGGATGTGCTCCTTGACTGAATATTTTTAACCACAGGTGGTTCATCCTTTCATTGAGTCCTTCTTTTTGACCAGACCAGGGTGAATTTTTGCTGAGCATTGTGAAATATCTGCTTAAGTGTCTGCCACTGCTCATCACTGACCTTCCCATTAGTCTATTTTCTCAGCCCACTTTAGACAACTCTTTCTTCACACTTCTGTAATTGCCCTTATTTAAGTTGAGGACACTGGTTTGAGACCCGAGTTGCTCGCCCTCAAACTGAATTTGAAATTCCACCATATTGCGATCACTATCCCATAAAGGATCCTAAACTGCGAGGTCTCTTATTAATCCTACCTCATTATGCATTACTAGATCTAAAATAGCCTGTTCCCAGGTAGGTTCTGCGACGTATTGCTATAAGAAACAATCCCTGATTTCTAACCCAATGTGCTTAAATGCACCAGAAGCCTGTCTTTCAATTTTAAACTCCATCCTGAGCCCATTAATGACAACTGTTTCAAATTTGCTATGACCACTCCACAATAAATCTTCTACATGCATTATAAAGATGCCTGCAAATTTTCCTGCATGGTGCAATAATACATTACCAGGCCTGCTTCTAACTGAAGAGAGGCCAACTTTAACAAAACTGACCTCACTGAGAAATACATAACTCTGGAGGCATAATTTAAACCGTATTAGCTTTCAGAAAGCCTCTTCTGCATTTGGCTCCTCTTTTGGTGGAGGGGGAAAAACTTCTCTTTGAAGTTGGTGTCCCTGCAAAAAAGCAGAATTAATATCAATGGACTTACATCCCCAGGCATTTGTAGCTAATAGAGATAAAAAGACCTTCAGCATTGCTTTCCCTGCCGTAGGTGAATCTGCACTATCCTGGTCACCAAATTTTCCTTCAAACCCTTGGGCCACTTGCCTGGCTTTAGCTATATAAATCACGTCAGGAAGCACCTTTTCTTTACATATCCATCTTTGAGACAGAACTGGTTGTCCCCTATCTGGCACCTATGTGTACACCCCAAATTCTTTCCAACTATGTAGTTCCTGCTGTTTGGCATCCATTTTTAATTTATCATCAAATTTTTTTGAAGCTAATAAGACTTCTTGATCACATGGGCCTCTGCTCCTTGTAACATTACCAATCAATGCCATTGTTAAGCAACGCCCTCTATCCTGCCTTCTATCACGCATCGGACTTTTACTGTTTGATCTCCCTTTCCCATTTATAGATGTTCTTTCTTTATGCGATCTCTTCCTAGAGGCATGTTCACACCCAGACCCACTGTCCGAACTGACACTGCGTTTTCATGCCTTCCATTTTTGTCCTTCATGTTTCCAATCCATAGACCTAACCTCCTGTCCTTTATCTTGTCCATTTAACCAGTTTTTATATTTTCCAGTGGCCTTCCCTGCTGTACCTACAAACTTCACACTCTGCCATTGACTGGCCTTTCCTGGCAAGTACGTAACTTTAGTGCCAGCATTCAGCAATTGTCCTCTGGGACAAATTGCCTCATCTTCTTCATCCGAATTACTGTCTCCAAGTTCAGATACCCTGTCAACTTCAGCTACCTGATCCTCACAATCATACAACATATGGATAGGAGAAGTACATGGTTCCTTGTCTGTTCCTGTTTATGAACTGCAAATTTGTAGTCCATGCCAACTAACCTTGATGAGTGTATCTGAATTGTCTGGTTCCCATGTTGTAAAATTACTGTTTTACCATCTTTACCTATAATCTTTCCCAAGTCTTTCCACTCAATAAGTCCTTCTCTTTTATAGTATACCATGTCTCCCTGATTGAAAATAGTTTCCGATGGACGTACATTGTGTCTTAGAGCTCGCCAAATTCTTTCTGAAACTTCGGCTTTAAGTAACTCTCTTTTACCCACATGTAGTGCATTTAAATGCTCAGAAAAGGTAGAATTATCATAGTTCTCTCCCAGGCTGGGGGGATGATCATTCAGCACTGAAGGAATTTTTCGGTTTCTACCAAAAACCAACTGATATGGACTATAAGCCCCTAACCACCTGCAGTGAAATATTGGCATGACAGCCCGTGCTAGAGCTGATGTTAATTTACATCTTGGTCTATCTGCCAATATTTTATGAAGCATCTCATATATACCTGCGTGATTCCTTTCACACGCTCCATTAATAAAGCGGCTTTCAGCTGCAGTATTCATAACTATTATATTCATATTTTCGCACATATCCCGGAACTCATCATTAGCAATCTCCCCACTATTATCAGTAAGGAATTTCGCTGCTGGTCCCAAACCAGCCCCTGTCCATTACCTGATCCATAATTATTTTCTTCTCTTTACTCTATATGATTGTCGATGAGCTAAACCTTGTCCCCAAATCGAAGAAATGTAAACCAAAAACATGTTCTTTTCTTTATCCCACATCTTTAAATCCATCACCACAACTTCATTGAAATTCCTCGCTGAAGATAGACTCGCTATCAGCCATGATGTTGTCCTTCTGTATTTCTTACATATATCGCATCCATCGCTTATCTCCTCTATATGTATAGCGTAATCTCCATTCCTTATTCCTGCATCCCTTAGCAAAATTTTTAGTCTTTGCGAAGAAGGGTGGGCATACTGCCAATGCAATGTTAACACAATTTGCTTTTTGTCTTCCAAATTCCTATCCTCTGATGCAAATAACACTTCTTTAATATTCTTAGTAGAAAAGTTAGGTTTCATAAAAGGAATACAGTAGAGTGCAGATTGCATAAATTGTAAATCCACAGGTTTTCCAAATACAATGGTCTTGTCATTTTCCATGTCCAGCTTCGTTTATACTTTCTTCATCGATGATCTGCTCAACAGTAATGGTATTTCACTCGACACTACATTCGTGCTGATGAAATGATAGACTCCAGCTATCTCACAGGGAATCATTACCCTATTTCAAGATTTTAGGCTATTATCTCCAAATCTAAAACTTGGGGAACTCTCAAGTTCTTTTACCTTATTCTATTCCTCGCAATTTAAGGAGTCTGGATACCATTTTAACCAGTCTATTCCACAGACTGTAGATTTGCATCTGCTATCTAGCACTGTACAGTTGAAGGACTCTGCCACCAAGACATTCATCACTGAGCTGAAACCTCTTGTAACTAATACAATACCCTCTCTTTGGTTAATATCTCCATCTTCTTCTGAGTCTTCTAACTCATGTTTAACTTCGAACACCTTATTATATCGTTTAGGACAGTTCATTGCACAACGGTATTTTGAATCGCATTTAAAACACCGATTGATGACACCCTGGGATTTCTGGGGTTCATTCTTTTGTCATAAATTCCTAATTCTTTTCTCCTGCCATAATTGTCAAAGCTGTTTCTGTCCCCATTGTTTCTAGTTACAACTCTCTTTTCATACTGTTGCCTACGTCCTGTTTCTAAGCGATCTCGCCATCCCGTTAACATTGTATCCTCAATTTTCTGTGTTACCACCAAATGGCTCATTTATGCCATGAATGCTGCTGGAAAGGAATGTTTTCCAAGGAATTTTTTTAGAGCTTCTAACATCTGTTATAGCAGTGTGCGTCTTTCTGCAAACATAATTTCTGTTAGAACTAGAAGCCTGTCCATATTGGATACTTTGGCACAGTCTAGTAACTTGAATGCCAGCACCGATTGGGGAATTTCTAGATGGAACTTTTGTAATCCTGCATTTAGTCGACTGAATTCCGTTATGTAATCTTCTATGGAACTTTCTTCCAACTTTCTAAATTTGTCAAAATCGGACCATGCTTTGTAAGCACTTAATAAATCATCTTTTTGATAGATCTTATCCATAAAACCTAATAATGTTTCCAAACCTTCAGCCATGCCCAAATGCTCAGGCTCCAACTCCAAAAATACTTTGCATCTTATTTAGTTTTTGAGTGGTAACAAAAGTACCAAGACCATTCCCTGTTTTTTTTTCTTTGGCAAGGATGTAACCCATGTCCACATAGTTACTTCATTCTTCCATTACTCATAGGGTTCACTCTCAGAAAACATTGGTGGGTAATCATACCCCAAAACTCTTCATTTTGATTCAGCCATTCTCCTTTTTTATTTTGAATGACTCCAAACCACTCAGGTCTTAAAGATAACTCCAAATATGATCATTTGTCTGAAGGTTGCTTAGTTTCTAATCTTAAACTTACAAGCAGCAACCATTCTCTGCTGCCACTGTTAAGGTTCAATAGTTGTTTAGAAATGAAGACCGAAACAAAGACAGCCTCCTTCAGACAGTGACTTATTGCTCGTCATGAAACTCTCCATAGACACAACTAGTCTCAGTTGCTATCTCTCTTATACAACCAAATGGCTACTTGGTTAAACAACCTATTAGTTAGCAATTGAACTTCTTTAACTGTTTCCTTCCCTAACAACCACCTGGAAATTTGACTCCAAGTCATTCACCTTCCTTCACTGTCACTTGGTCAAAATCCTGGAACTCCTTTCCTAACAGCACTGTGGGTGTACCTACACCACATTGACTGCAGTGGTTCAAGAGGGCAGCTCATCACCACCGTCTCAAGGACAACTAGGGATGGGCAATAGATGCTAGCCCAGCAAGCGAAGCCATCATCCGGTAAATTAATAATAAACTTAGAAAAGCAGAAAATGATTAGAACAAGACAACATGATTTTATGAAAGGGAATACTGTTTGACAGATTTATTCAATTTTTTGAGGATGTACTTAGTAGGGTAGATAAAGGATAACAAGTAGATGTAGTATACCAGGATTTCCAAAAGGCATTGGATAGGGCACCACACGTTAATCGGCAGGATAAGAACTCATGAAGTTGGGGGTGAAAGATTAGAATGTGCAGAGAATTGGTTAATACACAGAAAGCACAGAGTAGGGATAAATGGAACTTTTTCAAGTCTGCAGGCTGTGACTATTGGAGTGCCACAATGATCAGCACTGAGGCCCCAGCTATTTACAGCCTATATTAATGGCTTAGACAAAGATATATAGAGTAATCTATCTAAGTTCACAGATGATACAAATCTAGGTGAGAATGAAAGCCCTGAGGAAGACACAAAGAGGCTGAAAAAAGATGTACACAGGTTAAGTGAGCGGGCAACACAATTGGCAAAGGAGTATAATGGAGGGAAATGACGGGTTATGCATTTTGGTTGTGAGAATAGAAAAGCAAACTATTTTTTAAAGGCTTGAACCTTGTAAATTTTAATGTTCATAGAGACCTGGGCGTACTTGTACAAGGAATACAAAAAGTTAGCATGCAGGTGCAGCAAGTAATTGGGAAAGTGATTGGAATGTTGGATTTTACTGCAAGGGGATTGGAGTACAAAAATAAAGAAGTCTTACTACAATTGTGCAGGACTTTGTTGAGATGATACCTAGCATACTGTGTGTAATTTTGGTCTCCATATTCAAGCAAGGACACTGAAGGTTCACTAGAATGACTTCTGTGATGAGAGGTTTGCCCTATAATGAGAGGCTGAATAAATTGGGTTTATGTTCTCTGGCATTTAGAAGAATGTGAGGTGATCTCATTGAAACTTTTGAGATTGTGAAGAGGCTTGTCAGGGTTTTCCTGGCTGGGGAACCTAGAACACATGATCACAGAATTTTTACAGCGCAGAACCAGGCTATTTGGGCCATCATGTCTGCACTGGCGCTCCAAATGATCAATTCGCCGAGTGCCATTACCCCACTTTCTCTTTGCATCCCTGCATATACTTCCTTTTCAGAAAACAATATAATTTAATTTTAAATGCTTCAATTGAACCTGCCTCCACTACATCCTCAAGTACTACATTCCAGACCTTAGCCACTAGCTGTGTGAAAAAGTTTTTTCTCACCTCATCATTGCTTCTTTTGCCAATTACTTTAAAACTGCCCACTTATTCTCAATCCTTCCACGAGTGGCAACAGTTTCTCCATATCTACTCTGTCCAGCCCCCTTATTCTTTGAATACCTCTATTAAATCTCATCTCAACCTTCTCTACTCCAATGAAAGCAGCCCAACTTCTTCAATCTATCTTCATAACTGAAGTTCCTCATCCCTGAAACCATTCTCATGAATCTTTTCTTCCCTCTCTCCAATGCCTTCATAAACTTTCCTAAAGGGCAGCGCCCAGAACTGGACGCAATATTCCAGCTGAAGCCGAACTAATGTCTTATGCATGTTCAATATAACCTCCTTGCCCTTGTACTTGATAGCCCTATTAATAGAGCCCAAGACACTGTATGCTTTCTCAACCTATCCTACCACCTTCAATGACTAATGCACATATACACCCATGTCTTTACTTTATCATATCTCTTCATGTTCTTCCTACTAAAATGAATCACTTGGGATTTCTCAGTATTGAAGTTAACCTGCTACTTTTCTACCCATGCCACCAACCTGTCTGTATCTATTTGAAACTCTACACTGCCCTGGTTCACAATGCTTCCAAGGTTTCAATATGTGCCTTGTTCGTCAAGGCCTAGGTCATTAATATATGCCAGGAAGGGCAAGACTCCCAACTCTGATCCCTGGGAAACTCCACTACTAACCTTCCTCCAGTGCAAAAGCCATCCATTAACCATTCATCTCTGTTTCCTGTCACTCAGCCCATTTTGTATTCATGTTGCTCCTGTCCATTTTATTTCATGGGCTACAACTTTGCTCACAAGCCTTGTGTGGCACTCTAACACGCCTTTTGGAAGTCCATATACATCGTATCAACAGTATTACATTTATCCACCCTCTGTTACCTCTTGAAAAAACTCCAGCAAGTTTGTTAAACACAATTTTACCTTAGGAAATCCATGCTGGCTTTCCTCAATTAACATGTATTTGTCCATATGATTAGTAATGTTGTCCTAAATTATTGTTCCTAGAAATTTTCTCAACATCTAACTTAAACTTGACTGGCCTGTGGTTGCTGGACTGCCTTTACACCTTTTTTTGAACAAGGGTGTAACATTTGCAATTTCCTACTCCCCTGGCACCACCCGAGTTGAAGGAAGACTGGAAGATTATGGCCAGTCCCATCACAATTTCCACTCTCACTTCCCTTAGTATCCTTGGATGCATTTCATCCAGCCCTGGTACCTTATCAGCTTTAAATGTGCACAGCCTATCTAATAACTCCTCCTTATCAATTCTAATTATTTTCGGTGTATCAATTACCCACTCTTTCAACATTTTCTGGATAGTATTTTCTTCCTTGATAAAGATAGATACAAAGTATCTCAGTTATGTTACCTGCCACCATGCATAAATCCTCTTGTTGGTCACTAATAAGCCCTACTTCCTCCTTTTACCACCCTTTTTACTATTTTATGCCTACGGAGGAATTTGGGATTCCCTTTAATGTTAGCTGCCAGTATATTTTCATACTCCCTCTTTGCTTCCTTTATTTCCTTCTTCACTTCCTCTCTGAACCTTCTAGGTTCAGCCTGGTTCTCCATTGTATTATCCACCTGACATCTGTCATAAGCACACTTTTTCTTCTTCTTCTGAATCTCTATCTCGTTTGTCATCCAGGGAGCTCTGGATTTGTTTGCTCTACCTTTCCCCTTCATCGGAATATACTTTGATAGTACCCAAACTACCTCTTCTTTGAAAGAAGCCATTCAGGCACCACTTTTGCTGCCAACTTTTGAATCCAATTTATTTGGCCCCTATCTATTCTTACCCCATTTAAGTAGGCTTTCCTCTAGTTAATTATTCTTATGCTAGGTTGTTCTTTGTCCTTTTCCATTGTCAATCTAAAGCTTGTGATATCATGATCACTGTTACCTACATGTTCTTCTACAGACAGGATGCAAAGCCAACCATTTAGGACTGAGATGAGAAATTTCTTCATTCCAAGGGTTGTGAATGTTTGGAATTTTCTAAACCAGAGGGTTGTGGATGTGCCATAATTAAATATATTTAAGGCTGAGATGGACAGATTTCTGGTCCCTGAGGAAATGAAGGGATATGGGGAGTGGGAAAGAAAGTGGAGTTAAGGCTTAAGATCAGCCATGGTCATATTCAATGATAGGTTTGGCTCAATGGGCTGTATGGTCTTGTCCTTTTTCTTATCTTCATAGTTCAGATTTTCAGCACACTAAATATTTATCTTTTGTAGGCTTTGCTCACAGGACCCAGTCAAGAAGCACAATTAAGAGCCACTTTCTGGCAGGCTGGATTTGGTTGTGGAAGTTGGTCCTCCTAACCTCACAATTTTTTTTTCCCTTCAGGTGCTTATCCAACTTCTTTCTGAAAGACTTTGTTGCATCAGTTTGAGCTGGAGTCGATGAAGGTGAAGCTGCTGCTTCCTTTAAGACACTCCTTAAAACCTACCTCTTTGACCAAGCTTTCCATCATCTGACACAGTATCTCCTTGTGGCTCAATGTCATTTTTTGTTTCATAATGTTCCTGTGAGGTAGCTCAAGATGTTTCTTTTTGTTAAAAGCCATATGCAAAATACTCTCCTGTTCTTGCGGAGTACTTTGGAGCACAGTCGTGCTTGATAATTTCCAATATTGGATTAATATGACAAGTTCCCCTCCAAGCCACACAACATCCTGACTTGGAAATACACTGCCATTCCTTCATTGTTGCTGGGTCAAAATCCAGGAACTCCTTCCCTAATAGCACTGTGAGTGTACTTACATCATATGGTCTGTAGCGGTTCAAGAAGTTGGATCACCACCAGCCTCTCAAGGGCAATTAAGGATGGACAATAAATATTGGCCTAGCCAGTGACACCCACATCCCATAAACAAATATAAAAAATATTGAGCCTTCTTGAACCTTTGCAGTCCATGTAATGAAGATGCTCGCATTTGCTGTTAGCTAATGAGTTACAGGATTTTCACCCAGCAAGCCCCTGATGAAGAACAGTGATTATTGTTTGTGTCAACAGCCAATTTCTATTTATGTAGTGTCTTTCATGTATTGAAAGATCCAAAGGCTTTTAATTGGAGGATTATAAAGTGAATTTTGACACCAAGCCACTGAAAGAGACATTAGGACATGTAATCAAAAGCTTGGTCAGAGCACTGCATTTTAAAAGAGAGTCTTAAAGGAGGAGAAAGAGGCAGTCATTTAAGGAGGGAAGCAACAGAGGAATTTTTATACAGCGTTAGTGTAACTTCCTGACATCTGTACACAAAAAGTCTCTAGTTATAAACCCCAAGATCCCACTTACTTTATTGACTTTATTAGCCTGTCCTGTCACCTTCAAATAACCCAAGTTTTGTCCTTCTTTTTGCACCACATTTAAATTCTACCAGCCAGCTTGTTTTGCTGTTTCTCATTCTTCCTGCTAATTACTGATACATCTTGTGGCAAGTCTAAAATACTTAATGAGTATTTTGTATCTTTTTTTAAAAAAAGAATGATGATAAATACCATTAGTAGCAAAGATGGTAGAGAAAATGGATGGGTGAATATTTATATCAGAATGCACTGCAAAGTTGATTATGTACGAGTGGATAACTCTGGCCTGGATGACTTCCATCCAGGATTGCTAAGGGAATTGCGAGTGAAGATATGGATGGGCTTGCCACAATCTTCCAATCTGGGTACTAGAAGATTTGAGAATAGTAAATGTGACTTCTGTTTTTCAAGAAAGGATGTAAGGACATCCCTAATAGCCAGAGGGTGGTCAGCTTGACATCAGTGGTGAGTAAGGTTTTAGAAACAGTAATCAGGGGAAAAAAATAATAGACACTTGGGGAAGTTTGTGTTATTAAGGACACTCTATTTGACAAATCTTATTGAATTTTTTCATGAAGTAACAGAGAGATTTGATGAAGGGAATACAGTGGATGTTGTCGAAATGGATTTTTAAGTAAGTATTTGACAAAGTATCAGATAAAAGACTGGTTGTAGGTGGATTGGTGTCAGCCTAGATGAAAAATCATTTTAAGGGCAGAAAACAGCATGTTATGTTGAATGCTTGTTTCTCAAATTGGAGGATGGTAGACAGTGGTGTTCCACAAGACCCTGTGCTCAAAATACTGCCTTTAATTAGGAGATGTGGTAGACATTGAGGATGATATTATCAACTGCAACAGGGCATATAAAGGCTAATGTATTTGACAGGCAGTTGGCCAATGGAATTTAATACAGAGATGTGTGAGGTGATGCATTTTGACTGAAGGAATAGAAAGAGGCAACATAGACTAAATGGCACAGTTGTGAAAAAGTATCCTGGGGCAGAGGTACCTGAGGGTTCATGAAGATGAATCTTTGCAGGAGGGAGGTCATATCAAGAGAGTAGTTCGCAAAGCGTATGACATTTTGGATTTCAGAAATCAAGGTATTGAGTACGAAATTATTGAAGTTCAGCTGAACATTCATAAAACTCTGATTAAACTAGAGTATTGCATCCAGTTGTGATCACACTTTAGGAGTCTAGAGGAGATGCAGAGCAATTTTACCAGGATGATCCCAGGGATGAGGGAATTTAGTTGCAAGGTTACATTGGATTTATTAAACAAAGGAGACCGAGGGGAGATTTGACAGAGTTGCATGAGATTATGACACACTTAGATAAGATAGACGAAGAAAAGCTATTCTCTAAGCAGCCAGAACTAGGGGACAGAAATGTCAGGATTTGGGTAAGAAACAGGGAGAAAACGTGAAGAGGAAATACCTAGGGTAGGCCTCAGTCCCCAAGAGCCCCATGGTACCAGGCTGGGGTTAGCAGGGTCACTGGCCACCAGCTTGGACAGGACAAGGCCATGGGAATGTACAGCCATCTTGGTAATGGAACAGAGTGGGCAGGTTTTCAGGGCCCCTCTAACCAGGAGAGAAAATTATTGACTCGTTGATTTTATGCCCACTCTGCAACTGAGGTCAGAGAACTAAACCCAAACAGAGGAGAAGGAAGGAGAAAACTGGGAGTGGAGGAAAGACATTTTGTAGATGGTGTGATGGATTTGAATTTCAGCACAGAGAGGAGGGAGAGTGTGTGGGACAGGGCTTTACAACTTTGGGGGTAAGAATATTCCTTAGAAACTAGAAATGTCTTTTCTGAATTTCTATCCTACATTTGTTTGGTGAATTTGGTTAATTCCTTTTCCAGAGTATTTGAAGGGGAGGATTTGAGACCAGGAACCTCAAACCAAGCATCACATTCATGTCTTTCAGAGCCATTTGATTCATTAGTACCTGAATATCAACAGCCTTTGGATATGAAAAGAAATATGTCTGTTCTGCCTGTGGGAAAAGATTTCAAACATCAATGTGACTGGAAAAGCACTGAGACACAGACACCCAAGTGAGCGTGTTCCAGTGCACTGACTTTATCCAGCTTTAACCAGTTAAGCCAGTTAACCAGAGCTTTTACCAGTCACACAGACTAAAAAACCACATCATTCATAACGGAGAGAAACTATACACATGTGTGTATGGAGGAGGTTTCAATTGATCTTCCAAGTTGAAGAGACACAGGGACACCCACACCATGGAGAAACCATGGAAATGTAGGGACTGTGGGAAGGGATTCAATTACCCATCTCAGCTGGAGATTCATCAACGTAGTCACACTGGGGAGAGACCATTCAGTTGCTCACAATGTCGGAAAACTTTCAGAGAATCGTCCAACCTGCTGAAACACCAGCAACTTCACACTGGGGAGAAGCCATTCACTTGTTCCATGTGTGGGAAAGGCTTCACTCAGTCCTCCCACCTGTTGACACACCAGCGAGTTCACACTGGGGAGAGGCCGTACAGCTGTTCCCACTGTATGAAGACATTCACCCGTTCATCCAACCTTCTGAAACACCAGCTAGTTCACACAGGGGAGAGGCCGTTCACCTGCTACATTTGTGGGAAGGGATTTACTCAGTCCTCTAACCTACTGACACATCAGCGGGTACACACTGGGGAGAAGCCATTCACCTGCTCTGTGTGTGGGAAGGGATTCTCTCAGTCATTCCATCTGCTGACACATCAACGAGTTCACACTAACGAGAGACCTTTCAAGTGCTCTGGCTGTGTGAAGACCTTTGCTCGTTTATCAAACCTGAAGACACATCAGCGAGTTCACACTGGGGAGAGGCCATTCACTTGCTCCCTGTGTGGGAAGGGATTCACCCAGTCTTCCAACCTACTAAAACATCAGCAAATCCACAAGTGACTGTAGGGATTGGACTTTGATGTTACTGCTGCTGTTAATTGCAATCACATACTGTCCAGAACCATGTTCATTTTGACAGCTGGACTTTGCCTCTGCTGATGTTAATATTCCCTATAATGGGACTGGCATTTAAAAAGCTAAATAAACATTTGATCAATCAGATTTGTTTATTCAATTCACAAATATATTTCACAAAAGACAAAGTCATCAGAACCCAATAACCCCATGCCAAGTTCACTGGAGAAAGTGAGTCATCTAAATCCTTGAATAAATAGAATTTACAATTCCATGTATCCTGTAGCTCTTTTTCTCAACGCCTTTCAAAATTGCTTCTTTTAGGTCTCCAGTTAATTTTCTTTTTTTTTGATTTATGATTACAAGCTTCCCAA
Source organism: Carcharodon carcharias (assembly GCF_017639515.1). Taxonomy (NCBI): domain Eukaryota; kingdom Metazoa; phylum Chordata; class Chondrichthyes; order Lamniformes; family Lamnidae; genus Carcharodon; species Carcharodon carcharias. Next base: position 82,249,665 of record NC_054485.1, read on the forward strand.
CCTTTGTGTCATATTTGGCCCAAGACAAGCTTCCAACAACATAATTGCTGACACATCAACGAGTTCACACTAATGAGAGACCTTTCAATTGCTCTGGCTGTGTGAAGACCTTTGCTCGTTTATCAAATCTGAAGACACACCAGACTTCACTAAGGCTGCCTTATTTCTTACTCCTGCCCAAAGTCCACTCTGGAGCCACTACCTCCAACCATCCTCCTAAGAGCTGGCTGAGATTCCCTCTGCCCAGTCATATTTCACCCTGAAAAGAGTTCCTAACCACAGGCCCCTAGTTCCAGCTCCCTAGCATCACCTGAAATTGCACCAGCCTCAGCTCATATGCTATGAAATTCTCCTCCATGCATTCGTGGCCTCCAGACTTCACTGTTTCATTGAATTTCTGTCTGACCTCCCATTCTCCACCCTCCATAAACTTGAATGCATCAAAAATCTGCTATCTGTGTCCTAACCTGCATTAAATCCTCTTCACCCATCCACTATGTTCATTGGCACTGACACCTGGATAAGCAACGTAACAAGTTTTAAATTCTCATGCATGTTTTTAAATCCCTCCATGGCCTCGTCCCTCCCTATCTCTGTGTTCTCCTCTAGTGCCACACCCTCCAAGATGTATGTGCTGTTCAAATTCTGGCCCTGTCTGTATTCCCAATTATAATCATTCCAGAATTGGTAGCCATGCCTTCAGCTGTATGGGCCCCAAGCTTTGGATTTTCCTCCCTAAACCTCCCTGCCTTGCTCCTTCAATTTCCTATTTAAGATGCTACTGAAAACTCAACCATCTCGATCTGGCTGTGTGAAGACCTTTGCCTATTTATGTAAAATGAAGACAGACCGACAGGTTCAAACTGAGCAGAGGCCATTCACTTGCTCACAGTGCAGGAGGGCATTCATTCAGTCATCAAGACTGCATGAGGCCTTGCCAGGAGCAGCAACAGGCACACCTTAAAATGAGCTGTTAACCTGGTGAAACTGCAACACATCACTTCTTGCATGCCAAACAGCACAAGCAGCAAGCAACAGACAGAGCTAAGCAATTTCATAGCCAATAGATCAGATCTAAGTTCTGCAGTCCTGCCACATCCAATCATAAATGGTGTTGGGTAACTTAAGCCATGAGAGGAGGGAACTCCACAAATACTACCAACCTCAGTGTAAGAACTCTGTACCATCTAGAAGATGCACTGCAGGAACATACCAAGGCTACTTAGATAGTACCTTCCAAACCCATGACTGCTGCCATCTAGAAGGACAAGGGCAACAGACACATAGGAGCAGCACCACCTGGAAGTCTTCCTCCAAGCCACTGACCATCCTGAGTTGGAAATACATCACCGTTCCTTCACTGTCATTGGAACAAAATGCTGGAGCTCCCTCCTTAACAGCACTGTGGGTGCACCTACCTCGCAGTGACTGCAGCACGTCAAGAAGGCAGATCACTGCTATCTTCTCATGGGTAATTAGGGAGGGGCAATAAATGATGGCCTAGTCAGCGATGCCCAACATCCCATGAATGAATAATAAAAAAAATTCAACTTATGAAAACACCAGCAAATCCATAAGTGACTGTATGGTTTAGAATTTACTGTTATTGCAGCTGTTAATCACATCCAGGATTGAGCTATGTTTATTTTGACTGTTGGACTTTGTCTCTGCTGATATTAATCACCCCTATAACCATTCTATATTTATTGGTGCAATTCAGTTTTCTAAGTCCCTGAGTGGACAAACTAAAGACAAATTCCAATTCCATGAATTCTGTGATTTTTTTCTCAATATTTTTCAAAGCTGCTTCTTTCAGATTTCTAGAGTTTTTTGTTCTCTTTTAGAGTTTCAAGCTGAAAAATGTAGTTTGTTTGAGAATCTCCATGCAGACCCTTTAAGTTAAACATAAATGTCAATTCAATTATATGCTGGATTACAATTATTTGGGATTGCTTTCCCTGATGATTGATTTTAACAAAACTAAGCAGTCATATTCAGACTGAGCTAAACAAACAGCTCAGTGTCAGCTTTGATTTTCATCTTTCCAGCCAGTTGTTGACGAAACTTGCAACATTTCGACTGAAATTCCATTTCTACGCAACGGGAGTGCAGGCAACACTGGACGCTGAGGGAGCAGCAGAGTGGATGCTGTGATGCTTTCCCGCTGTGTCTTCTGATGACCATGTGCGTGGGCTCAGTGGGCTTTCACTGTTCCAGTGTAAGTCTGCATTCCTGCCCCTGGAAATACAACTCATTGCCCAGTTGTTGTAGTGCATCTTGTAGATGGTACCTCCTGAGCGCTGGTGGTGGAGTGAATCAAAGCTTACGTATTCCATGGGGTGCTGATCAAATTGGTTACTTTGCCCTTGATAAGTTGAGCGTATGCTATCACTCTTCTAACTCATTTCTTGTAGATGATGGACAGGCATTAGGGAGTTAGAGAATGAGTTACCACAGAATTCAGAGCTTCTGACCTACTTTTGTAGCCATGAAATTAGTAAGGCTAGTCCAAATAAGATTCTGGATGAGCCCTTAAGACACTGCCACTTATACACTTGTTAAGCCATTAGTTTTAGCCTTGCCCAACTTTCCGGGTCCTTAGTTCCTACTGAATTGGATTGCTGAACTGAAACAACCCTATAATTCAATAAAATATGGTCAATTCGAACCAGTGAGGCTCTGTCGGACTGGATATTCTTTCAGCCGGGTTCTGTGTGGTTTAACTGGCAAATGTTACACTTTTGCAACTTGCTCTCAACGGCTTCACTCTCTAATATGCTGATTCCAACTCTGCATGTATAATTCTCACCATCAGGTTTATTTTTAGCTGAGGTCCAGGCATGTACTGTAGATCTGTCTAAAATCTATCGGGACTGTCAGATAACTTCCTACACTTATCTCTGCAAGAAGCCTGCATTCTCACAATCACAAAATCTCCTCTGGCTGCTTCAAATAAACCTGCTGGAGGAACAGATAGATATTGGACGATGTTTTCGAGATCAACAAATGAGAACTCTGCACAAATACAGTCTTGTATTTCCAGTGCATATTGTTCCCTCTGTCCTTACCTTTCAATATGTCATTCATTGATTGAATGGTGTCTCGAAATGAATGGCAGTTTCTCCTTTTAAGGCAAAACCTTGAAGCCCGTGGAAAATTAGGAAGAACGACAGTTCTGCAGAATCTTAGCAAGGTTCCTTAGGCAGCAACTGCCAAACCCAGAACCATTAACATTTGAAGGACAAGGGCAGCAGATACACAGGGATATCACCACTTGGAAGTTCCCCTCCAAGCTACTCACCATCCTGACCTGGAAAGATATTGCCCTTCCTTCACTGTTGTTGGGTCAAAATCCTGGAACTCCCTCCCTATGGCAATGCGGGTGTAACTAAACCACTCGGACTGCAGCGGTTCAAGAAGGCAGCTCAACACCACCTTCTCAAGGGCAAGTAGGGATGGACAATAAATGCTGGGCCTAGCCAGCGACTCCCACATGCCGATAATGGATAGAAAATACATTTTCATTATTTATTTCACACTTCCATCATCAGCAGGATTTTCCTATTGGATGTGGGAAGCTGGAGGATATCTGATGATGTTGTGGGGCAAATTCCGACTCAGGTTCGGAGCCACATCCTTTGAACAGCCGTATCAAGAACAAAAGAATATCACTTCATTGCACGACAAAGCCAGATGTTCGGAAAAGGTTTGTTTTCCGCCTATTCTTGGAGGAGGCGGGCAATCAAGAGAAAAAACAGCTCTTTATGTAATATAAATAAAAGCAGGAAATGCTGGAAATACTGTGGAAGACTGGGAGCATCTGCAGAGCGAGAGAAAAATGACCTTCCATCAGGAGGATTCATCATTCAGCCAGACTTTTAGTCAGCACTCGTCAGCTTCGAAGATCAAATCATCATTTTGTGATAACCTGGCCAAGCGTCCTAGTTTTACAGCTGCTCGACTGTGATTGTGTGCTACTTTCCTGCAGCCAGGGATAATACAGTCACTCACATTTGGCGCCGTTGTCGTATTGTGGTTAGTACTCTGCGTTATTGCCACTGCAATATCTGCTCAAATCCAAGACGTAGCAAAGGTTATTTTGTTTTTTTCCGACTTCTGCTAAAAAGAGCGCAGCTAAATGATTTAACAGCAAAACACAAATCTAGCCCCGTCACAGGTCTCTGTCCGGACCTCCAGAATTCTATCTGCATCTCCCCAAGACTTTTCTCACTTCCACAATCAGTGACCTCCTTGACTTCCCTCTTTCCGTTTAACTGTCACTTGACTGCGGCAAAGACATATCTGACACTCACTTTCACACCTGCACCCTTGACTTTGTTTTGCTGCCGTCCCTGTTCCTGGCAATTCCCACCAATGGGTTCTGAAAGCAATGGATAGGCGTAGATCTGTGTGACTCCGCACAGCCAAGCGCTGCTATAAACAGGATTACAATCGGAAAATCCGCGACCCGATTGCTCGCGATATTTTCTTGGGAAGTCTCCTGATACAGTCAATGCTGTCTTAAGTAAAAACAGAAAGTGTTGGGGGCGGGGGGGGGGGGGGGGGTGGGTTTGTGGGGGTGTGGTGGGGGGTTGGGGGGTGGGAGCGTTGCAGCTCTGGCAGCGCCTGTGAAGAGAAAAATAGAGTTAACGTTTCCAGTCTAAATTTTCTCAGCTCTGTCTATATTAATTTCTGATTACCAGAATCCGCAATGTTTTGCCTTTATTCTAAAGCTAATTGAAGGGCTGGGTTATGTTTGCATAAATTTTGGCGATTTTCTCTCAGCAGTGGGCAGTTGAGGTGCGTGTGCGATGGGCTGAAAACTGGGGAGATGAGTAAGATCGAAAGTATTCCAAATTCACCTTAGCTGTTGGACTGTGTGAACCAAACGAATGAAAGATAAATGAAAAAGCCACAAATGAAGACAAAGGAGCGATTTAGAGCAGGTTGGTGAGAGACGAAATACACATGGCGCATGACATTGTTTTGGGAAATTGCAGGTGGCGTTTTCTATTGTTGTTTCAACATTCGATCAGTTAAACCCTCAAACTTCATCTCGACTCAGAAATAATGGAACGTGATCGAAGTGAACCAGTAAAATTATACCTGGGAACGGGCCTTGAAACAAGAATACCCGAGCACGGAGCAGTAGCTGTGACCCATTTGACAGCACAAAGTCACAAGAGTGCCTCAGATCTCAGTCTACAGTTTGAGTACAAAAGTGAAGGCATGGAATCAACGCAGCAATTATTGAGTGTGGACTATTGGAGGTGTTGGCTTCCAGTTAAAGCGTTAAACTACCTGCAACCCTATTATCCATCAAACTACGTCACAAAAGGCGATTATCCCGTCACCGTTATGCGGTTTTTTGTGAGAGCTTGTTGTGCGCACCAGTGACTGCAAAGCGTTATTACATTCGAATCATTTTTTAAAAGATCTGCAGCATAAGCAAAGGAGGGAGAAAGTGAAGTGTTACTGCTAAGATTACCTTGGGGACTGCAGCTCCAGAACCCATTTTAAATTCTCCTGGCCAATAAATAAGGTGTATTGTTTTGTATATATGAACTGGCTTATATAATTGAATTTACCCGCGATCTTTTACCTCTGTCATGAAGGTTTCACTCTAACCTAGATTCAGATTCACATCTGGCAGGTAATAGAGGGTAAGGTTGGTCCATGCTGTGTTGGAGAAGAAAATAACATTGTTGTTGCTTCTAGTCATGCTACAGAATATTCGGTACACACTACTGCAACGATCGCTGCGACATTATTTCGATCTGAGAAGTTTGAAGCAATTTGAACAGAATGAATCCAGCTAAACAACGGTAATCGAAATTAAACACGACAGTGCACAGATAACGATATGAGAGAGGTCATGACATAAAAACGTTACTAATTCCATGGCCACCAAATCCAGCATGATGTCACCACCAACATACATCTTCGTCTCACCTCCCTGTCAGCATTCCATAGGGACTGTTCCTTCCCTGGCATCTGGTCCTCTTATATATCACCCCAAACACCACATCACAATGCCAGTTCACCTTCCCATGCAACGCAGGAGGTGTAACAGCTTTACCCCCTCCCTCTCACCGTCCAAGGCCCGAAACACTCCTTACAGCTGAAGCAGCGATTCACTTGCACTTCGTTCAATTTAGTCCACTGCATTCGCTGCTCACAATCCGGACTGCTCTGCAATAGGGACACTAAACAAAGACTGGGTGACAGCTTTGTGGAACACTTTAGCTCAGTCCACAAGCATGACACGGATATTACTGTCCCTTCAGATTAATATTTAGTAAATGCTCACATTTCTGTCCTCCGTCAACTATAATAGAGTCATGGAGTCATATAGAGTTTTTACAGCACATTAAATCTATGCCCCCTTGTTATTGACCCCTCCACTAACGGGAAAAATCTATTTCTATCTACCCGATCTATGCCCTTCACATTTTTGTACACTTTAAACCTGTTCCCCCTCATCTTTCTCTGATCTAAGGAACACAGCCACAGACGATCCACTTTCTCTTTAAAGCTGAAACACTCCAGCCCAGGCAACTTCCTCGTGAATCTCCTCTACACCCTCTGTTGAGCGATGCTCCAGTTAAGCCCAACACGAGCTGATGGAACAACACTTCTGGACTTCACACTGAGTTCAGCAAGTTCAGGTTATGAATTCTGTCCTCCATTTTGACCTTTTCTGCTATCCTTCCCCACAACTCCCCCCACCACTCCCCCCCCCCCAACTTACTCCCAACCATGTGCCAGTCTGAGTCTTGTTCTCATGTTTTTCTTTCAGAAAGCTCTGACCCTTGTTCTGCTATTTACACTTTCTGCAATCTAGATTCCAGACAGGATTGACTTTTGTACAGCTATTAACCCCTGCTTTAGAATCTGGTACTGTCATTACCATTCCCTTTGTCTTGTGACTATGATATCTTTATCACTTAACCTCTCCTGACCTATAACATATCTCTGCTTTCTGTCTGGCCCTACCCCAAGCCCCTTTCAACAGGTAAAGCCGGTTGCCTTTCTACCTCTCTTTAGCTCTGAAGCAGTTAGGTAGTCTCGAAATGTTAACTCCATTTATCTCTTGATAGTTATTTTCCCAACAAGTTCAGTTTTTATTTCAGGTTTCCAGCTTCTGCAGTATTTTACCTAAAATGCTATCCTTGCTTTGCTCTCTATAGATGCTATTTTATCTGCTGGATGATTAAGACCTTCAACCCAGATAGACCTGTTCCAATCTAAAGAAAATTTCACTTTTTGGCTGAATAATTATTTCGCTAGAAACCATTTCTCATCCTTTTATGCAGCCATGATGATAGAGTAACCACCATTTCCATTTCAAGTGAAGGTGCTGCTTGAACTTATGACCTCAATATGGTTATGCAGATAGATACGCTAGCCGATTGCACCACTAGAGCCGGGCTAGCATCATACATGCTCATTAATATGCACATGGGCTGTTGGAGGTCTCGGCTGTCATTTAGAACATTAAACTATCTCCTCGGTGGGACGCAAAAGATACCCCGCACTATTTTCAGGATGAGCAGGGAGCTTTCTTTGCTTGAAGTAGCCGAGCTTTTTCATGAGATGTATCCGCAATGGATAGAATTACACTATTCCCATGTTTTCTTCTTCTTTGGCGGGACGTTTGCATCGCTTGCTGGGCCATCAATTTTATTGACCATTGCTAATTGCTCTTGAGAAGTTGGCGGTGAGCCGCCTTCTTGAACGCTTCATTCCATATGGGTTAGGTACATCGACAGTGCTGTTAGAGAGGGGTTTCCAGGATTTTGACCCAACAGCGGTGAAGGGACTGATTTGGCAACGGACTGTTATCGAGTCTGTGGAGTTGGGTATGGTGTTGGACATTTTGCATTAGTTAGTCATCATCCCCACTGCTGACCTTATAATCGAGGGTCATTGGTGAAGCAGCTGAGGATGGTTGAATCGAGGACATGGCCTTGAGGACCTCCTGCAATGATATTGTGGGACTGCAATCATTTAACTCCAACAACTGCAACCATCTTCCTTTGTGTTAGGTATGACTCCAAGAGGAAAATTTACACGATTCGTTCCCATTGACTCCAGTTGCCAGGGCTCCTTGATGCCAAAGTGTGTCAAATGCAGCCCTGATGTTAAGGGCAGTCACTTTCACCTCACCTCTTGAGTTCAGATCTTTTGCCCATACTTGGACTAATGTTGCTATAAGATCAGCAGCTCAGGGCCATGGTAAAACCCATACTGCTTGTTTCCGATTAAATGCCGCATGATAGAAGGGTCGACGACATCTTCCATCACTCTGTTGATGATCCAGAGTACTGATGGGGCGGTAATTAGCCGGGGCTGGATTTGTCCTGCCTTTTGTGGACAGGCAGTTTTCCACATTGTCTGGTAGATGTCAGTGTTGTCGCTGTACTTGAGCAGCTTGGCTAAGGACGCCGCTAGTTATGGAGCACAGGTTCAGTACTATTGCTGGGATAAAGTCAAGGCCTCTGGCCTTTGCAGTATCCAGTGCTTTCTGTCATTTCCTGACATCATGTGGAGTGAAGGAAATTGGTCGAAGACTGGTACCTGTGTTGCCGGGCACCTCAGGAGGAGGAAAAGATTGCTCATGCACTTGGTATTTCTGACTGGAGATTGTTGTAAATTTTCAATCTTCCATTTTGCCGAAGTGGACTCAGATCCTAATGTCGCCAGAATTAATACTACTGATATTTATTCTACATCCTTACTGTGAGTCTCTGTGGCGCAATCGGCTAGCGCATTCGGCTGTTAACCGAAAGGTTGGTGGTTCGATCCCACCCAGGGACGGTGGTGTTTAACGTTTTTACAGCATTCCCTGACAGTTTCGTGGTATGTGTTTTCATTTTGAGAAAATATTCACCGAACATTGTCAACTCTGATCTCACCATACTCTGACATCTTATTAATATTTTTTTTCCAATGTAATAAGAGATAAAAGAAAAAAGATCCCTAAGTATCCCTCTCCAGCTGTGCAAATTCAAGAAAATTCCCGTCAAGCTGTACTGGTCCCTGAATATCCATGTCCGGCTGAGAACCCCTGTATACACCTGCTCACCGTTGCTATATCCTGTGTATGCCTGACCCACTCCCTTCTCAGAGCTTAAGCATGTTTAATTGGTCCATGAATGGCGCATAGCCCGTAAACGTAATTTTGAGAAGATGAGGTTGTGACAGCGCAGAACCCACTGTCGGAACAAAACAGAAATGGAATGTTATTTCCCGGAGGCGGAGAGCGGAGAGTTTCAACCCGGTTAGGTCAGGAAGACAATGGTCTGGTTTCCAAAGGTTCAGGGAAGGAAATTCGAAATTAAATCAAAAGGTGCTGGAAATACGCAGTAGATCTGGCAACATCTGTGGGGAGTCTAAGTTTGGAGTCGGATCTGACTCTTCACTGGAACCGAAATTCGAAATCTCATTTTGGAGATTAAGGGCTTTGCAATGGATACTTTCCCGTGTGACTTGTGTGGCGTGGAGTGGTGAAGTGTTTGTTAAAGTGACTGAGTGCAGAGGACACAACATTTCACCTGCTTCCTGCGCACTTTCTCTGAGCTGATTGATGTTTACATCATGCTGTGGTTACCAGCTTCAGGTGACACGCGAGGTTACTTGGCTGGCATTTGCTTCCGTGTGCAAAAGAAAATGTTTGTGGCTCGTTAATAGTGTGAACGCAATTATCCGTCATCTACAAATATGATCTAGCCGATTGAAAAATTTATAAAACACATTTGTCTGATTGGGAAACGATCCTAACGTGTGGCATTGGAAGCCAACAAAAGGTCAAACAAAGCAGGAGGGGGAAATGTGTACTATTTCTAGCTCAGCCTTTCAATCTCTAAGTCACAGAATCACATAATCACACAGTGCAGAAGAGGCCCATCGAGTCTGCACGGTTGATTGAATGGAGTTTTGAAATGAATCGTACTTTCTCCTTTTAATGCGAAACCTTTGAGTCAGTACAGAATGAGCAAGAAATACAGTTTTCGATGAGCAATACTCAGTTTCAAAGCTGGCAATAGCGTTCCATGACAACCTGTCAAAACACTGTGAGTTGGATTCAAACTCTAGTTCTTGTGGGGAGAGATCCAGTGCAAATTTTTTCAGTGAGTCGTTTTGTTTCGCACCAATATGCTCTTAATCAATCATTTTTCGTCAACAGTGGTCCTTTAATTTATTTTTAGATCCATTTCAATCTAATAGTCAAACAAATAAAATGAATTTGGAACCCTTCCGTCCTTGCACACTTTCCCACCTTCCACACACCTAACCTGCCAATTGCTTAGAGGCAGGTGACATCAATGATGTAAACACAATCCTGCTCCTCAGTATTATGACGCGGCAGATGATGTGTGCCAGGCGTTCCACGAGGGAAACTTGATCACCTTATCACAACGGTTTTGCAATTTATAATTATTTCGAGATGCGTGTCCTGAATTCAGAAGACTTTTGGGTTTTTTTAAATATAAAATTTAAATATTAATTAATAAGTGGAAGGTTTCAACACATGCATAGAACTAACAATTACCATTATAATTACTCCTAAATCCGTATTTAACCTGGCTCCCAGTTACACTCCCTTTAAGCAACAGTCCAAAAATAGATAGTTAGATTTGAAACAGATCAAACAAATTAACACAACACCCTGGACATTGCATTTCAAAGGTGGCTCGCCCCAGCTTCGGTTTCTGTAGACAGGTTTGTGCGCAAATGCTGGAGGCTCCTTGGAGGCGACTTCACTCACTTTTGTTAGGCATTAGAATGCCTTCCCCTGACACCCAGCCACATTCTCCTTTATACACGTTTCTTCGTTGAAAATGTGTAAATTCCATTGTTTACTTCGGCCTTTGAAACTGTACATTTTTTTCAATATAAAGCGCTTCATGTTGCTACTGTTTTGATTAATTTCTTTGAAATTCAAATACCCCTTCGTCTATATAAAAATGCAAATTCCCTTTGCACCTTACATGCTAAGACCCCAGCCATGTTTGCTCATTAGCATATAAAAGACACTTTTACACGTGACCTCTTTTGATAACTTCAACTCGCAGTCTGCTTTGCTGCAAAATGTAATTAACTCACACAGACAGAACAACACAAACCCTCATAAACCTATTTTACAATAAACCAGAAAAATACTTTGAAACTTATTATACTGTCATCAAAGTCAGTTAGCATTTAAAAAAAGCAAAATTCTGCGAGTTCTGCGAATTCGAAAAAAAAGCAGAAAGAGCTTGGAAAAGTTAGACTGTGAACGGGAACTCTGCTTCTGACCTCACAGCTGCTGCCTGAACTGATGCCTTTTTTTTTTATTAACGCTATCTTCGTTTACTTCAAACACTGACTGTGTCACGGGATTTGCAAGAAAATTTTGCGAACATTCGGTGCGCGGATTTTCTAATTGACATTCTGCTTACTGAGAGATTGGCTTTCAAAGCACAGATGCACCATTGGTGCGAATGGGCAAATGTACCGGCAGGAACAGCGATGCTCATTAAACAAACTCGATGCTGAAAGTGTGAAATAAATCGTTAGATGACGCAATGCCGCAGTAAATTCACAATGAAATGGCAGCAGGGAATTCAATGAGATCACTGATTGCGGAAGGGAGAAAAATCTGGGATGTAAGGGGTTTTGAATTCTGGCGCAATAAACACAAGTATGTGGGGGTGTTAGGTTTGAAAGTATGAAATGAGTCTTGCCATTAAAAATGCTTCCTAACACAAATGAATTTTCAACTGCGTTCTTCCAACTGAAATAGGAAGCCACCACTGCCGTGACTCGGATTCGAACCGAGGTTGCTGCGGCCACAACGCAGAGTACTAACCACTATACGATCACGGCGCCCCACATCGCTGGCTATGGGCCTCACTTGCAGTGGCGAAGTACTGCAGGCTCACCGCCCAGCCGCTTTAAAGCAGCGCTCTCGGTCGCTCGGCTAGGCTATAACTGAAGGGTGATTTGAACTTCCAAGCTTCCGATCTTTCTTGATCATTGCCCGCCAAATTCCAGGCATTGCATTGAATAAAACCTTTCCCCAAAAATTGGCAATTTGCGTTTGATAGACCCTTAAGTTTCTGTTCAAAGTCTGTGGGTTAGATTCAGAGAGGATTTTCCTAAAGGAAATGGACAGATGTTCTCCAGCTTCATTCATAAAAAAGAAAAATACTACACATGCTGGAAATCAGAAATAAAAGCAGAAGAATTTTCAGGTGCACAAGAGGTCCTGCAGAAGTTTTCGAAAGGGAAACTGATATAATGCTCCTGATCTATGTAAATCTCAGAGAACCCAGTTTGCTGCAGCCAGAACACAAAACTACTTTGCGAGCTATCAGCATAGGACTTGTCCCTGATCCGAAAAAAAAACACCCTCCATACCAGATTGAAGACTGCTGGGGTTGACAAAAAAGCTAACCGACTTCAACTGATTTACTAATTCCAGAGCTTTCCTTTCGTTCTGCTGTAACATCATTTTGGCAAATGGATATCAGGATCCGAGAATTTGCTGGTGTTTGTGCAAGTCTGTTCCCCATTGGTGTTATGTGCTTACTGATTTGCGGAAATAACTTTACAAAACAGTTTATTCTATTAATCACGAAATAATATATAAAACGAAAAAAAAATGTTTTGTAACCGCCTTTAATACCCGGAGAACCCTTTCGTTCCAGACTGACTGCAATGCTAAAATGATAAGCAATTCATTCTAAAGAAAGTTTAATTATTTTGGAAAGTAATTTCTTCTCAATCGTTTCTATGTTGCAGCCAGTATTTTTGAAAAGTACACAGCCTTGAACATGTATGTTTTTTTCGCGGCGTTTGGACGTCTAGCTTAACATTGGTTGTTACGCCAACATTTTCAGAGATCAAAGTGAGGATTGTTGCAGACTGCCATCCTAATCCAGTTCTTCCTCACTGAATGAAAGGAACTGTGCCCATGTCGCAATGATACAATCTGAAACTTGTATACAAAGCAGCGCAGTGCCCGACTCTGGTGGCGCATTCTGTTTGCGACTGTCACGTGAATGGCAGCACTAAATGTGTCAGTTTTAGCCTCACCGGGAGCAACTTTCTTGGCTGGGGAAACATGCTTATTGTGTCACCAGGTTTGTCAGTCGCTGTGAAAAAGTGCGAGGTGCAATTTGGAACGAAAATAATACGTAACTGAACAGGAACATTTTCTGTGGATTGGAACAAACCTATCCAGAGACAACGTCTCCAATACCAATTACAAATACTGAGCAGATGAAACAGCTTCTTTGAGGACAGAAACAAGGGTAACGTTTTAGGTAAAATGCTGTGGATGCTGCAAGTGTGAAGTATAAACTGGAAATGCCAGGAATGCTCAATAGCTCTGGCAGCATCTGTGAAGAGAGAAATAGAGTTAACTTTTGAGTCCGTATGAACCTTCTTAAGATCTGAGGAGAGGTAGAAATGCGATGGGTTTCATGCTGTTGAAATGTGGCGGGGTGTGTGCAACGATGTGGGTTGGGTTTAGGGAGAGGGACGGAGCCGGTAGAGCAAAGTAGAATTCTGAAGTAAAAACAGCAAAGTGTTGGGGAAACTTAGACTGACAAAATTAACTCTGTTTTTATTGCCACATATGCTGCCGGACTGTTTAGTTTTTTTCCCCCCAACAATTTCGCTTTTTATTTGGACACTGACTGTATGACAAGGTTCGCAAGAAAATTTCATGGGCAATTGGTTCGGACTTTTCCGATTGCAACCCTGCTTAGATCGTGTTTGGTTGTGTGGAGTCCCACAAATCTATATGTAGCCATTGCGTTCAAAGCACAGATGTATCATTACTATGAATGCGGCAGCTACCGCCAGGGGCAGCGATGGTAGCAAAATATACTCATCGGTGCAAGTGTGAAAGTGAGTGTCAAATAAAGCAGTGAAGTGGGAGTGAAATGGAAAGAGTGAAAACAAGCAGACCAGTGATTGCGGAATAGAGAACAAAATCAAGCAGACAAAGCATCACACACAGATATGCAAGGGTGCTAGATTTGGATGGATTTAGTGTGCTTTGATATCAAAAACACTTCTACATAGAAATGATTCTTCAGTTGCCTTCTTTTAGCAGAAATTGGAGAGCAAATCAACCCCTGTTGTGAATTGGTTTCGATTATATGTCGCTGCGGTTCTTACGCCAATTACTGACCACCATGGGACCACGACAACGCATGTGAGTGACTGCTTCACTGTTTTTCTGCAGGTAAGAAGTGGGCGCTCATAACCGAGCAGCGTTTAAATTTCTTCAGACAGCTCCTGCGGAGTCTCCCCCACAAAAACTGGACTATGAATCCAGCGCAACATGCTTTGATATGTTGTCATGTGTCGCCATTTCCAGCTCTGAAGCTAATGACTGCTGGTTGAAAACTCTCTTTTTTGCTCATTCCCCACTGAGTACAAGATTGAGCCATAAAATGAGAAAGTGCAATTCGTTTCAAGCCTCCATTCAATCAACGAATTAGGGATTGAATGTCAGGGGAGAAAAATACGCAGAAAATTATGTGATTACTCACTCCCTAAATCCAAAATGCCTGTCCGTCATCTACAAGACACGAGTCAGAAAAACAAATCAAGGACAAAGTAACGTATTTGATCCGCACTCCATGAAATACGTAAACTTTCATTCCCTCCACCACCATCGCTAAGTGTATACTGTCTACAAGATGCACTGCCGCAATGTGTGGGAATTCCAGGAGCAGCAAGGACATGACAAAACTTAGTCTGGAGCAGTGAAAGCTCTCTAAGCTCAGGGACAAGGTCATACAAGGCCCAGAGGGAAAGCAACACAGCGCCCACTCTGAACCTGCTTTGCTTCTTCCTTAGTGCCCATCACTGCCTGCACCGTCAGCACACGGAAATGCAAGTTGCATCACTGCCAAGCTGGAGAGAGCTGCTGTAGAATGAGATCACTATGCATGAGACTAAAGTTTCTTGTTGAAATCAAGCATTAGGTTCAACAATTCCTGGGAACTAATCGACGATATAATTAAAAAGGGCAAATGTGATCAAAATAAAGAAGTTCCTTGGAAATTCTCCAAGGGAAGGTACATTTCATCTTGAACCCCGCCCCCCCGTCCCCCACCCCCAAAAAACGAAGTCAGCTAGCAATCTGAAATAAACAGTTTTGAAAAACGTTGAGGAATGATTCACACAATTCATGGAATTGGAATCTTTCTTCACTTTGTCCACTCAAGAACTTAGAAAGCGACTTTCTCCAGTGACGTTAGTGTGATTATCGGATTTAGAAATATCAGGAGACAAAATTCAAAGTCAAAATGAATTTGATTTAATTCTGGATGTGTTTAACAACATGATTACCGTCAAAGCCCAATCTGTGTAGGCAATAGTGGATGTGCTGATGTTTGCTGGATGGCTGAGTGAAATCCCTTCGCAGTCCGGGGAAAAGTGAATGGCCGCTCCACAGTGTGAATTCGTTGGACAGTCTTCAGGATACATAAATGGGCAACGCTCTTTTACTTTGTGAACAATAAACAGCCTGACGTTTTTGTTGTTGTTTTGCCCGATAAGGTTTAAATGTATTAATTTTGGGGGAGTGTGAGATCCAGAGGCAATCGTTCCTTAATAATCGGGCCTAATTCCCGAATAACTGAAATCCAATTCAGACCTTTAAACTTTTTGGCAACTGTGAACATAAAAGGGACGGTGCTTCAAGAGAAAGAAATCGTAAAAAGAAAATAGAAAAGGTGAGCACCAGGAGGGAATTCAGCAGTGCACTGGGAGTAGCTTGGTCCCATGGACGAGAAGAATAACTAACGGGCATGAGGGGCGACATGATAGTAAAACCACTTTTTCCACGTCAAGAACAAATGGTCGAGTGAGGCTTGAATTCATAACTTCAGCAATTCACACACCTCCATGTTTTCACAAAAGTATCACACGCAAACCGACTGCTCCTCCAGAGCAGCACCGCCGAAATTGCGTCATTTGTACTCCCATTTCAAGTTGTACCATCGGGATAGGGACATGAAGTACTTTTGATTGAGTGCGGAAGAACTGGAGCTACAAGTTACTGTGCAACAGTCGCTGCCTTTGTAGGCGAACAATCTGGTGAAGTAACCGATGTTAGACGAGACTTCTCGGAGAAAAATACATTCAATATTGTGCACTTTACTAAAATATTATCTGCAGGATATGACAGGATAAAGGAATCTCCTTCGAAAATATAAAGTTTACTTTTTTATTGACGATGATTTGCTTACCATTTTAGTATTGCAATCAGTCTGGAACAAGATAAAAAGAACCGTTGAGGGTTTATGATTGGCGACTGTAAGGAACATATTTTTTAAAATCATGTAATTTTGAGTAATTCAAAGAATGAATTGCTTTACGAAGTTAATTCCCCGAAATATTCGCACAGAGCACCGATGGAGTAACGGATTGACAGGATTGACACAGGCATCTGAGCATTCTCTGATTCTGACATACGAAGGCAAATTGACATGACAGCGAGACTGGAGAAGAAGCTCTAGCATTAGTAAATGAATAACGGGTAGTTTTTTTTATCAGCAGTATTCAATCTGAGAGCCCCGTTTTTTTTGGAGGGTGTTTTCCTCTTTTTGTTCAGATCAGGGAAAATTCCTAAACTGATTCCAGGTAAATTAATGCTTTGTACCCTGGTTGCAGCAACCTCGGTTCTCAGGGAATGTCAGAGACATGAAACATTCAATCTGTTACTTTTTCGAAAACTGATGCTAGACCTTCTGCGTACCTCCAATATTTTCTATTCTAATTGCAGATTTCCAGCATGTGCAGCATTTTGCTTTTGTGTGTACGAAGCCGGAAGTTATTTGATGATTTTCTTTTGCATAATCGGACTTCGATTCAGACTCACTGTCTTTGAGCAGCAATATTGAATAACATAAAGGTCTCTCAAATGCACTCTGCAAAGCGCCTTAAAGGTATAATTTTTGAAAAAAAAATGTTTTTATTTGCTTCCTTCAATGCGAAGTCTTGAAGTTGGCAGGCAATGAACAGGAAAGCTAGACCTGTCTGCAATGCACTAGGAGAAAAACATGAAATACTGGGCACACTGAGCAGCTCTGGAAGCCTCTATGGGGAGAACAACAATGACCTTCCAGTAGAACGGCTCTTCAATGGGCCAGATTTTAAGTCGGCAGCCACCAGAGTGAAACACGTGAGATGTCCTTAGTCATTTGTCTGGCATTTGCTTCCGTGTGCAGAAACATGTTTGCGATGAAGTAATAGTGTGCATGCAATTTCATCAATATCATCTAGCCGATTGACAGTTTTGTATAACACATTCTCCTGATTGCGAATCGACCCCGAAGTGCGGCATTACAAGGGAACCGAACAACAATAAACGCAGCTGCGGTGGAGGTTGGAAGGGCGGGGGTAGGGGGGGTGGGGGAAATGTATCCTCTTCTGCCTCAGCCTTTCAATCTCTGATTCGTTGATTAAATGGAGTTTCGAAATTTATTGCACTTTCTCCTTTTAATGCGAAACCTTTGAGTCAGCAGAGAATGAGCAAGAAAGGCGGTTTTGAATGAGCAGTCATAGTTTCAAAGCTGGCTGTCGCGATATATGGCAACATGTCAAAACACTCTTTGTTGTATTCAATCTGTAGTTCTCGCGCGGAAGGTCTCGCTGGCAAATCTTTCTTGGTGCTTTTTTAGGATCCTTCAGCAAAACCTACGTTTCTTAAACAGTGTCTTTCAAGAAATTCCTCAAGTCATAGAATTTCAGCTGTTTTACGTGGCTGTGATCGTACAAGGGTTAATGTTTTGCATTGTGTTCCTCCTTCAGGGAATATCATATGCTTGAAACATAAAATCTGTTTCAGTTTTCAAACCTGATAGATAACTGATAGATAAATCTAGACACTCCGTGCAGATCCAATATGTTCTTTTTTATTTCAGATTTCCGACATCTGTAGTATTTTCTAATTGAGCGTGCGAAACTGGAGTATATCTGACAATGTTCTGGGGCAAATTGTGGCTCCGATTCGGACCTGCAGACTTTGAACAACCGTATGAACAGCACAAGTTTCTATCAAATGCACACTTCGTTGCGTGGCAAAGTCAAATGTTTTGAAAAAGTTTTTCTTCCCTGCATTCACTGCAAAGCCATGGATTCGGCAGGCAATCAAGAGGAATGCAACAAAGAGTGTTTTGACATGTTGCCATATATCGCGACGGCCAGCTTTGAAACTATGACTGCTCATTCAAAACCACCTTTCTTGCTCCTTCTCTGCTGACTCAAAGGTTTCGCATTAAAAGGAGAAAGTGCAATAAATTTCGAAACTCCATTTAATCAACGAATCAGAGATTGAAAGACTGAGGCAGAAGAGGATACATTCCCCACCTCCTCCCACCAACCACCGCCCCCCCCCCCGCCCCGCGACCACCCCCCCCCACCCCACCCCACCCCCGCCCTTCCAACCTCCACCGTTCTTGTATGTAATATAGGCTAAAAAGAGAATGTGCTGGAAATACTGAGTAAGACTGGAAGCATCTGTGGAGGGAGGAAAATGACATTTCATCAGAGTAGTTCTGATTTGTTCAGCTGTTTCGTCAGCTGTCGCCAGCTTTGAAACTGATCTTTTTGTTCTGTGACAGCCTGTCTGAGCGACCGAGAGCGCGGTTTTATAGCTGCTCTGTTGCGAGGGTATTTTGCTGCGATGCAGCTTAGCAGCAGTGCACCCACGCATAGGGAGCGCAGTGGTGAGTACTTAGCGTTGTGGCCCCAGCAATTTCAACTGGAATCCAAATCAAGGTGGCGATTGTTATTGTATTCCAACTGCCGCTGGACGAAGTTAGCTACGTAAATATGTTTCAATCGGCTAAACACATAACTTCCTTGCAAATCTAGGCCCTCACATGTCGGTGTTTGATCCTCCAGAACTGAAACCCGGCTCTCCCCCTAGATTTTTCTGCCTTCCGAAATCGCTGATCCCCTTTCCTTTCGTCACATTTCATTGCCACTTGACTGGGCATTGCCTCATCTAACACTTACTTGCACAATGACAGCTCTGCGTTTGATTTCTTTCCATCGCTGTTTCTGGCGGTACATGCCCGATTCGCACCAATGGTACATATGCCATGAAGAGATATTAATACCTTTAATGTGATTGGAAACTCTTTTTCTAAATAGAGTTCTAGTGGGTTCTGTGTCTATGTGTGTGTCAGTGTGCGTCTTAATCGGATTAAAGCCAACTAGCCTGGGTGATTTGATGTATAATGGTTTTGAGATGGCAACTGAATAAACGCAAGGTGGGTAAAAGGTAAAGTGTAAATTAGCATTTGTTAAAATAAACCATTCAGTACTGCGGGTGAAATCTTGCACTTAGCCAAGCAATATGTTTTTTTCCCGCTAACAAATAAAATTGGTCGATTGAAAGGATATTATTGTTAGAAGAGTTAAAGTTCAAAGCCTAGTGATACAATGGAAAATTTGGATTCAAAGAGAAAAATATGTATAATGGAGAAAGGCATTTTAACAACAAACAAGTGTGAGAAGCCTCCAGCATTTAAGAGCCAAATCCGCCTGCAAGGTCCCAGAGCTGAAATAATCATTTTGAATGTGATTCCCCAGGTGTCTGTTAAACCTATGAGTTTTGCTGTTGCCTTAGCGAGGGTATAACTGAGAGTCAGACTAATTACGCGATTTCTGTAGTTATTATTGTATTAGTTTTGCAGACATGTGTATGTGTTTGCAATATTTCTTTTATTAATAAATGGTCAATTTAGTTTTATATAAAACCACTTGAAACCCGGTGGTCTTATTACTGCTGAATTCGAAGCCTGCAACTCAAAACATACAAATTGCAAAATTATGTTATGACAGTTGATCTAGTTTTCCCTCAGGGATTTGAACAATTCTGCCTTTACCATTAGATGTGTCATAATACATATGTGCTTCCAAAGTAATGGATATATTTAGATCTGGATGAATCCATCAATTAAGCATTCTGTGGGAAGCATTGAAAATGGAAAGAAAAACCACGACACGGTTGCTCATGAAATTTTATTGGGAACCTCGTGATGCAGTCCACATGTGAAGAAAACACAGAAAGTCTTCAAACAAAAACCTAGTTGCGCTGGCTGCAACTGTGGAGAGAGGAACAGAGTTAACGTTTCCAGTTGAAGTTTTCTAATCACTTTCTTTTTTCCTTTCATATTTCCAGAATCTGCAGTATGTTGTATCTATTCCTAAGCAATTGGCAGTTGAGGTGTTGAGCGAAGAGCTGATGATGGGGAGGTGAGCAAGGTCGAAAGTGTTCCAAATTCAACTTGTTTGTTGGAATTTGTGATGCAACTGAATGGAGAATAAATGAAAAGACCACTATTGATGACAAGTGAACCATTTAGAACAGGTTGGTGTGAAAGGAAATGCCTTTTCAATGCAGGAGGATGACGGTGCTTTGGGAAATGACAGATTTGAAAGTGTGTGTATAGGAATGCCAAGAGTAAACTTTTGTTGAGAAGAGGTCAATATATTAAATGTGGCATTGAGGTAAGTTGCGTGCTGTCAGAAAAGCTCCTTTTATGAAAGCAGAACAGGAAAAAACAGAACCTGCTGGAAAAACTGAGCAGGCCAGGGATCAGTCATAGGTTCAGATACATAAATGGAATTTTGTATCGACCATATCGACTCCTTTAGCATTTTAAACATGTCGATCAGGTCGCTCCACAATCTTCATATAGGCGCAGAAAAAAATCGAATTTAGCCTGCCCTGGAGCGCTGCCTTTGATGCTTTAGAATGCTCAAGTTGAAATTTGGCGAGTGACAGAATTTTCAGAGTTAATTTTTACAAGTTAATTGAATTTGATGTTTTTTTTTTATCGAAAGCTTCGCCTTCACTTCAATTTAGCAATTAACTAAAAGTTAGTCTTTGTGTTGGGAGAAGTGGGGCTTTATTCCAGCTGTAAAACAAACGTTGGATAGCTCCCCTTGGCGCTGCAGCTAGATAATTGCACAACTGGCTTAAAATGTTCTTCGCAAAGTTGGTTCATGGAGCTTCAAACCAGGCCTTCTTAAGTGCTGCTAATCGGCCCTGTCGAGTAGCTTTGGGTGCTTTAGAGTGTCCTTAAGTTGTAACTTGATGAGTGAGCAAATTTGTTGAAGAGGGAAATGGGGTCCTCGTTTCTTTTTCTACTTTTCCTCAGCCTGAAGAGTCTACAGGGAAGGAGCTCACTAAATCTCGTCGAAGCCCATTAAGTAGCAGAGAGAGAGACTGAGCCAGAATTATACAGATAAAATCTAAAAGTGACCTTACAACAGTCTGGTAAGTTGATTCTATGTTAAGTGGGAACAGAGGAGACGATTCGTGAGTGATAGGTGCGTTATTTTATGATACCAAACTGTATTAATGCCTTTATATAAAGTTTAAGGCAAATCAGTGCAGCTCGGTCACGTGGACTGGGAAAGTACAGGCACAACGTGACGTTGATGCATAGATTGCTCTGTGTTTTGTCAGCTGCAGAAACGATAACGCCTGGTTGGGGTATTCGAGCACGCCTGGATCAATGAGGTGCATCCTCAAGTCACAGCAATATGAGCATAGAAAGCTTGGAGAGGTAATTACACCGCAGCCAACAATTACATGGGAAGCAAGGGAATGGGTGACAGCTAGATTACCTAAGTGGAATAGGCCGGCAGTACACGAATCCTCTGAGTCTATCTCGCTCTCCAACCGATTGTCTATTTCAATACTGCTGAGCGAGATGGCTTCTCAGAGTACTTGAACATGAGTTAACATTGTTTCTCCGCTGGTGCCTCAGTTGCACAGGATGGGAGGTGGATGAGTGGAAATCCTATATTGGTTGGGGATTCCATCCCTGGGAGAGCAAACAGACGGTCATGCGGCCGTGGACACGACTCCAGGGTATTATGTTGCCTCATTGTTGCCAATTTCAAGGATATCACAGAGTGTTTGGGGAACAACATAGGTCGTCGTCCACATTAATACCAATGGCATATGTAAGAAAAGGTATGAGCTCCTCAGAGCAGATTGTAGAGAGTTAGGAAGATAATTGAAAAGCATGGTCTCAAGAGAGGTCACCTTTGGATGACTACTAATGACACGTGTTAGTGAGTATAAGAATAGGAAGGCTCAGCAGGTCAAAACGTGACTGGAGCGATAAACAGTAGGAGGGCGGGGTTTTGCATCTTGCAGCATTGGGATCCATTCCGAGACAGGTGGGACCTCTACAAGAAGGATGGTTTACACCGGGGCTGGGATGAAATTCCTCGCGGAAAGCTTTGCTAGAACTTTAAGCTAGATTGGTAGGGCAATTGGAACCAGAGGGGAAATTCAGAGCGGAAAGGAGAGTAACTGGACTTGGGCAGAAGATAAGTATTAACTGATAATGAGCACATCCAATAGCATAGTATCAAGGCACAGAGAAAACTAGGATAGTTTTTTTTTTAGAATCTTGCTAGGCAATAGAAAGGTATCTGACGGGGTCAGAGGAAGTGGGAAAGTTAAGAAGCCTAATTCATGGTGAGTGTGCATTTATGTGAATGCATGGAGTGTGGTTGATAAATTGGTGCACTATGTGCACAGGCTGACAAATAGAGTTATGAAATTATTGCAATAATAGAGACTTGGGTCAACGAAGGGCAGGACTGGGCGTTAATTATTCCTCTGTACAAGTCTTTTTAGGAGAGAAAGGAAAGGAAGAAAGCGGAGTGTTGTTGGGAAGGAGTGCCAGTATTGGTTAAGGGTGGATTTACAGCATTGGGGAGAGAGAGAGTGAGAGGGATGATGCTCCAGAGGTATCAAGGACTTAACCTCCCTGGCTAGAGTTAAGGAAAGAAAAAGGGGCAATAACATTGATCCATTTAGTATATAGACCGCCATCTAGAGGAAGGGGAGTCGTTAACGAAATTTAAGAAGTTACAGAGTAGTGGAAGAATTATAGAGTAATTATAATGGGGGAATTTAATAATACAAAAATAGGCAGACATAGGAATAGTGCAAAATACAAGCGGGGCAAAAATGCATTCAAGATAATTCTCTGCAGCAGTATGTTTCCGGCACAAAGAGAGGAAAGGCACAGTTGGACTTGGTAATGGGGAATGAGTTGGCGCCAGTGGGTCAGATGTCTGTGATAGAGCGTTTCGGTCGGAGTGACCATTATGAAATCGGGTTTAGATTGACCAATAAAAAGGATAAGTAACAGTCCAGAGCGGGGATAACTAATTGTGGGAAAACCAACTTCAATGGGATTGTTTTGCAACTGAGTGGAGTGAATCAAATCCTGGAACAAAAGACCATGGCCGAAAAATGGGCTACCCTCAACGAAAACGCATTGCAGGGAATATCAGGATATATTCCCTTGACCTGAAAAGGTAGGTCAAGTAAATTCAGAGTGCTCTGGATGTCGAGAGAGATAGAGGTGCATAGAGATAGCAGCGACGTTAAAAAGGAAGAAGTGCGTGCATAACAGATGTCAGGTAGAAAATACAAAGGGGAATCAGGCTGAATATTGGTGGACTATTGGTGAAAAAAAAACTGTTAGGGAAAAAAAGGGGAGAGCATGAACAGAGACTAAGAGTACTTTGCATCTGCGTTTACAACGGAGGAATATGCCACCCAGGTCGATATGAGAAGCCAGGTAACTGGCACAGTAGCAGGATTTGTCATCGAGCAGAAGCAGCTGTTTGAAAGTCTATTTTTGCTTAAAATAACTAAGGCACGAGGAACGTACGGCACAAGGATCGGATGAGATGGATATAAAAGCACTGAGTGAAGTGAAAGTGGAAATTGCAGAGTACTGGTGATAATCTTCCAGACTTCTTTAGACACAAAGATGGTGCGAGAGGAATGGGGAGTTGCGAATATTGCACCCTTGTTCAACAAAGGGATGAAATGATAAAGCCGGTAACTACAGACCAGTCAGATTCAATCCAGTGGTCGGGATACTTCTGGAAACTATCGTTCGGGGCAAAATCGATAGTCACAAAGAAAAGTGCAGAATATTAAAGGAAAGCCACACAGATTCAATAAGGGAAGGCCATGTTTAGTGAACTTGCTGGAGTTTTATAAGGAGGTAACAGAGAGGGTGATAAAGGCAACACAGCTGATATGGTGTACATGGACGTTCAAAAGACATTTGATACATTGCCAAAAACAGACTTGTGAGAAAAAATTCTAGCTCATGGAATGAAAGGGAAAGCAGACATTTCGATATTAAATTGGATGAGTGACAAGAAACAGATTGAATTGATAAATGACCGAATTTCAGATTGAAGGAAGGTTTGTAGTGGAGACCCCCAGGGGTCAGTGTTGTGATCGCTGCTGTTTCTGATTTCTATCAATGGCATAGACGGTGGTGTTCAGGACATGCTTTCAAAACTTGCAGGTGATCCGAAGAGAACTGTGAACTGTGACAAGGATCGCCTTGAACTTCACAAGGGCACAAAAATGTTAATGGATGGGCAGAAATGTGGCGGATAAAAGTCAACGCAGGGAAGTGTGAGTGGGTTTATTTTGACAGTAATAATGTGGAGAGAGGGTGTAATTAAAGGGAGAGTGTCTAAAGTGGATGAAGGAACACGTGGGCCTCGGTGTATAAAGCGATTGAAGATGGCAGGGCATGTTGAGAGCAGTTTTAATAAAGTCTGAAGTATCACAAGCTTTTTAAATAGGGGCATGGAGTACAAGGATAAAGAGAGAAGATATGCTGTTTAACATGGTGGAGCAGCGATTCATCACGAGGGAAGGCAGTGCGTGGTAATCATGATGAGGATTCCTTGCACATATCTGACCTGACGCCATTCGACTTCATGTGGGCTGGGGCCTGAATGTTGAGGTCTCTCAGGGCAACTCTCTCCCGACTGTATGCCACTGTGCCACCACCTCTGCTGCTTTTGTCCTGCCGCTGGGACAGGACATACCCAGGATTGGTGACAGTGTGTCTGGGGCATTACCTGTAAGATATGATTCCGTAAGGATGACTATGTCAGGCTGTTGCTTGACTAGTCTGTGTGATATCTTTCCCAATTTTGGCACAAGTCCGCGGACGTTAGTAAGGAACACTTTGCAGTGTAGACAAGGCTGAGTTTGCCATTGTCATATCCGGTGCCCTTGTCGAGGCCTGGTGTGATGCCTTTTTTGTACCGGTTTGATACAACTGAATGGCTTGCTAGGCCATTTCAAAGGGCATTTAAAACTCAACCACATTGCTGAATTATGCGCCTATTAACTCGTGTTTTAGAATTTAACACTCTCATTACGAATCCCATTGTCTTCTGCCCATGACCTATTTGGCACTAAAGCTTTCCTGACTTTCGCCCTATCCGTGACATTCCATTTTGTACTACCTGCTCCACCACCGACCACCCTCGCCCCCCACCATCTTGCAACTGAGTAAAGCCCATTATATTTATACCTCTCATCAGCTGTGTAAAAGAGCCCTACGGACTCAAAGGCTAACTTTATATGTCTCAATTCAGATGCTACTAGATCTGCTGAGTTTTTCTCCAGAGTTTTTTGTTCTTTTTTCACATTTCTAGCAGCCAGCGTGTTTTAATTTTACTGTATCCAACACCTTTGATTCTCTCGCCATAGAAGATTCTCCATCTCCAGAACGGTTGATGCATTTTTGCTTACACTTGAAACATTTACACCGGATAGTTTCGTTCCAATCCATGCAAAATGGTCCTTTGAAGTTTTGAGACTGTTGATTTCCACAGCCACTCCGAAACCTGATAAAGAAATCGCCATTTTTCTGTGTCAAGAAAAGCTGGTCTAGGTGAGGCTTAAACTCACAACCTTGGAATATCACATGTTTTATACTGTCATATAAGTACAACGCGCTAACCGATTGCGCCACTAGAGCCCAACTGGGCAAGTATCTGCTCATTTATATACACATTTCTGGTTGTAATAGGGGCACAGTTCTTTTGAGTGAGCGCGTCAGAACTGGACTAACTTGACAGTGTGCAATGATCGTTACTTTGGCCTCAGAACAAAGTGGTGAAGTAACAGATGGTAAACTAGATGTCCTGGAAGAAAAAAGCGATATGAAAAGACGTGCGCTTTTCTAAAATAGTAACTGCAAAATGAGAACAAGCCGAAAAAACATCCAGAATAAAAAAATAAAGTTTATTTTTTGACTTTCAATTGCTCACCAAGTTAGCGCTGAAGACAGTCTGGGACAAAAAAAAAACTTACCGTGATATTCACAGCGGATGCAATGCACATTTTCCATTTCACATAGTTTTGCGTTATTAATTGCATGAACTGCTGTTTTACATTTAATTTACTGGAACAGTCAGTGCAGAAGACTGATGGACGGGCAGCTTTGCACAAAGAGCAACCGGCGCAGACACAATGAGCTCAAAGGCCTCATTCTCTGCCTTCACTTTTCTAATTCTCTGATTCTGATATCCTTTCGCCAAAATGACGTTACAGACAGCCAGGAGGCGAGTTCTGGAATGAATAAATAGGTTGAATAAACGGGTCGTGTTTGTTTCAACAAAAGCCGTCATCAATTTGATAGTTGTATGGAGGGTGTGTTTTTGTTTTTATTTAGATCAGGGACAAGTCCTAAACTGATTCCTGGCTTCCATATGGGATACTTGCCTTTATTACCGAGGCATAGATATAAGAACAGGGAGGTTATGTTGGAGCTGTATAAAACCCTAGCTTGGCCACAGCTGGAGTATTGTGTGCAGTTCTGGTCGCCACGCTAAAGGAAGGATGTAATTGCACTGGAGAGGGCGCAGAAGTAATTCACCAGGTTGTTGCCTGGGCTGGAGAGTTTCAGTTGTGAAGTAAAGAGACTGGATAGGCTACAGTTCTTTTCCTTAGAGCAGAGAAATATAAGGGGGAGAGATATACCAAATTATGAGGAGCATAGATAGGGTAGATAGGAATAATCTTTCCCCCTTAGCGGAAGTGTGAATAACCAGGGGACAAATGTTTAAGGTAAGGGGCAAACGTTTGCAGGGGACTTGTGGAGCAAAATTCACTCGGGGGCAGTTGGAATCTGGAACACGCTGCTTGAATCGATGGTAGAGAGTGGAACCCTCGCAATGTTTAAGAAGTATTTGGAGGAGATCTTGGGACGCCATAGCATACAGGGCTATGGGCCAAGAGTTGGAAAATGGGATTAGAATAGATAAGTGCTCGGTGGCCAACAAGGACTCGATGGATCGAAGGACATGTTTCTGTGCTGTATAACTCTATCTCTCTATGACTCTTTATTCTGGCTGCAGCAAAATTCGGTTCTCAGGTAATGTCATAGACCTGAGACATTCGGTCAGTTTCTCTTTCGAAAACTGCTGCTATACTTTCTGTGCAGTCCAACATTTTCTGTTTTCATTTCTGGTTTCCATCATATGCAGTGTTTTGATTTTGAATGAATGAAGATTGGGGATATCTGACGATTTAAAAGAAAATATCGATTCCAATTCGGATCAATGACCTTTCAATAGCCGCCTTGTTAACTTTAGGGTCAATCAAATGCCCAGTTCATTGCGCTGAAGACAAATATTTGGGCACTTTATTATTTGCTCCATTCACCGAAATGCCTGGAAGTGGCAGGAGAATGAAGAGGAGAGCCAGCTGCTTAAAATTAAAAACATTAAAAACAGAAAATGCTGGAACTGGTGAGAAAATCTGGAAGCATCTCTGGAGAGGCCTTTTATCAGGACGATTCCTCAAGTAAACAGATTTTTAGTTCGCAATGGCCTGTCTTAAGACTGCATTTATTTTTCTTTAACACTGGTGGAAGGGACGAGAACGCTGTTTTCTAGCTGCTGTTCCTGTGGGGCGTGTGCCCTTCCAATATCTTTCCATCAATATGGCGTCGTGATCTTCTCGTGGTTACCTCCCTGCCTCATAGTCGAAGCAATGACGACTCGAGTCTGAGTCATGGCGGATTTGCTTAAACAATGACCTCTGCGACTATGGCTAAAAGAACACAGTGAAGAATTAAATGCGTCAAGAAATATTTTAATAACAAATCACTCCATCAATCATGTATTTAATCCTTCCAAATCTAGCGGCTTCACATGTCTGTTTGCTGCTCCAGAATTCAAATCAGCCCCGACTCAGAGTTTTCTCCCTGTCACAAGCACGAATCCTCCTTGACATCTGTTTCCATGTCAGTATCACTTTGCTGTGAGATCGCCTAATCTAACACTCACTTTCAAATTTACTATGTTGAGTTTGTTTTGCGACCATCCCCGCTACTGGTTGCTCATATCCCGGTCGCACAAATGTATACCTGTGCTTCGAAACTCATTGATACATTTAGATCTATGCGGATTCACACAGGCAAACTTTATCTAAGCGATTTTGCATTATTGAAGGACCACGACCCAATGCTTCGCGACATTTTCCTGGCAATCGAGTGACAAATGTCATTGCTGGCTGAAGCAAAATACAAAATCCTGCAAAAACCTAGCCGGTCAGGCTCCATCTGGGGAGAGAACAACGGAGTTAACGTTTCGAGTCGAAGCTTTCCTAAGTAGTAAACTGAACAGTATAAGTGTGAATGTGAGTGTTAGTTGAGGCGATGTCACAGAAAAGTGGCACTGACATGCTTGGCTTTGTTCAGTCATACAGATGTATATGCATCCATTGCCTTCAATGCACGGATTTCCCATTACAGCGAGTGGGGCATATTGTACCTCCAGGAAGAGCGACGGTCGCAAAATATACTCAACGGTGTAAGTGTGAAAGTGAGTGTCACAAAATGCATTACCGCAATAAAGTGGCAATTAAATGAAAGGAGAGGAGTCAAGGAGATCAGCGATTGCGGAAGAGAGAAAAACCTGGGCGAAGAAGCAGGATTGAATTCTGGACCATAAAACACAAACACGTGAGGGTTCTAGATATGAAAGCGTGAAATGTGTTTTGCTATTTTTTTTCTCTCTTAAATGGCTCTTCAATTGCGTCCTTTTAGCCAATATTGGAGAGAGCGAAACAGCCGCTACCGTGATTCAAATTCCAACACGTTGCTTCCGTCACAATGCAGAGAACTGATGACCATCGGAACCCGGTGTCGCACATGAGCTGCTGCACTGCTGTCCCGCTGCAGGCAAGTAGCACAACCTTATAAGTGAACATATTTAAATTTCTTTTAACAATGTTCCTGCAGCCTATTCCCGATAGGTACTGGAGTTTGTATCCAAAAGGGACTGCTCTAATATGCTGCCATATATCGCTCGTGCCAGCTTTGAAACTAATGACTGCTTGTTGAAAACTATATTTCATACTGATTCTCCGCTGACGCCAATGTCGTGCCAGAAATGGAGAAAGTAAAATTAATTTCAAAACCATTCAATCAGCGAATTAAGACTGAAAGACAGAGACGGAACAACATACAAACATGGCTGTATCTGTACAGTTATCTCATTTGTTGAGCTCTGGAACATCATCCGATAACTACCAGGTTTGTCTACAAGGCTGATCTGACACCGTCACGGGAGCAGGATGCGCGATCGAGAGAGAAGACAGGCTGCCTGCAGAAATATGAATACATGAATTTTTCTGACAGCCCCGATAGATCAAGTATGTGTCTAAAGTATATGCCTGAAATTCAGAGTGAAAGGAACCTGACGGCGAGAATTGCTCATATAGAGTCAAAATCAGCATGTTAGAGAGTGAGGCTGGAGAAACCAAGCTCAAAAACTTCAACATTTATCAGTTAAATCACACAGAACTCGTCTGAAATAGCATCTACCCGGCATTTGTAGAGCCTCAATGGTTTGAATTGATCATATTTAATTCAATTGAAGGCCTACATGCAGTTCAACCATCTAGTTCAGGGGGAACTAAGGTTCTGGAATGTTAGGAAATACTAAAATTATTGGCTCAACTGAAACTGCTTATTTGACACCTCTTTAGGGCTCATTCAGATGCTTATTTAGACTAGACTTGCAAATTTGATGCCTACAAAAGTTGATGAAGCTGAAAATGTATTGGTAACGCATTCCTTACTCCACATGCGCAGCCATCATGTCAATGGAGCAGAGAGTGGGCAGGTCTTCAGGGTCTCAGTAGCCAGGTGAGAATATTATTGACTCTTTGGTTTTATGCTCACTCTGCAACAGAGGTCAGAGAACTAAACCCAGGCAGGGCAGAGGGAGGGAGAAAACTGGGAGTGGAGGAAATAAATTTTGCAAATCTTGTTATGGATTTAAATTTCAGCACAGCGAGGATGGACAATGTGTGGGACCCGGATTTACAGCTTTGGGGGAACAAGAGAGGAAAAATTCCCCTTAGAAACTAGAATCACTTGTTCTGAATTTCTGTCCCGCATTGGTGCATGGACTTTTGTAAACTTATTTTACAGGATATTTGAAGGGTAGGATTTGAGAGCGGCAACCTCAAACCGAGCATCATGTCCAAACGTATCAGAGTTGCTTGATTCATCAGCACCGGAATATCAACAACTTTTGAATGTAAAAGAAAATATCTTCCTTTTTTTCTGCCTGTGCGGAACGCTTTCAAACATCAATTTGATTGGAAAAACACTGAGACACAGACACCCAAGGGAGAATGTTCCATTGCACTGACTTAAACCGGTTAAGCCAGTTAACCAGAGCTTTTAGCAGTTACACAGTCTAAAAAAAACAAGACATTCGTAACAGTGTGAAACTGTACACGTGTTATGAATGTGGACGAGGCTTCAATTAATCTTCCGAATTGAAAGGTGACAGGGAGACCCGCAATATGGAGACACCATGGAAGATGTTGGGACTGTGGGAACGTATTCAATTACCCATCTCAGCTGGAGATTCATCAACGTAGCCATACTGGGGACAGACTCATCAGCTGCTCACAATGTGGGAAAACTTTCAGAGAATCAACCAACCTGCTGAAACTCCAGCAACTTCACACTGGAGAGGAGCCGCTTGCCCGTTCCGTGTGTGGGAAAGGCTTCACTCAGTCCTCACCTGCTGACACACCAGTGAGTTCACACTGGGGAGGGGCCGTACAGTTGCTCAAGCTGTATGAAGACATCCACCCGTTCGTCCAGCATTCTGAAACACCAGAGATTTCACACTGGGGAGAGGCCGTTCATCTGCTACACTTGTCGAATGGACTTACTCAGTCTTCTAACCTACTGACACATCAATGGGTTCACACCGAGGAGAAGCTATTCACCTTCTCTGTGTGTGGGAAGGGATTCTCTCAGTCCTTACATCTGCTGACACATCAGTGAGTTCGCACCAATGAGAGGCCTTTCAAGTTCTCTAGCAATGTGAAGAACTTTCATCGTTTCCCTAACCTGAAGAGACACCAGCGAGATCACGATGGGGAGAGGCCATTCACTTGCTCCCTGCGTGGAAGGGATTCATCCAGTCTTCCAATCGACTAAAACACCAGCAAATCCACAATGAACTACAATTATTGGGCGTTGATGTTACTGCTACTATTAATTAAAATCAGCTACAGGCCAGATCCATGTTCATTTTAAAAGTTGGACTTTGCCTCTGCTGATGTTAATAATCCTGATAACTGGGCTGACATTTAATAATCTAAATAAATACTTGATCAATCGGTTTTGTTTACTGAATTCACAAAAAATATTTCACAAAAGACAGAACGATCAGAACCCAATCATCCAATTCTATGTTCACTGGAGAAAGTCAGTCATCTAAATTATTGAGTGGGCAGAATAAAGAAGGATTTCAATTCCAAGTATTCTGTAGCTCTTTTTCTCAATATCTTTCAAAACTGCGCCCTTTAGGTATCTAGTTGATTCCACCCCCCCACCCCCAACCCCCCCCCCACCCATCCCCTACCCCCACGCCACCTCGATTTAATCACGCTGCCAAACCTGTGTATTATATTTGGCCCAAAAAAGCTTCCAACCACAGAACTGCGCCATTTTCGCTACTTTCTCCCAAGTCCGGCCTCTAGCCACCAACTCCGCCGATCTCCCAGGAAATTGGCTGAGATTTCCTCAGTCTTGTTGTCCTTTTGCATCCTGAGAAGAGTTTTTCACCGCACGCCGCTAATTCCATCCCAGTGAAATTGCTCAGCCTCAGCCCATCTGTTGCTGAAATTCTCATCCACGCATTTGTAACCTCCAGTCATGAACGTTTCATTGAATTTCTGGCTGAGTTCCCATTTTTCACCCTCCTGAAATTTTAATGCATAAAAAATCTGCTGCCTGTGTCCAATCTCACACTAAGTCCTCTTCACCCATCACCCCAAGTTCGTTGACATGCACAGACGCCCAGGTGAGCAACTTATCAAGTTTTAAACTCATGTGCGTTTACAAATCCCTCCATGGCCTCGCCCCTCCCTATCTCTGTATTCTCCTCCAATGGCGCATCCTCCGAGATGTTCCTGCTGTAATTCTGGTTCTGTCTATTTTCTCAATTATAATCGTTCCAGCATCGGTACCCATGACTTCAGCTGCCAGGTCCCCAAGCCTTGGATTTTCCTCCTTAAACCTCCCCGCCTTACTGCCTCTATTTCCTATTTAACACACTACTGAAACCCCAGTTGTCTTGCTCTGGCCTTGTGACGACCGTTGTCTATTTACCTAACATGAAGACAGACCAACAAGTTCAAACTGGGGAGTGGCCATTCACTTGCTCCCGGTGTAAGAAAACATTCATTCAGCGTCAAGACTGCACGAGGCCACGCCAGGAGCAGCAACAGGCACATCCTAAAATGACGTGTCAACAGAGTAAAGCTACAATATTTGAACACTTGTGCGCCAAACAGCATAAGCAGCAAGTGATAGACAGAGCTAAGCCATTCCAAAATCAACAGATCAGATCTAACTTCTGCAGTCCTCCCACAAATTACTCAGGAGAGGAAGAACCTCCAGAAATATCCTCATCCTCAATGGAAGAACTGTGTACCATCTACAAGGTGAATGGCAGGAACTCACCAAGGCTACTTAGATAGTACCTTTCAATCCCACGACTGCTGTCAACTGGAAGGTCAAGGGAAGAAGGCACATGGGAGCAGCACCACTTGGAAGGTTCCCTCCATGCCAATGACCATGCTGAGTTAGAAATATATCACCGTTCCTTCACTGTCGTGTCAACGTTTTGGAAGTCCCTCCATAACAGCACTGTGGGTGTACCTAAACCACAGCGACTGCAGCGATTCAAGGAGGCAGATCACTGCCAACGTCTCACAGGTAATAAGGGAGGGACAATAAATGATGGCCTATCCAGCGATGTGGAACATCCCATGAATGAATAATAATTTAAAAAAAAATTAATGAAACACCAGCAAATCCAAAATGACTACATGGATTAGAATTTGCTGTTCGTGCTGTTGCTAATCACATCCAGGATTGAACTGTGTTCATTTTGACTGTTGGATTTTGTCACTGCTGATTTTTATAACACCCATAACCACCCTATGTTTACTGGAGAAATTCAATTATCTAAGTTCTTGAGTGAACAAACTAATGAAAGATCCCAATTCCGTGAATTCTGTCATTTTTTCACAATATTTTTCAAAATTGCTTCTTTCATATTTCTAGCTTTTTGGGTTCTCTTTTAGAGTTTCAAACTGAAAAAAAAATATTTTCCGGGAGAATGTCCAAGGAGGCTGTTTAATTTGGACATAAATCTCAACTCCATTATCTACTGGATTACAGTTACATGGAATTGCAACACCTAACGCTTGAATTTAACAAAACCCATCATTCAGATGCTGCCTGACCTAAACACAGAGTTCAGTGGCAGTCTGGATTTTTCTCTTCCCAGCCTGCTATTGATGAAACTTGCAACATTTGAACTGAAATTGAATTTCTGTGCAATGGGGGTGCAGGCAATCCTGGACCTGAGGGATCAGAAAACCAAGTCTAGAGTGGGCGCTAGGTTGCTTTCCTCCTGGGTCTTCTGATTGCTATGTGCATAGGCTCAATCAGCGTTCACTGTTCCAGTGGATGTCTGCACATAGTCTTGCTGCCCATGGAAATACCAATCATTGCCCAGTTGTTGCCCTGCACCCTGTGGACTCGTGTCTTGTTGATGATGGACAGGCATTGGGGAATCAGGATGTGAATTACCACAGAATTCTGAGATTCTGACCAGCTTTGGTAGATATAAAGTTAGCAAGGCTAGTCCAAATAAGTTTCTGGAATGTCCCTTAAGATGCTGCCACTTAAACACTTGTCGAGCCATTAGTTTTAGCCTTATCCGACTTTCCTGGCCCTTCGCTCCTACTGAATTGGATTGCTGAACTGAATCAACCCATATAATACAATAAAATATTGTCAGTTTGAACCGGCGGGTCTCCATCTCTGTCGGAACGGATATTCTTTCACACGGGTTCTTTGTGGTTTAACTGACAAATGTTGCACGTTTTCAACTTGATCTCAATTGCTTCACTCTCTAACATGTTGATTATGACTCTGAATGCACAATTCTCACCATTAGATTAATTTTAGTTGAGGTATCAGCATATACTATAGAAAATCTTTAATCTATCAGGACTGTCAGAGAACTTCCTGCACTTATCTCTGCAACAAGTCTGCACCCTCTCAATCAGACAATGTGCACCTGTGGCGGTTTCAGATAAACCTGCTGGAGGAAGCAATAGATATCGGACGATATTTTCGCGCTCAAAAAATAAGAACTCTTCAGAAGTGCAGCCTTGTTTGTCCAGTGCATATTGTTCTCTCTATCCCTTCCCAACAGTATATTATTCATTGATTGAACAGCATTTCGAAATGAATTGCGCTTTCTTCTTGTAAGGCAAAACTTTGAAGCCAGTGGAAAATAAGGAAGAAAGACAGTTATCAATTAGCAGTGACCAGTTCCAAAGCCGGCAATAGAGATGTATGGCAGCATGCAAAGCAGTCACTGTTGGATTCAAACTCCAGTTCTTAACGGGAAGAGTCCAGAGGAACTTCGCTCTGGAAATTTCTGTCCAATCCTAATTGCGTTTTTGGCAGCAAAAATACAACTTTCTGAAGCATTATAATGGACGACATTCCTATGGTCTCTGCAGGGATTCATCTGTTGTTTGACATTTTGATCATATAATGGTTAATACTTTGCATGGTGGCTGCAGCAACTCGGTTCTGAGGGAATGTCATAGACATGAAAGATTCAATATAATTCTCTTTCGAAAACTGCTGTCAGACCTCCAACATCCTGGAGATTACCATTGACCAGAAACTGAACTGGAGGAGCTACATAGATACGATGGTCACTAGAGTAGGTCAGGGGCTAGGAATCCTGCAGCGAATAAGTCACCTGCTGACTCCCAAAAGCCTGTCCGCCATCTGCAAGGCACAGGTCAGGAGTGTGATGGAATAATCTCCACTTGTCTGGATCATTCCATCGGCACTCAATAATCTAGATACCATCCAGGTCTTGACTGCTATCCCTTCCACAAACATTTACTCACTCCATCACTGAAGCATAGGGCCAGCAGTGTGTGGCATCTACAGGATGCACTGCAGAAACTCAGCAAGACTCCTTCGGCAGCACCTTCTAAACCCGGGACCACTATCATCTAGAAGGGCAAGGGTAGCAGATGCATATGAAAACCGCCATCTGGAAGTTCCCCTCCAAGCCATTCACCACCCTGATTTGGAAATATATCGCCGTTCCTTCAGTGTCGCTGGGTCAAACTCCTGGAACTCCCTCCCTTGCAGCATTCTGGTGCGTACCTAAATCACGTGGATTGCAGCAGTTCAAGAAGGCAAGCTCACCACCACCTTCTCAAGGGCATTTAGGGATGGGCAATAAATGCTGGCCTAGCCAACGACGCCCACATCCTGTAAATGAATAAAGGAAACATTTTCTATTTTTATTTCAGATTTCCAGCATCAGCAAGATTTTCTGATTGTGTGTGGGAAGCTGGAGGACATCTGACGTTGCTTTGGGGCAAATTCGGACTCCCGTTCGGAGCCACAGCCTTTGAACCGCCATATTAAGAACAAAAGAATCTATTAAATGAACACCTCATTGCACGACAAAGCCAAATGTTCGGAAACAAAATCCTTCACTTCTTGGAGGAGGCTGACAAATACGAAAAAAGCCAACTCTTTAATGTCATATAAAATAGGAACAGCAAATGCTGGAAACACTGAGGAAGACTGGAAGCATCTGCTGAGCGAAAGAAAAATGACCTTCCATTAGAAGTATTCATCTTTCAACCTGTCTTTTAGTCAGCACTCGCCAGCTTCGAAGCTCAAATCATTCTTCTGTATAGCTTGACCAAGCCATGTAGTTTAAAGGCTGCTCGACTGTGATTGTGTGCTGCTTTCCTGCAGCCAAGGATAATACAGCCACTCACGTTTGGCGCCGCGGTCGTATAGTGGTTGGCACTGTGCATTGTGGCCATTACAATATCGGCTCAAGTCCAAGACATGGCACAGGTTCTTTTGTTCTTTCCGACTTCCGCTGAAATAAACGCAGCTGATGAATCAATTGTGTGAAGAAATTTTAACGCCGAAACACATTTAACTCTTCCAAATCTAGCCCCGACACATTTCTGTTCGGTGTTCCAGAATTCAATCCACACCTTCTGCAAGACTTTTCTCACTTCCATAATCAGTGACATCCTAGACTTCCCTCCTTCCGTTTAATTGTCATTTGACTGCGGCATTGCCATATCCGACACTCACTTTCACACTTGCACCGTTGAGTTTGTTTTGCGATCATCGCTGTTCATGGCCGCATATGCCCCATTCGCACCAGTGACATGTGTGCTTTGAAAGCAATGGATACATGTATATCTGTGTTACTCCACACAGTCAAACACTGCTATAAGCAGGATTGCAATCGGAAAAGCCGCGACCCAATTGCTCGCGACATTTTCTTGGGAATCTCGTGATACAGTCCATACTGCCTGAAGTAAGAACAGAAAGTGTTGGAGAAAATATGTTGCAATTCTGGCAGTGTCTGTGAGGAAAGAAATAGAGTCAACGTTTACAGTCCAAGTCTTCTCATCACTTTCTGTTTTAAGTTCCGGTTTCCTGAATCCGCGGTATTTTGCCTTTATTTTAATGCTAACTGAAGGGCTGGGTTATGTTTGCAGAATGGTTGTCGACTTCCTCTAAGCAGTGGGCAGCAGAGGTGCGTGTGCGACGGGCTGGATTCTGGGGGTGTGGGGTGTGGTGGTGAGCAAGATCGAAAATATTCCAAATTCACCTTGGCGGTTGGAATGTGCGATCCAAATGAATGAAAGATAAGTGAAAAGGCCACGAGTGACGAAAAAGCAACGATTTAGAGCAGGTTGGTGAGAGAAGAAATGCCCTCTGAATACATTTGGCGCATGACACTGTTTTGGGAAACTGTTGACGGCATTTTCTACTGTTGTTTCAATATTCAATCAGTTCAACCCTCAAGCTTCATCTCGACTCAAAACTAATGGAATGAGATCAAAGTGAATCAATAAATTCATACCTGGAACCGGGCCCTGAAAGAAGAATACGCGAGCACAGAGCAGTAACTGTGAACCATTTGACAGCACAATGTCACAAGGGTGGCTCAGGACTCACTCCACAGCTTGAGTACAAAAATGAAGGCAGGGAATTAACGCAGTAATTATTGACTGCTGGGCTGTTGGAGGTGTCGGCTTCTAGTTAAAGCGTTAAACTATATGCTCGGCTGAATGTGATAGATACCCCAATTCTCTTTTCAATAGGAGCAAGAGAGTTTTCTCTGTCACCATTATCCCTCAAAAAATGTCACAAAAGATTATCCAGTCATTGTTACGCGTTGTTTGTGAGAGCTTGCTGTGCGCTGCAGTGACTGCACTTCAATAGTATTTTATTGGCTTTAATGTCAGTGTTCACGACCGCCGGACGCCTCAAAGAGTTATTATATTCATGTCTTGCTTTAAGAACTGCATCGTAAGCGAAGAGAGAGATAAATCGAAGAGACCGCTGCTCCAGAATACATTTTAAATTCTCCTGGCCAATAAATAAGATGCGACGCTTGCTTTGTATATATTAACTCTTTATATAGTTGAATTCACCAGCGATCTTTAACCTCTATCCAGAGTGTTTCACTCTTACCTGGATTTAATATCAAATCTGGCGGGTAGTAGAGAGTAAGGTTCGACTATGCTGTGTTGGAGAAAACAAAACAACATTCCTGCTGCTTCTAGTTATTATTCTACAAGATATTCGGTACACACTACTGCAATGATTGCTGCAACATTTCTTCCATCTGAGAATTTTGTGGCAATTTGAAAACTATGAATCCAGCTAAACAATTGTAACGGAGATTAAACGCAACAGTGCACAGTTAACAATATGAGAAAGGGTCATGACATTACTCCCCGCATGGCCGCCAAATCCAGCATGATGCAAACACCAAAACACATCTTCGCCTCACCTCCTTGTCAGCGTTCCGAAGGGACGGTTCCTTCCCTGACCTCTTATACTCTCCTTTATCACTCCCAACACATCAGTGCCTTCCAAGGCCACCTTCACATGCAATGCAGGAAGCGGAACACGTTTACATCCTCCCTCCTCATCCACCAAGGCCCCAAACACTTCTTCCAGGTGAAGCAGCAATTCACTTGCACTGCGTTCAATTTAGTCTACTATATTCACTGCTCACAATCCGGACTGCTCTGCAACGGGGAGACTAAACACAGACTGGGTAACAGCTTTGTGGAACACTTTAGTTCAGTCCACAAGTATGACCCTGATCTTACTGTCCCTTCACATTATTATTCAGCATCCTGCTCTCATGCTCACGTTTCTGTCCTCGGTCTGCTATAATAGAGTCATCCAGTGATAGATTTTTAACAGCACGGAAAGAAGCCCTTCGGCCCATCGTGTTCACGCAGGTTATCAAGCCCCTACCTGCACTAATCCCATTTTTCAGAACTTGGCCAGTAGCCTTGTATGTTATGACGTTTCAAGTGTTCATCTAAATACATCTTAAATGTTGCGAGGCCTCCTGTGTCTACCTGCCTTTCAGGCAGTGAGTGCAAAATACCTCCGCCTTTTGTGTGGAACTCTTCCTCTTCAAATCTCCTTTAAACTTCCTGCACCTTTCCTTAAATCTATGTCCACTGGTATTTGACCACTCCCCCACCCAATAAGGGGGAAAAATATTTATATCTACCCTATCAATGCCCTTCATAATTTTCTGCACCTTAATTAATTACCTCCACAACCTTCTCTGCTTTAAGAAAACAACCCCAGCCTATGTAGTCTCTCCTCAAAGCTGAAACGCTCCCGCCCAGGCAACATCCTCGTGAATCCCCTCTGCACCCTCTCTACAGCAATGTTCCAGTAAAGCACAGTGCGAAGAGCACATTATCTTTTAATTACGTTTTGGCTTCACATTGGGTTCAACAAATTCGGATTATGGGTTCTGTCCTCCACTTTGATCTTTTTTCACTCCTTCCCCATCCCACCAGCAGCACCCCACAACGCCGCCCCCACCCCCCCCCCCCCCCCCCCCCCCCCCCCCCCCCGCAACCCCCAACCAAGTGCCAGTCTGCATCTTGTTCTCATGTTTGTCTTTCAGAAAGTTTTGTCCCTTTTCAGGCCACTTACACTTTCTACTATCTTACTTTCAGAAGAGTTGACTTTTGTACTGCTATTTACCCCTGCTTTATAATGTGGTACTGTCATTACCAGTCCCTCTGTCATCTGTCCATGACATCTTTGTCACCTAACCTCTCTTGACCTACAACCTATCCCTGGCCTTCTATTTTGCTCTACTCCCAGCCCATTTGAACAGCGTAAAAGCCATTACAATTCTTTAGCCCTGAAGGAGACTCATTTAATCTAGAAACGTTGACTCCATTTATCTCTTCACAGAGTTTTCTCCCAACATATTCTGTTTTCATTTCAGATTTCCAGCTTCTGCGGTATTTAACCTAAAATGTTGTCTTTTTTCTTTGCTCTCCATGCATGCTGTTTTACCTGCTGGGCACTTGAGGCCTTCAATCCCAATAGATATGCTCCAATCCACAGGAAATTGCTCCTTTTGGTTAAGCAGTTACTTCACTGAAAACCGCACGTCATTCTTCTGCACAGCTATGCTTAGACATCATGACAGAATAAGCACCTTTCCAAAGTTAAGTGAAGGTGCTGTTTGAACTTACAGCCTCGGCATTTTACATGCTTCAATATTATCATTTGGATAGATACGCTAACCGATTGCACTACTAGAGTCCGGCTAGCAGGGTGCCTGCTCGTTTGTGTACACATCGACTGTTGGAGGTGTCAGCTGCCATTTAGAACATTGAACTTTCTGCTTGGCGGAATGCAAAAGATGCTCCACACTACTTTCAGGCGAGCAGGGTGCTTTCTCTGCTGGAAGTAGGTGAGCTTGTTCAGGGTCACATAGATGCATCCGCATTGGATAGAATAAGACTATTTCCATGTCTTTTTTTCCTCTTTGGTGGGGCATTTGCATTGCTGGCTCGGCCAGCATATTTATTGCCCATCGCTAATTGCTCTTGAGAAATTTACGCTGAGCTGCCTTCTTGAACCGCTTCAGTCCATGTGGTGGAGGTATGCCTCCAGTATTGTTAGAGAAGGAGTTGCAGGAGTTCGACACAGCCGCAGTGAAAGGACTGTGATATGGCCACGGAATGATTTTGTGTCTGTGGAGTTTCGAATGGCGCTGAACATTAATTATCAAGCCCACTGCTGATCTTATGTTAGAGCGAGGGTCATTGATGAAGCAGCTGTGGGTGGTTGGGTCGAGGACGTGATCCTGAGGAACTCCTGTGGTGATGTTGTGGGATTGAGATCAGTTACCTCCAACAGCTACAACCATATTGCTTTGTGCTAGTGGAAAATGTCCCACTGCCCCCTATCCCCCACCCACGCGATTCCCAATTCCAGTTACAAGGGCTCCTTGATTCTGCATTCGGTCAAATGTGGTTTGATGTGAAGGGCAGTTACCTCCACCTCACCTCTTGAGTTAGCTCTTTTTCCCATATATGGACGAAGGCTGTTATAAGGTCAGTAGATGAGTGGCCCTGGCAGAACACAAACTGCTTGTTTTTGATTAAGTGCCAGTTGATAGCGCTGTCGATGACACCTTCCATTAATTTGCTGGTGATGGAGAGTACACTGCTGGGGCGGTTAATGGCCATGGTTGGATTTGTCCTGCCAGTTGTGGAAAAGGACATACCTGGGCAATTTTCCACATAGCCTCGTAGATGCTAATGTTGCAGCTGTACTGGAGCAGCTTGGCAAAGGACGCATCTGGTTCTGGAGCACAAGTCTTCTGTACTATTGCCGGGATATTGTCAAGGCCTCTGGCCTTTGCGGTATCCAGTGGCTTCTGCCATTTCTTGATATCATTTGGAGTGAATGGAATTGGCTGAAGACTGGCATCTTTGTTGCTGGGCACCTCAGGAGGAGGCAAAGATGGGCCACACACTTGGTCATTTTGCTGAAGGTGGTTGCAAATCTATCAACCTTGTGTTTTGCCTAAATTAGCTGAGTTCTTACTGTCTCCACATTTAATACTACTCACATTGCTTTCGGTATTTTTGAGTCTCTGTGACACAATTGGTTAGTGCGTTAACCGCCGGATTGCAGGTTCTATCCCACCCAGGGACGAAATTCTTTACTGTTTTCCCTCATTACAGTGTTCCCTGACATACAGTTTCACTTCATGTTTTTCCACTTTGAGAAAATATTCACCGAATATTGTCAGCTCTGAGCTTAGCTCTGAAGAAGTCATTAGGACTCGAAACGTTAACTCTTTCTTCCCCTCCACAGATGCTGTTCGACGTGCTGAGTTTTTCCAGCATTTTCTGTTTCTGTTTCAGATTTTCGTGAGGGAGTTCCAAGATTATGACCCAGCCACAGTGAAGTAATGGCAATATCCTGCTAAGTCAGGGTACTGAGTGTCTTGGAGGGGAATTTCCAGGTGCTGGTTTTCCCATTTGTCTGCTGCCCTTGTCCTTCTAGATGTTAGCGCTCTTGCTATTGGACGATTCTGCCTATGGAACATTGATGATTGTCTGCAGTCCATCTTGTAGATGGTACACACTGCTACCA
Organism: Carcharodon carcharias; assembly: GCF_017639515.1. Taxonomy (NCBI): domain Eukaryota; kingdom Metazoa; phylum Chordata; class Chondrichthyes; order Lamniformes; family Lamnidae; genus Carcharodon; species Carcharodon carcharias. The sequence goes on from NC_054485.1 coordinate 82,291,631, forward strand.
CGGCTCGCCGGTGGTGGAGAGAATGAATGTTTGTGCAAGGGGTGGAGATCACGCGGGATGCTTTGTCCTGGATGGTGTCAAGCTTCTTAACATTGAGTTCAACAGATTCAGACCATGATATCTGTCCTCAATTCTGCTCTCTTTTTTCAAGCTACCACCGCAACCTTCCCCACCGCCACACCCCTCGGCCCCACCAAGTGCTAGTCTGCATCTTGCTATCATGTTTTACTTTCAGAAAGCCCTGACTCTTGTTCTGCTGTTAACATTCTACTACATTGCTTTTAGACAGCCCCGACCTTCAGTCTGCTATGAACACCTCCTTTAGACTATAATACCCTCATTAGCTCTCCCCTTGCCTTTTGCCCATTACACCTTTGTCACTTAAACTCTCCTGACCTTCATCCTATCCGTGACCTTCTATTTTGCACCGCCTGCTCCTCCACCCACCGGGGCGGACCCGACCCCACCAACACCTTTCAACAGCGTAAAATCCGTTATATTTCTACCCATCTGCAGCTTCGAAAAATAGTCCTCCGGACACAACCGTTAACTTAATTTCTATCAACCCACGTTTTGCCAGACTGGCGCAGCTCTTTTCCAGGATTTTCTGTTCTTATTTCGCATTACCAGCGCGTGTTTCAAATCCTGGGTCTGGATAGACTTGATCCAATCAAAAAAGGTGGTTCTTTTCAATCGAGTCTTACTTTAGTTCCAAAAAGCTCCTCATTCTTCCACAACTACTTTGAAACCTGGTGTCACAAAAGCCACTATTTGTTTTCATGTGAGGATTATCTGCTTTAGGTGAGGTTTGAACTCACAACCGTGATGGTTCACATGCTGTATACTGCTATGGGAATTACCACGCGCTAAGCGATAACACTAGAGCCCAGCTTCAAAAACAGATGCTCATTTGTCTACATATTTTAGGTTTAACAAGGCACAGTTCTTCTGAGTGCACCAGAACTGGACTGACTTGACAGTGTGAACCGATCATTACTTATGTCTGAGAACAAGTTGGTGAAGTAACAGCTGTTAAGCTAGATATCCCGAAAAAAATATATTCAAAAGAAACGTGGTATTCTGAAGTAGTAGCTGCAACATAAGAACAGGCAAAAAAATGAACAACTCCAAAAGTAAAAAAAAAAAGTTTATTTATTGACGACTCATTGCGTACCATGTAGCATTGCAGTCAGTCTGGGAAAAAAAAAGCTTACCAAGATTCTCAAAGCCTTTGCAAAGCATACTTTCTAATCCACAAAGCTTCGCATTATTAACAGAATGAACTACTCTGTAAAATTAATTCACCGGAACAGTCAGCAGCCTGGAGGGGCAACCTGACATAAATAGCAGCCGGCGCACACACAGTGGGCTGAATGGCCTCTTTCTGTGCCTTAACTTTTATAATGTTCTAATTCTGATATCCATTCACCAAAATAACGTTACAGCCAGCTGGGAGGAGAGCTCTAGAATTATTATATCGGCTAAGTAAACAGGTATTAGTTTCTTCAAACAAATCAGTTCTCAATGTGAGAGGCGTATAGAAGGTATGTTTTTGGTTTCTTTTTCTTCAGATCGGGGGCACGTCCAACACTGATTCCTGGTAAATTAATGCTTTGCGTTGCGCCTGCAGGAACCTCGGCTCTCTGGGAATGTAATTGACCTGAAACATTCAATCTTTTTCTCTTTCAACAATTGCTGCTAGACCTTCTGTGCAGCTCCAGCATTTCCGGTATGTTTACTTTTGATTTCCAACATGTGCAGTATTTTGCTTTTGAATGGATGAAACTGGAAGGTATCCGATGTTTTCTTTTTGAAAAATCCGATTCAGATCCACGGCCATTAAACAGCCGTACTAATTAATAACTTAATGACCTATGAAGTGCAGATGCAATTGCGAAAAATGACAATTAATTGAAAAAAAGTTTTTTTATTGGCTCAATTTAATGTAAACTTTGACGTTGAAAGGTAATGAAAAGAAAGCGAAGTGCTCTTGTGACAAAAGTTGAAAAAAATCCCAGAAAATGCTAGAAAAACTGAGCGAGCCTGTAAGCATCTGAGGAGAGGAAGGAAAAAAAAAAGCTTTCATCAGAATGGTGCATCAATGAGCCAGATTTTGAGTCAACAGTTTTAAAGCAGAAATAATTCCTCTGTGATTGCCTACTCCGCTGCATTCAAGTTGCAGTGGCCGTGGGGGCTTGTGGCTGCCCTTAAGCCCTGATGTGGAGCTGTTGTCGGATAATGATGCATTGTTAGGACAGCAGCAAACTCAGTTTAAGCATTTTGCTACCCGTGGCTCCTGCTGAAAGAACGCAGTGAAGAATCAGTTGCCTGAGGAAATTTATTTCATGGCAAAGCTCTCACTCACTCACTCACATGTTTAACCATTTCAAATCCAATCCCTTCACATGTCTGTGTTAGCTGTTTCAGGATTCAAAATTCATTTCCTCTGTAAGATTTTTCACTCGTTCACTATCGCTAATCTTCCTGCACTTGCCTCCGTCCATTTCAGTGTCACTGTTTTGCAACATCGCCTTAGGTAACACTGGCATACACACTTCCACCGTTAAGTTTGCTACAATGGAGAATCTCAGACCCAGGTGTTGCCAGACCGACTGGCTTTTGCCCGCACTTTCTAATTTTTGCTTCAGATAACAGTGATTGTATCACTTGGTTTCCAGGAAAATGTTGGGAGTCTTCGGCTCGTGGCGCTTTGGAAACCAAACCTGCTTAGACAATGCTTACCTATGTGGGTCACAAAGATCTAAATGTATCGATGAGTTTCAAAGTACAGGTGTGCATTGGTGCGAAAGGGGCGTGTACATCCAGCAACAGAGATGGTGGCAAAACAAACTCAACATTGTAACTGTGAGAGCATGTGTTAGATTAGGCGATGTCACAGAAAAGTGACATGGATATGGAAAGAGAGGAGGTGGGTTTGAATTCTGGAAAAGCAAACACAGACATGCGAAGGCACTGGGTTTGGATGGAATTAAATATGCGAATGTGTGTGAGTCGTTTGTCTTCAAAAGTATTTCTTGGAGGAATTGATTCTTCACTGTGTTCTTTTAGCAGGAATCACGGAGAGCAAAATTGCTTAGGCAACTTTTGTTGTCGCTCCGATTCGAACTTATTCTGCAGTGGTCGGATGGCTCAGCACTAACCATAATATGATCACGGCGCCATATTGGTAAAAGATTGCATGAAGGCCAGCTACACACCCCCACAGACAATGCAATTTGAAAGCAACGATCTCGATCCTTCGTCCAGGGTACCACAAAAGAATAATTTTAGCTATAAAACAAATGACTGTTGACGAAAAAATCTGGCTCACTGGTTAGCCTTTCCGATGAAAGGTAAATATTTCTTTCTACACAGATGCTTCAAGCCTTGCTCAGTATTTCAAGCATTTTCTGTATTTATTGTATGTGAAAGAAGCAGCTGGCCTTTCTTTTCCTTGCCAGCCGACTTGCAGGCATTGCACTGAAAGGAGTGAGTAAAAATATCGTCCAAACATTTGTCTTTTGGCGCAATTAAGTGTGCATTTGATGAACACTTAATTTATTAATACTTCTCCTAAAAGGCCATGGGTGGGATTGATGGCGAGATTTTGCCCACACTCTCATCAGATACCCTCCAGCTTCATATGCACGAAAAGCGAAATACTGCGCATGCGGGATATCAGGAATCGAAACAGAAAATGTTGGAGACGCACAGAAGGTCGAGCAGCAGTTTTCGAAATAGGAACAGATTGAATGTTTAAGGTCTATGACATTGCCTGCGAGCTGAGGTTGCTGCAGTCCAAATGCAAATCATCAATTTACCAGGGATCAGTTTAGGACTGGCCCCTGAACGGAACAAAAAAAGAACACACACCCCCTTCACCCCATTGCACTCTCGGGTTGAGGACTGCTTTGGTTGAAAAAAAAGCCTAACCATTCATTTAATCGATTTACCAATGTCAGAGCTCTCCTCCCGGCTCGTTGTAACGTTAATTTTGCAAATGGATATCAGAATCCTAGAATTAGAAAAGTTACTGAACAAGAAGCGGCCACTCATCCCATCGTGTCTGCGCTGATTACAGGTTGTACCAGGACTGCTGCTGCATCCTGGTTATGTGCTGACTGCTCCGGGGAATTAATTTTAAAAACAGTTTATTCTATTTACAACGAAAAACTATGTAAAATTGAAAAAAAAAGAAGTGCATTGCAATCGCTATAAATAAACCGGCCAGTTTTTTGTTCCAGCCTGACTGCAATGCTAATATGGTGAGCAGCTCATCGTAAAAATAAACATTTTTCTTATATCTGGAAGTTGTTTTTTATTCTTTGTTATTATACTGTGGCGACTGTTTTAGAACATTGCGCCACATTAAATATGCACTTTTCGCGAAAACAAGTTTAACATGCGCTACTTCATTAACTTGAACTTAGACCAAGTTAATGATTGTAAGTTTCTTACTTACACATCGAGTCAAAAGAACTTTGCCGCTGTTATAACCTGAAATATGTATACAAATGATGGGACAGTGTTTCGGCCGGTCTCTAGTAGAGCAATAGGTTATTAATCGTGCTTCCTTTATGGCAACGGAAAACTTGCAACGTGCTCAGACGCCTCCCCCCAAAAAGTTTGTCTTAAAACAAAGAAAGTGGTGTTTCTGTCATCAGTTTGAGGAGTGGCTGCGGAAAATGGCAAGGAGCAGTTTGGAACAAAAAAGAAAACTTAAAAAAGAACAATCTTCTGTAGATTGCAACGGATCTATCCGGAGTCAAGTTTTCAAGTGTCAACACATGCTGCTAATGCTCAGCAGATGGGGGAGCTTCTGTGGTGAGAGAAACAATAGTAGCGTTTTAGGCAACATATTGCGGATACTAGAAATATGAATTGAATGCCGAAAAAGCCTTAACAAACTCAGCAGTCTGGCTGCATCTGTGAAGGAAGGAATACAGTGAACGTTCGAGTCAGGGCTGAAGAGAGGCAGAAATGTAATGGGTATAACGCTTTTGCAAACGGGCAGAGGGTGGCGTGCTGGGGCAGGTGGAGCAAAAAACGGTCGCGGAGAGGTTGAAGGTCAGGAGAGGTTACATGACAAATATATCATGGACATAACACAACGGGAGTGGTAATGACAGCACGAAATTCCAAAGTAGATGCTAATTCCGGCTTAAATGTCGGTGCTGTCTGAAATCAAGATCTCTGAACGTGTTAACAGCAGAACAAGAGTCAGCGCTTTCTGAAACTAAAACATGATAGCAAGATAAAGACTGGCACTTCGTGGTGGTTTCTTGGGTGCGCGAGGAGGGGGGCAGATGGCCGGGGGTTCAAAATGAAGGGCCGTTTTCATGGCTTGAATTTTTAAAAACTCAGTGTTAAATCCAGAACGCTGTGAAGAACCTAAATGGAGGACGGGGATTTGTTTATTCAGCTTGCCTTGGGCTTTACTGGAACATTGTAACCGGCCGAGGACAAAAATGTGAACATGAGAAGATGGTAAATTGACCTGGCACGCATCAAGGGGCTCGTGATCATGCTTGCGGACATGAGTGACAGTGTTGCGCAAAGCAGTCGCCAAGTCTGCGTTTAGTCTCTTCAATGTAGAGGAGGCCGGACTGTTAGCAGCGAATGCAGTAGGCTAAATTCAAAGGAGTGCAAGTGAATCGCTGCATCACCTTTTTGCCTCCTTGGATGGTGAGGACGGAGGAGCTAAATTGGCAGCTGTTACACTCCATGCGATTGCATATGTCGGTCCCTGGGGTGGTGATGAGGTGTTGGGATGATAGAGGAGCGGACCAGGATGTCAGGATGGGAACTGTCCCTATGCAATGCTGACAGCTAGGTGGCGGAAAATGTAGTTGGGGGATTACATCATGCCGGATGCGGAAATGTGGAGGTAACGTTTTACGTGATAATCTTTCTCGTTTCGCGTGTTTAATTTCGGGAATGATTGTTTAACAGGTTGCATTGTGCTCAAATTGCTGCAAAATTCTCAGATCGAAAATAAATCGCCGCGATCTCGACAATTAGCTAAACCGAATATTCCGCAGAATAAATATAGACAGCATGAATGTTGTGTTCTGCCCAACCTTAGCCCCTGTTAGCTCCAAATTCGAACCAAAGCCTATGTCGGAGCCAAACGCTCAGAATAAAGGTTAAAGACCGAGGGTGACGTCAACTATATTAAAGAGCCAATATATACACGGCAAAACGTATTTATTGACCAGGTGAAATTAAGGTGGATCCTGGACAAGCAGTGACCAAACTTCCGCGTCTCTCTCTTCGATGTCTCTCTCTCCTTCCTGACTGTGCAGTTTTAAAAAAAACACTTCGATGCAATAACGCTTTGAGACGTCCGGTGACACTGACAGTAAAGCGGAAAAAGATCTCCCAAAGTCTGTCATCGGTGCGCACAGCAAGCTCCAAAATGCAACACGGGACAAATGACCAAACGACCTTCTTTAATGATGCTTCTAGAGGGAGAACAGGGAAAACTCCCCGGCTATTTTTAAAAATTTTGCCTCGGACGAGCATGAGGTTCAACGTTTTAACTGGAAGCCAACCCTGCAACAACACTTACCACTGTGCAGAGTCCAGCCATCTGAATTACAGAATCTTTCCAGTGCAGATGGAAGCTTTTCGGCCAGTCGAGTCTGCATTGACTCTCTGATGGAACATTTTACTTAATTCCAAACCCCCTTGCACATCCTTTCTTTTCAGAAAGCATTCCAATTCCCTTTTGAATACCTCGATCAAACTTGCCTCCACCATCTCAGGAAGTTTGTTACAAACTCCAACCACTCTCAGGGTGATAAACATTTTTTCTCGCTACACTTTTACACCTTTGGCAATTATTTTGAACCTGTGGTCTCCAGCAACTGATGTTCTATTCAGTGGGAATCTTATAGGCACTGTCCATACCCGTCAGCACTTTCACTAGCACTATCAAGTCTTCTGTCACCCTTCGATTCTCCAAGAAAATCAGTCTTAATCTCTCGAATCAACCCTCATAGCTGCAGTTCTTATTGCGTGGAAACAGTGTTGTCAAATTCTTCTGTGCAAAGACATGGCGCTCAGAATTGGTCACAGTGCTGCAGATGAGTCCGGCCGAGTGACTTTTACAATATCAACATGACCGTCCTAACCTTGTACTCAATGTCTCTATTAATAAAGCCTAGGATGCTATATGCCTTATTAAGTGCTCTCTGAATATACCCTGCCACTTTCAAAGAATTACGCACATATAAAACGTGATTCATCTGTTCCTGCATATCGTTTAGACGTGTTCCCTTTTTTTCACTGTCTCTGGATATTCTTCCAGTCAAAATTAAACACCCTGCACTTCTCTGAATTGAACTTCATTCACCGCTTGCCTGCCCATTCTACTAACATGTCCATGCCCCCTTGAATTTCACACAGCCCTCATCATAGCTGACTACATTTCCAATCTACAAATGATTTGCAATTTTTGGGATCATGTCCTGAACACTACTGCCTAGGTCATTAATAGAAATAAGGAAGAGCAAGGGCCCCAACAGTGACCGTAAGGAACTCCACTACAAACCTTCTCCATCCTGAAAGTCATCCCATTATCAGTTCCCTGTTCTCTGTCTCTCAGCCAAATTACTTCCAAATGCCTACTTAGCCTTTTATCCCCAGAACAAGCATTTTGCTCACAAGTCTGTTGTACGGCACTGTATTAAGCGCTTTCTGAAATTACATCAACAAAGCAAAAACAAAACCCACCAAGTCAGTTAAACAGAATAGGCCTTTAATATATCCGTGCTTCTTGCCTTTAATATTCTGCATTTGGTTCAAATGCTATTGATTTTATACCGAATGATATTTTCTGGAAGTTGTCCCAACATTGATTTGAAACTGACTGGTCTTAACGTGTTTACCCTTGCAACTGTTATTTTGAACAAGGCTAACATTCACAAATCTCCGAACTTCAGGCACCGCCCCTGTGTCTAAGGAAGACTGGCAGATTATCACTCATGCCGCTGCAATTTCCAGTCCCACCTCCATGAGTATGTATCTCATTCAGTCCTGCTACCTTTTCTATTTTATCTCTGTTGTCATCCAGACCGCTCTGGAACTATTTGTGCTGCCTTTCCCGTTCAAGGGCATTTACCTTGATATTGCATGCAATACTTTTCCTTTGAGGGTGGCCCATTGCTCAATCATCATCTTTCCTGCCAACATTTGATTCCAACTGACCTGACTGATAAAATTCTTGTCCAATTGAAGTTGGCCTTCTCGCAATTAATTATTGTCTTCCTGAATCGTTGCTTGTCCTTTTTATTGAGCAAATTAAACCTTGTGATGCAATGGTCACTGAGAACCATTTGTGCTCCCAATGATATTTGATCCAGAACAAAAACAAAAATACCTGGAAAAACTCAGAAGGTCTGACAGCATCTGCGGCGAGGGATACAGTTGACATTTCGAGTCCGTATGACCCTTCATCAGAACTAAGACATATAGAAATGGGATGAAATATAAGCTAATAGAAGGTTATGGGACAGGAGAGCTCGATAGGGGGCCAGTGATAGGCGGAGGCCAAGAAGAGACGGCCAAACGTGTCATAAAAAAAGGATAAAGGGATGCTGACGGTGGTGAAATTACACAAAGGATGTGCTAATGGGGACATTAAGGGAAGCAAGCAGGACAAGCCCTAGTGTGAGTGGGGCGGGGGGCATGGATCTAAATGGGCCAAAAGGTGGAGATGAAACAATCAATCGAAAAAAAAAATAAAAATAGGGGGAGGAAGTAAAAAATATAATTGCAAAAAATATATAAATTATTGGAAAAGGGGGGATCGGAAAGGGGGGTGGGGATGGAGGAGCGAGTTCTTAATCTGAAATTGTTGAACTCAATGTTAAGTCCAGAAGGCTGTAAAGTGCCTAGTCGGAAGATGAGGTGCTGTTCCTCCAGTTTGCGTTGAACTTCACTGGAACACTGCAGCAGGCCAAGGATGGACATGTGGGCATGAGAGCAGAGTGGTGTGTTGAAATGGCAAGCGACAGGGAGGCCTGGGTCATGCTTGCGGACAGACTAAAGGTGTTCTGTAAAGCAGTCACCCAGTCTGCATTTGGCCTGTGCAATGTAGAGGGGACCGCATTGGGACCAACGAATACAGTCGACTAAATTGGGAAGTGCAAGTGAAGCGCTGCTTCACTTGAAAGGAGTGTTTGGGCCCTTGGACAATGAGGAGGGGGGAAGAAAAGCAGCAGGTGTTGCACCTTCTGCGGTTGTATGGGAAGGTGCTGTCGGAGGGGGTTGAGGTGTAGAGGGTGATGGAGGAGTGGAACCAGGTTGTCCAAGAAGGAACGATATTTGACATTTGATCTACTCCAGCCATCTCATTCCCCGGATTCAGGTCCGACAGTGTATGTCGTCTCGTTGGACTGGGAACATGCTGCTGCAGAAAATGATATTGAACACATTCCATGCAAAATACCTCCTCTTCTCCGTTTGCACTATTCCAGCCTCAGTTTATATTTGAATATTTGAAGTTCGCCATTATAATTACTCTATAAAGCTGGCACCACTCTGCATTTCCTTAGCAATTTATTTTCTCTGCATCCCTTCCAGTAGTTTCGGTCTAAATGCTGCACCGATCAACGTTGTTGCACTTTTATCTTTCCTTACCTCTAGCCAGAGATATTAGGTCTGCAAAATCTCTGGAGCATCCTCTCTCTCAAATAGAGTATTGCCATTTTTAACTAGCATTGGCAATCCCCATAGCCAAACCTCTTTCCTTCCTGAACTGTTTCTCCTCAACACCATGTAGACACGAATATTTAACGTCCAGTTTTGCGCTTCCTTGATATATGACTGAAAACAATTAAAAATAATTCAATTTTTCACTATGTGCCTGTAGTTCAACATTCCTATTAAAAACAGTTCGTGCATTTACATACTTACACATTAATCCTGATTTCGGTATCTTAACTTCCCCCTTCCTAGGGACCCCATCGAATGTCCCAGGAAGGACGTTGACCTATTTACTTTCGTTCTCTCCCAAATGAATGACCTGAAGTCGCTCTGTGATAACCTGGAATCCGTCTATGCCGCAGAAACACCTGTCTGGCCCCGAACTATGGAATCCCCGACCACATTAACGCTTCTACGATTCCTCCTCCCGTCCACTGCAGCTGAACTACACGTGGAACCACGAACATAACTCTTGTTGCTGTTCTCTGAGGAACCATTTCGCTCACCAGTATCCAAAATGGGTAAGCAGTTAGAGAGCGAAGTAACCTCAGGGGATTCCTGCTCTACCTGCCTATTTCTCTTAGATACTCTGGCGGCCCTCAATATCCTCTCTGCCTGTGTATATCCTAGCTGCGGTGTGAACTCCGCACTAAATGTTTTATCCACATAATCCTTAGTCTTGTAATTCGCCATAGTGTATCCAGGTACACTCTAGTATGGCAGCCCGGGGCTCAATGTTCTGAACCTGATGACAATTGACAGATGTAGTCATAGAGGGCACTTTGTGCCTGCACGACTCCTGACATCCCACCGGATGCGCATTCCACGTGGCGGAGCTGCACTGACATACATTAAACTTATATAAAGTGTTTGGTACAGTATGGCACTGTATCATAACTCACCTGTCGCTCACCAATCATCTTCTCTTTGTCAAGACCTGAAAAGGCCATGTTTAAGAAACAATCAAATTATTTACGCCACTTCTATGACGTCACTTTTAGGTTTTTGCCTATACACTCCCTGCTTCTGCTCGCCTGCTTCATGCGCTCCAATGGCATTCAATAAGCTTCTTCCCCTGTTGCAAAATAAGGGCCTGAAGCTGGTGACTAGGGAAAGGTAGAGAAGGAGAAGGGCGCCTCCTTCCGCTCTTCACGGATCCCCTCCCTCATCAAATTGCAATCTAGGCAAGCTAACGCACTCAATAAGCACTCCAGTGCAGACAGGCAGAACTGAAGAAGGCCTGTTTTATGCTCTCTGATTCAAGCTTCTGAAAACCATTTTAAGACAGTTATACAATGAGCTTGCTGCCGTTCCAAGGAGAGCTGCCAAACCTTGTCTTAAAGTTGGAGCAAACTCATGTTCTCGCAACCCAAAGAGCAACTTGTACAATGCTAAATTAAAGAAGTGAGTAGTCATTAAATATAAATTAACCCAAAGTGTGCTCCAGTGCAGACTAGGTTCGGTTAGCTGTAAGCCCTGGTCAAGTTGAAGGGTCAGCTAATCGAAGCGTTTAAAATGCTGAAGGGGTTCGACATGGTCAATAAAAACAACATCTTCGGGTAGGTGAATCTATAAATGGTACGTGATCAGCTCAGTGTTTCCAGTGCCTTCTGTTTTTAATGTTCTGACTTCACTGTACGGTCTTTTCTGACAAAACACGACTTACTTCACGGCCACATATAATTTGTTGCTCACTTAAACATGTGGCTGGTATTAAAATTTCCACACAAACAATTTTAAGTCTGTGTTTCCCAAAACAGGGGCATGTCCCTTTTGCATTGAAAAGACATTTTGTTTTGCAGCAACCTTTTCTTAATCGCTTATTTTTCGTCAACAGTACTTTTTTTTAGTTTTTTTTATCCATCCGTTTCGATCACAGAGTCCAAAACATAAAATGAGTTTGGAACACTTCCGACCATGCCCAGCTTCCCAACATCCACATACCTAAACTGCATAACCAATTGCTTTGAGCGAGGCAGCAACTATCATGCAAATATAATCCAGTTCCTCAATTATGACACGGCAGATGATGTGTGCCAGGCAGGTCAATTCAAGTAGGGAAACTTGATCACGGTATCACAACGGTTTTGCAATTTGCAATTATTTCAAGATGCATGGCCTGCATTCAGAAGCAATAAATCGACCAAGGCGTAGTAGATTTTTTTAAAAACTAAAATAAAATATTTATTAATAAAGAGGAGATTTCAAACACATAAATAAAACGAGCAATTACCACTATCATAACCCCATAAAATCCCTAATTACCCTGGCTCGCCGTCACAGCCCCTTTAAAGCAACGGTCCAAAATAGATATTAACATTTCAAACAGATCCAGCAAATTAATGCAATACCTTGGGCAGTGCAATTCAAAGTGTCTCTCCAGCTTCGATTTCTGTAGAGAGCAGGTTGATACGCAAATGCTGGAGGGTTCCTGGAGGCGGCATCGCACACTTCTGTTACGTATTACAATACCTCCACCTGACGCATAGTCTAATTTCCTTTATACATGTTTCTCCATTATAAATATGTAAATTCCATATGTCTTCGAAACGGTATCTTTTTTTTTACAATATGAAGCTTTTCATGTTGCTACTATTCTCTTCAATCTCTTTGAAATTGAAATCCCCTTCATCTATATAAAAATGTAAATTCTCTTTGCACCTTACATGCTAAGGCCCCAAACATGTTTCCTTATTAATATTTACAAGAGACTTATACACGTGAACTCTTTTGATAGCTTCAACTTGTAGTCTGCTTGGCTACAAAATGTAATTAACCCACACACAAAGACAGAACAACACAAACCCCCATAACCCTACTTTCCAATAAACCAGAGACATATTATAAAAATTATTATACTCTCATCAAACTCAGTTAGCATTTACAAAAAAAAAATAAAATACTGTGGATCCTGGGAATTCGAAAAAAAAAAACAGAAATTGCTTGGAAAAATTCGACTGCTTGTGACTCCGCAGATGCTGGCAGCACCGGTGCCTTTTTTCAACGTTGTCTTCGTTTACTTCAGCATTGACTGCAAACCAAGATTTGCAATAAAATTTTGCGAACATTCGGTCCGCGGATTTCCCGATTCTCACTGAAAGCTTGGCTTTCAAAGGATAGATGTACCATTCGTGCGAATGGGCAATGTACCGACAGGAACAGCGATGTTAGCAATAAAAACTCAACGTTGTAAGTGAGAAAGGAAGGGTTAGATGGCGCGATGCTGTCGTAAAATAACAATGAAATGGCGGGAGGGAATTCAAGGAGATCACTGATTGCGGAAGGGAGAAAAATCTGGGAAGTGCGGAGTTTTGAATTCTGGCGCAATAACCACAGACATGTCGGGGTGTTAGATTTAAAATAACGAAATAGGTTTTGCCATTAGGAACGCTCCTTCACACAACCAGATCTTCAGCTGCGTCCTTCTAGCTGAAATAGGGAAAACGTAACATCTACTACCGCGACTCGGATTCGAAGCAAGGAATGCTTCAGCCACAACGCAGAGCTACTAACCACGAAACGATCACGGAGCCACATTATACGACCGCCCCCTGTTCTAGCTGCAGGGAAATAGCATGCATTCACCACCGAGCAGCATTAAAGCAGTGTTCCCGGTCTCCCGGCCAGGTTATCACCGAAGAGTGATTTGAAATTCCAAGCTTCCGATCTTTCCTGTTCATTGCCCGCCGAATTCCAAGCATTGCATTGAATGAAAACCTTTCTCCAAACATTTGTCTTCGAGGCTCTTGGCAGTGTGCATGTGATACACCCTTAAGTTATTTAAAGTGCTGTTCAAAGTATGTGGGTCCGAATCAGAGTCGGAGTATCCACAGTAAAGTGGTCAATATTCTCCAGGTTCATGCACACAAAAGTAAAATGCTGCGCAAGCTAGATATCAGAAATCAAAACAGAAAACTTTGCCGGTACACAGGAGGCCCAGCAGCAATATTCTAAAGGGAAACCGATTTACTGCTTCCGGTTTATGTCATTCCTCGAGAACCGAGTTTACTGCAGCCACCGCACAAAACGTTAATTTACCCGGATCTAGAGCAGGATTTTTCCCTGATTTAAATTAAAAATACACCATACCCTGCATAACACTGGGCTCTCACATTGAAGACAGCTTGGGTTGACAAAAAAGCTAAACGGTTTCAACAAATTGAGTAATTGCAGAGCGCTCCTCCAGGCTCGCTGTAACATAATTTTGGCAAAAGGAGATCAGAATCCCATAATTATCTGGTGTTTGTGCAAGGCTGCACCCCATTGTTGTTCTGTGCTGACTGTTTCGTGGAATTAACTTTACAAAGTAGCTTATTCTATTAATAACGGAATAATATCGAAAATTGAAAAAATGCATTGCAATCACCACGAATATCCCGGTAACTATTTCGTTCCAGATTGACTGCACTGCTAACATGGCAAACAATTCATTCCAAAAGGGAACCCTTTTTTCTATTTCGAAGGCGATTTCTTCTCTCTCGTGCCTTTGTTGCAGATAGTATTTTTGAAAAGTGAACAGCATTGAATGCACTATTTTTTTCGCGACCTTTCGAACTCTAGTTTAACATTGGCTGCTTCACCAACCTGTTCACAGTTCAAAGTAAGGATTGTTGCGCACTGCCATCTAAAGGAAGTTCTTCCACACTAAATGAAAAGAAGTGTTCACCTGTCGCAATGATACAACCTGAAACTTGTAGACAAACGAGCGCAGTGTCCGATTCTGGTGGCGCAATCGGTTAGCACCTGCCACTTAAATAGCCAGACTAAATATGTAAATTTAAGCCTCGTCGGGGGTAGCCTTCTTGTCATGGGAAAACATGTTTATTGTGTCACGAGGTTTAGCAGTGCCTGTGGAAAAGTGCGGGGATCCATTTGGAGCAAAAAGGAAACGTAACTGAAGAAAAACATTTTCTGCGGATTGGAACGGATCTATCCAGAGTCAATGTCCCCAATACCAACATAAATGCTGCAAATACTAAGGAGATGAAACAGCTCCTGTGAAGACAGAAGCACGGGTAACATTATACGTAAAACACTGTGAATTAAAAACTGAAAACGCCAGGGATGCTCTGCAGCTCTGGCAGCATCTGTGAAGAAAGAAATAGGGTTAACGTTTGAGTCCGTAAGGCTCTTCTTAAGACCTGAAGAGAAGTGGAAATACAATGGGTTTTATGCTGTTGAAATGAGGTGGGGATGTGTGTGACGAGGCGGGAGGGAGGTGGTGAGAGGGTCGGAGCTGGTACAACAAAGCAGAAGACTGAACCAAAAGCAGAAAAGTGCTGGAAAAACTTGGGCTGGCAAAGTTAACTCTGTTTCTCTTTCCACAGGTGCTGCCAGCCTGCTAAGTTTTTGTTCAACAATTTCTCATTTTACTCTTTGACACTGACTGCATGACTAGATCCGCAAGAAAATTTCGCGAGCAATTGGTTCGGACTTTACCGATTGCAACCCTGCTTAGGCAGTCATAAAGCTCTACTTGTAGCCATTGCTTTCAAAGCACAGAGGTGCCATTGCTGTGAATGCGGCACGTCCCGCCAGGAACAGCGATGCTGGCAAAATAAACTCATCGGTTGAAGTGTAAAAGTGAGTGTCACATAAAGCAATGCCGAAGTTAAATGAGAATTAAATGGAAGGAGTGAAGACTAGCAGATCAGTGATTGATGAATGGAGAAAAAAGTACAAGGAGAATAGACATCACACACAGACACGTAAGGATGCTAGATTTGGACGGATTAAATGTGTTTTGCCAGCAAATATACTTCTGCAGAGAAATGGTTCTTCAATTGCCTTCTTTTAGTGGAAGCCAGAGAGCTAATGAACCCCTGTCGTGAATCGGTTTCGATTATAGGTTGCTGCGGTTCTTACGTCAATTTCTGGCTAAAATCAGATCACGTTGAATGGCTCTTTCGCTGCTTAGCTGAAGGCAAGAAGCAGATACTCATGACCGCTGTAACCCTCGTGGTAACACCGTCTATCATATGAATCTCTCAAGTCTTAGTCTCGAGTCTGAGCTCGAAAATGAAGGCAGGGTCTCAGCGCAGTGAAGTGGACGTGCTGGACTGTTGGAGGACACCGCTGCCATTTAGAACATTTAACTACCTGCTCGGTGGGATGCAAAAGATCCGCCGGTACTATTTTCAAGACAAACACGGGAGTTTCACCTGCTTCGAGCAGGAGAGCTTGTTCATTGACCTATGTATGCATCTTCAATGGATAGAATAAAATTATTTCCATGTTTTTCTTTATTCTTTGGCGGGATGTTTGCGCCGATGGCTAGGTCAGCATTTGTATTGCCCATCCCTACTTGCCCTTGAGAAGTTGGGGTTTAACCGCCTATTTGAACCGCTTCAGCCTATGTGGAGTGCGCACAACTGCAGTGCTGTTAAAGAGGGAGTTCCAGGATTTTGACCCAACGGCAGTGAAGAAACTGTGATATGGCCACGGACTGTTTTCATGTCAGTGGAATCGCTAATGACACTGAACATTCATAATTCATCAGAATCTTCCCCACTGCTGACCTTATGATAGAGGGAGGGTCATTGATGAAGCAGCTGAAGATGCGCTACCCCGAGGAACTCCAGCTGTGATGTTGTGGGACTGAGATGATTTACTTCCAACAACTACAACCATCTCCCATTGTGTAAGGGATAGCTCCAAACAGTGCAGATTTTTCTGGTGATTCCCATTGACTTCAGTTGCCAGGGCTCCTTGATGCCAAACTCGGTCAAATGCGGCCCTGAAGTAAAGGACAGTCACTTTCATCTCACCTCTTGAATTCAGCTCCTCTCTCCTTGTTTGGACTAAGGCTGCTCTGAGGTCAGTAATTGAGTGGCACAGGCGGAGCCTAAACTGAGCGTCAGTGAACAGCTTGTTTCTGAATGAATGCAGCTTGATAGCACTATCGACGACATATTCCATGACTTTGCTAATGATGGCGAGTAGACTGATGGAACAGTAATTGCGCGGGTTGATTTGTCCTTCTTTCGGACAGGGATGCATGGGCAATTTTGCACATTTCCTGGTAGATGCCAGTGTTGTCACTGTACTGAGCTGCTTGGCTGAGGGCGCAGTTCGTTCTGGAGTACGTGACTTCTGTACTCATGCTGGATTGTTGTCAGCGCCTCTGGCCTTTGCAATATCCAATGCCTGCTATTGTTTCTTGATGTCATGTGGTGTTGAAGACTGAGATACGTGATACTGGAAACTTCAGGAGGAGGCCAAGATGGGTTGTTTATTTGATGTTTCTTGCTGAAGATTGTTGCCATTGTTTCAGCTTTAGCTTTTGAGCTGATGTGCTGAGATCCCATTCTATCCACTGCGAGTACCACTCAGTTTAACCTACGCCATGTGGAAGTCTCTGTGGCGCAATCGGATAGCGCATTCCACTGTTAACTGACTGGTTAGTGGCTCGATCCCACCAAGGGACGAAACTGCTTAATGCACTTCCTTTAACCCGCTTCATGTCATGTGCTTTCACTTCTAGGAAAGATTCACCGAAGATTGTCAGCTCTGACCTAATCACGCCGCGCTCTCTTATAAATATTCCTTTCCAATATAATGAGAGAAAAAAAAAACAGATGTACCATGTAGCTATCCCAAACCATTACAAATGCGTTCGAGTAACCTGACGCAAATTCTACATCTCCGAACCTTCAGAAACCGAACAGGTCATTAAACCGAGTGCAGCAACATTTTTGCGGCATATTAAAGATAGTATCAGAGAACCGAAATAATCCCGAACATGCTGGACCATTTTTATAATGTTTTACCTGCGTCCTAATTTTTGTTGATCGAAAACTAGAATATTCATGTCCAGGTGTGATCGCCAGTATACACATGACCATTGGTGCTATTCCTTTGTATATCTGGCGAGCTACGCTTGTCCGAGCTGAAACACGTTTAACTAGTCCATGATTGTCACAGCCTGGAAAGTGATTTTGAGAATGTGAGGTCGCAACAACGCAGAAACAAAATTCGCTGAATTCATAGAATTGGAGACTTATTTCCCGGAGGCGGAGGGCGACCTGTTTCAATCCAGTTAGATCAGTAAGACAGTGATCTAACTCAGAAAGTTCAGGGAAGGAAACTCGGAATAAAACCAAAAGCTGTTGGAAATACGCAGCAGATCTGGCAGCATCTGTGGGGACGGAAATAGAGTCAAAATTTGGAGTCGGGTATGACTCTTCATTGGAACTGAAATTCTGAAGTTTCGGAGTGTAAAGGCTTTGTATTGGATAATTTCCCCTGTGACTTTTGCGGTGTGGAGTGATGAAACTTTTTTTTTTAAAGTGAGTGAGTGCAGAGGGTCCAGCAGTTCAACTTCTCCCTCCACATGTTCTCTGAGCTGATAGATGTTTACATCATGCAGTGGTTGCCAGCTTCAGGTCAAACGTGACAGGTCATTGGTCATTTGGCTGACATTTGTTTCCGTGTGCAAAAAAAAAATGTCTGTTGTTTATTAATAATGTGCAAGGATTTACCTTTCATCCATAAAAATCATCTAGCCGATTGACAATTTTGTAAAACAGACTTTTCTGATTGGGAATTGACCCCGACATGCGACACTGTAGGTGAACTGAAGAATAAACAACACAGGTGGGGCCAATGTATTCTTTTCTGCCTCAGCCTTTCAATCTCTAATTCGTTAATTGAGTGGAGTTATGAAATTTATTGCACTTTCTCCTTTTAATATGAAACCTTTCACTCCGCGGAGAATAAGCTGAGAATAACATGAGTGGAATATAAAGTATTGCACTGAATTGAATTCCTATCCCTAGAGCTTTACAGTCCTGTCAACTGTTAAGTTTAGTGGTTGGCACAAAAGCTTATTGGTGCTACAAAATCTTTTAGAATGTTCATGGACTAAGCAGTCCCTTTTACTGTTCTTAGACAGGTGCGGCGGTACTTTTAGGCTTTTAATATATCTGTTAGTAGATGTTGATAAAATGTTTCCCCTACAATTACAATTAAAAGGCAGTTTTCAATTTGCAGTCATCAGTTTCAAAGCTGACAATAGTGATACATGTCAAAACACTCTTAGTTGTATTCAAACCCCATTCCTCGCGGGAAAGATTCTATGAGTTTCATTTGGGCCTTAATTTGGTTTCTTCAGCAAAAATCAACCTTTGTTAAACAGTGTCTTTCACAACATTTCTCAATTCATAGCAGAATCTCTGCTCTTGTTTGTGGCTGCGATCGTACATAGGTTAATGCTTTGCATTCCTGCTCGGATTTCAGGGAATATCACATGCTTGAAACATAAAATCGGTTTCTCTTTCCAAAACCGTGGCAAGATCTTCTGTGTGCGTTCAATAAGTTCCTTTTTTAATATCAGGTTTCCGGGCTCTGCAGCATTTTGCTATTGCGCGTGTGAAGGTGGAGTATATCTAATGATGTTCTGCAGCAAATTCCGGCTCTAACTCGGACCTAGAGACATTTCACTGTCGTATTAAGAACAGTTTCTATCAAATGCACAAGTCATTGCGTGAAAAAGCGAAATATTTAAAAAGGCTTTCATTCCTTGCATTCACTGCAATCAAGAGGAAATCCAGTTCTGAATGTAAGACAGAATAAGAACAGAAAATGCTGGAAATAGTGCGCAGGACTGGAAGCATCAGTAGTTGGATGAAAATGGCCTTTAATCAGAAGGATTCATCTCTCATTCAGATGTTTCCTCAGCTGTCGCCAGCTCGGAAGCTCAAGTTTTTCTTCTGTGAGAACCTGGCCATGCGCTCGAAAGCGCTGTTTTAAACCTGCTCTCTTGTGACAGTGTTCTGCTGCGATGCAGCGAAGCAACTGGGCAGCCACGCAAGTGGAGAGGCGCAGTGAATATTCTGCGTTTTAGCCGCTGTAAGCTCAAATCGAATCCAAGTGGCGGAGGAGATGTTATGCTCTTTCCGACGGCCGCAGGAAGAAATTAGTTATGTGGAGATATTTTTAACGGCCAAAGACAGAACTTCATTGCAAATCTAGCCCCCTCACATGTCTGTGTTTGCTGCTCCAGGACTGAATCCCGGCTCTTCCATAGATTTTTCTGCTTTCTGAAATCGCTGATCCCCTTCCCCTCCCTCCTTCCATTTCATTGTCGCTTTCCTGCGGCAATGCCTCATCTAACAGTCACTGGTACAATTACAATGTGGCGTTTGTTTTCTTGGAATCGCTATTTCTGGCGGTACACACCCGATTCGCATCAGTAGTACATATGGCAGAAAGATACGTTTATAATGTGATTGGAAATTATGTTAATGAATAGGGTTCTAGTGGGGTCTGTGTTCATGTGTGTCTTAACTGGATTGAAGTCAGCTAGTCTGGGTGCTTTGATGTATTGTAATTTTGAGATTGCAATTGGATGAACCTAAGGAGGGTAGAAGGTAAAGCGTGAAATTTCATTTGCTAAATGAAACCATTCAAGACTGCAGGTGAAATCTTACAACTAACTAGAAGATGCAAAACAATGTGTTTATTTGAGCTTATCAATAACATTAATTGGATGAAAGGATATTATTGTTCGGAGAGGTAAAGTTAAAAGCCTAGTGATAAACTGGAAAACTTACATTAAAAGAGACAGAGATCGTGCGTAAGGCAGTGGCATTTTAGGAGCCAACAAGGGTGAGAAGACCCCAGCCTGTAAGCCGCAATCTGCCTGCAAGAACACAGAGCTGAAAGAAGCTCATTTTTAATGCGCTAGTCCAGGGTGTGCTTGGCCAGAAGTCTGTTAAATGCCTGTGTTTTGTTGTTGACTTAACGGGGGTGTAACTGATAGGTTATTTATGGGATTTTTGTAGTTATTATTGTAATAGTTTTATAGACATATGTATGCGTTTGCAATCTTTCTTGCATTAATAAATGGCTAATTTTGTTTTATAAAAAAAGAACTCTTGATACTCGGCGTTCCCTTGCTGCTGAACTCAAAGCTTGCATCTGAAAACATACACGTTTCAATAACGGATTATGAAAGTTATTTCAAGTTTCCCTCAGGGATTTGAACAATTCAACTTTGAGCATCGGATGTGTCGTAATACATATGTACTTCCGATACATTTAGATTTGTGGGATATCGCAGAGCAAA
Organism: Carcharodon carcharias; assembly: GCF_017639515.1. NCBI lineage: Eukaryota > Metazoa > Chordata > Chondrichthyes > Lamniformes > Lamnidae > Carcharodon > Carcharodon carcharias. The sequence continues at coordinate 82,312,410 of NC_054485.1, forward strand.
ACACTGTATGGAAAGCATTGCAAACGGAGAAAACCGCAATGCGGTTGCTCGCGAAATTTTCTTGGGAATCTAGTGATGGATTCGACGCCTGAAGAAAACACAGACATTGTTAAAAAAAAATCTAACTCTTCAGACTGCATCTGTGGAGAGAGGAACAGAGCTAACATTTGCAGTCAAAGTTTCCAACCACTTTCTGTATTCATTTCCTATTTCCAGAATCTGCAGTATTTTAATTTTAATCCAATACTAACTGAGGAAATGGGTTCTGTTTGCATAATGGTAGGCGCTATCCCTCAGCAATTGGCGTTTGAGGCGTGTGAGCGAAGAACGGATGATGGGGAGTTGAGCAAGGTCGAAAGTATTACAAATTCAACTTATATGTTGGAATTTGTGGTTCAAACGAATGGAAAATAAATCAAAAGGCCACTGTTGACGAAAGGTGAACCATTTAGAACAGGTTGGTGTGAAGCGAAGTGTTTTTTCAATGCCGAAGGCATGCCGGTGCTTTGGGAAATGGCAGTTTTGAAAGTGTGTGCAAGGATGTGATGAGAAAACTTGCGTGCGAGAACAGCTCAATATATTAAACTGTCCTCGAGGCAAGGTGCATGCTGCCAGAAAAGGTCCTTTAGTGAAAGCAGAACAGTAGAAACATTATCTGTTGGAAACACCGAGCACGTCAGGTATCAGTTATAAAATCAGCTACATAAAGGAATTGTTGTCTGGACTATGTCGAACCCTTTCAGTACTTCGATCACTTTGATCGCTTCACCCCTCAAACATCATTTAGTCACAGGAGTAATTGAATTTCTTTTGCCCTGGGGCGCTGCTTTGGGTGCATTAGAATGCTTAATTTGAAGTTTGCTGAGTGAAGGAGTTTTAATATTAAATTTTTATAGTTAATAAGTTTGAGGGTCAATTTCTCTCTAAAGCCTACTCTTTCCTACAATTTAGCAATTAACAAAGAGTTATTTCTTGGGTTAGGAGAAGTGGAGTTTTATTGCAGCTTCAAAACAAGGCTTTGCTGGCTCTCCTTGGAGCTGCAGCTAGATAATCGGATATTTGGCTAAAACTAATTTTCAGAATTTTGAATCATGGAGCATTAAACCAGGCTGCTTATCCGCACTAGGTTGTTGCTTTGGTTGCATTAAAGTGCTTAAGTTTCATTTTGGTATGTGAGCGAATTCGTTGAAGTGGGGAATGGGGCTCTCCTCTCTTTCTACACCCTTCCTCAGACTGCCAAATCTGGCTAATATTTTGCCTCAGAACTGGTCCCTTTACCTCCAGCTCCATTTCCAAGCCACGTTTTTAAGTGCACAATCTTCCTATTCGTTTGCTCACTAGCATGGGGCATCGGTAGTCATCCTAAGGTAACCCTTCTTGAGGTCCAGATTTTTAATTATCTTCCTAACTCTCTAACGTCTGCTCTGATGAGATCATACATTTTCCTACCTATTCCATAGGTCTTAAAGTGGGCCACGACATATCACTGTTCTCCAGACACTCTGTGACATCCTTGAACCGGCCACCAATGAAGCAACATAACATCATGGAGTCGTGTTAACGGCCACATGAACGTCTGTCTGCTCCCCAACTATGGAATCGCCTACCATTTTAGGATTTCCATTCACTCTCCTCCCATCCTGTGCAACTGAGCCACCAGTGGGGAAACAAGCTTAGTTCCTGCTACGGTCCTCTGAGGAACCATCTCACTCACCAGTATTCGAAATGGACAAGCGGTTAGAGAGCCTGATATTCTCAGGGGATTCCCGTACTACTGGCCTTTTGCTCTTAGATACTCTGGCGGTCACCTGTTTACCTCTCATCCCATGTACTTCTTAGCTGGGGTAAAATCATCTCTCTAAACTTTTCTATGTTCGTAAATCCCTGCCTTGTGGATGCACCATAGTGACTCCAGGCGTGCTCGAGTTCCGCAACCAGGGGCTCAAATTTCCGCACCTGGTGACACTTAATTCAATATAGACATCGAGGGCATGTTCTTGCACCGGTGCTGCGGCACGTCTGACCTGTACAAGAAGTCCATTATGCAGGGCCTGGGATGAAATTCCTCGTGGAGAGGTTTGCCTGTGCTTTAAGCTAGATTGGCAGGCAAAATGGAGCCAGAGTAGAAACTCAGAGCTGAGAGGGGAATAACTGGATGTGGGAAGCAGAGAAGCATTATCTGATAATGAGCTTATAACAGAGTGTAGTATCAAGGCATATCAGATACTAGGAGAGTTTTTTCAATAATGTTGCCAGGCAATATGAAGGTATGCGATATGCTTCAGAGTAATGCGGAAAGTAAAAAAAAAGCCTAAATCATTGTGAACATGTATGTATGTGAATGCGCAGAGTGTGGTTGATAACTTGGTGAACTATGTGCACAGGTTGACAAATAGAATTATGATATTATTGCTATAACAGGAAATTGGATCAACGAAAGGACTGGGCGTTAATTATTCCTTGGTACAAGTTTTTTTAGGGGAGACAGGAAAGGAAGAAAAAAGAGAGTTGTTAATGAGGAGTGGCAGTATTGGTTAAATATGGCATTACAGTACTGGGGAGAGACGATGTTCCAGAAGTTTCAAGGACGGAACCACTGTGGCTTGAGGTAAGGAGAGAAATAGGAGCAAAAACATTGATCTGTTTAGGATATAAACCACCAAATAGAGGAAGGGGTGTCGTGAGGGAAATTTGCAAAGCAATAACAGAGTGGTGTAAAATTACATAGTGAGTATAATTTGGACTTTAATTATCAAAACATAGACTTACATAGGAATGATGCAAAAGGACAAGAAGGGCGAAAGGCCCTAGAGGGTTTTCAAGAAAATTTTCAAAAGAAGTATCTTTCCGCAGCAATGAGATGACAGGCACTGTTGCAGCTGGTTCTGAGGAAAGAGTTGGCCTAAGTGCATCAAATGTCAGAGGAAGAACTTTTCAGTGACAGTGGACATTGTGTCTTACGGTTTAGGTTGGCAACTAAAAACGACAAGGAACAATCCAGAGCAGGGATATGTGATTGGAGGAAAACCAACTTCGATGGGATGTTTATGCATCTGAGTGGAGTGAGTTGGAATCAAATGTTGGCAGAAAAGACGATGGCTGAAAAGGCCTGATATCAAAAAAAAAAATGGACTGCAGGAACTGTCTACGTATATTCTCTTGAAGGGAAAGGATAGGTCAAATAAATCCAGAGCAGTCCGGATGATGAGACAGATAGAGCTGAAGTTGATAAGGTAAAAGTGCGTGTACGACAGATGTCAGGTAGAAAATAAAATGGAGAATCAGGCTGAATATTGATGAATCAGAGTGAAAGTGGAGAAACTGTTTGGAAGAAAGAAACAGATTTGAAAGGAGACTGCCAGCTAACATAAAAACTAATCCCAATGTCTCCTATAGGCACATTATTCATAAAACTGTGGTAAAAGAACGAGTAAGGAGATTAGGAATATTAGAGGACACTTGAATGTGCAGCAGGTGGAATTGTGGTGGCACTAAACATATACTTTGCCTCCGTACTTATGAAGTAAAATGGTGCTACCCAAGTCGAACTGAGAGGGCAGGTAAGTGTAAAGTATAATATTTTGCAATTGAGAAGGAGGAGATCTTTGAAAGGCTGCCAGTACTTGAAATGACTATCGAACGAGGATCAGAGGAGATGTGTACAAACGTACTGAGGGAAGTGAGAGTGCCAATTGCAGAGGTACTGGTGGTAATTTCCAGCCTTCCTTAGTCAGAGGACTGGAGAACTGCGAATATTACTCAATTGTTCAAAAAACTGGTGCAAGGATAAAGCCGGTAATTACATTCAAGCCAGTTTGAATTAAGTGGCAAGGACACTACTGGAACCTACAGTTATGGGCAAAATGAACCTTAGGTAACTGCAGGATATTTAACGAAAGCCAGCATGGATTAATTGGGTAAAATACGTTTACTTAACTTTCTGGAGATTTTTGAGGAGGTAATAGGAAAGTGTGATCAAGGCAATGCTGCTTACGTGGTGGAAATCGATTTTCAAAATCGTTTGATACAGTGCCAAACAACAAACCTGCGAGCAAAGTTATAGCTCGTGGAGTAAAAGCGAAAGTCGGCACTTTGATATGAAATTTGCTGAGTGACAGGAAATGGACAGAACTGATGAATAGTTGATTTTGAGATTGGAAAAGGGGTTTTACTGGAAATCCCCAGGGGTCAGTGTTGGGACCCCTGCTCTTCTTGATTTCTATTAATGACCTAGGCATTCGTGTTCAGGACTTGATTTCAAGGCTGGCACATAATACGAAGACTGGAAACGTTGTCAACTGTGATGAGGATCATCTTGAACTGGAAAACGTAATAGACATGTAGGTGAATTGGGCAGACAGGGGGCGGATGAATTCCAATGCATAGCAATGCGAGATGACTCATTTTCGCTAGAAGAATTGGGAGATTGTAGAAGAGAGAGAAATTTTAAAGGAAATGCAGGATTGAAGGGGCATCGGTGCACAAATCATTGAAAAGAGCAGGGCATGTTGAGATAGCTTTTAATAAAGCATGTATCTTTTAGGCATTATTAATAGGGACATTGTTTACAAGAGGAAGGAGGTGATGTTGAATTTGTATAATGCACTAGTTCAGCCTCATCTGGGGTATTGCATCCACTTGTGGGCGCCATACTTGCGAAAGGATGTGAAAGCTTTGGAGGGATTGCAGAGAAGACTCACAAAACCATTTCCACTGAAAAACAACTGTAGCTATGAGGGTAGATTCGAGAGTTTTGTAGCTGTTTTGCTTGAAGAAAAAATGGCTGAGAGGAGACTTGTAAGAGGTAGTCAAGATTCTGAGACGTGTGGATATCGGAACTTATGTGAAAATGTTCCCACGCAAGAGAACATCAATAACTTGAGGCAAGAGATCAAAATAAGTGCAAAAAGGAATTAAAGAGAAACGATGAAAACTTGTATCACCCAAAGGGTGGTTAAGTTTGGAACAACATTCCTGAGAGGGTTGTGGAGGCTGGTTGGATCGCGGTATTGAAAAGAGAATTGGATTTCTGTCTGAAAAGAATGTGTAAGAAGGACCGAATGCCTTCCGTTTGCAATTTAAAGATTCTGTGATTCGGATAGAAGTGAACCAATACAATGATATCCGAAATTGGGTCGTGAAACGAGGATGTGCGAGCACGGAGCAGTATCTTTTACCCACTTGGCAGAGCTGTGCACCACAAGGGCCGCTAAGGTCCGACTCTGGATGTTGATCACAAAAATTAAGGCTGGTCTCAGCGCAGTGATGAGTGGGTGTTAGAATGTCAGCTTCCACTTAAAACGGGTAAAACAATTGCTCAGCTGAATTCAAAAACTCCATCGGCACAATGTTCAAGAAGCTCAGGGGAGTTTTTCCTGTTTTCCTGTTCTCCCTCAACAACCATCACGAAAGCAGATTGTCCGGTCATCGTTGGTATTGGGCGCTTGCCGTGCGCACCAGTGATTGCACTTCATCGTTCCTTAGAATAGTTGTCACTATTCACGATTTCCGGGTGTCTCAAAGTGTTTTTACATTCAAGTCTTTCTTTTAAATACTTCCCTGCCAGGAAGGGAAAGACATATTTGAAGGGAGTCACTGGGAAGATTACCGTCGATATCACTAGTCGAGAATTCGCTTTGATTTCATCCGGCCAATAAATAAGTTTTAAAGCTTGCCCTTTATATCTGAACAGTTTTATACAGTTGAATTCACCCTCGGCCTTTAACCACAACCCTGACTGTTTAACTCCAATTAGAATCTGGCAGGAACAGAGGCTAAAGTTGGGCCATGCTTTGTTGGAGCAAAATACAGCATTTCTGCTATTTATACTCATCATTCTGGAGAATATACCGTCTCGATAATTGTAATGATCACTGTGATTTTTTTTTTTGTTATTTTCCAGCCAGAATTTTGCAGCACATTTGAGCACAATGTAACCCGCCGAACAATCTTTACCGAGATTAAATTCAAGAGCGCAGGGCCAGCGAAAAAAAGTGAAGTCATCATATAAAACGTTACCCGCTCCCCCACCAACCCCCCCCCCCCCCACCCCATTCCCGCTAACTCAATCATTGTGCCGCCCAGAAACAACATTCCATCTGTCAACTTGGCGCTTTTGGGCTGTTCTGATTTATTCCTTTACAGGATGTGGGTGTCGTTGGCTTGGTCAGCAATTATTGCCCATTCACAATTGTCCTTGAGAAGTTGGCGGTGAATTTGCCTTCTTGAACCGCTGCAGTCTCTGTTCTGTACGTACACGCTTAATGCTTTTCGGGGGGCGGGGAGAGTTCCAGAATTTTGACCCAGCGACAATGATGTAATGGCAATATGTTTCCAAGTCAGGGTGTTGATTGGCTTGAGGGGAATTTCCAGGTGCTGGCGTTCCCATGTATCTGCTGATTCTTGCAGATCCTAGCGCTCGTGTGATTGGAAGGTTTGGCCTAAGTAATCTTGGTGATTTTCTGCAGTGTACTTTGTAGACCGTTAACACTGCTGCCACTGCTCATCGGTGGCGGGGGATTGAATGTTTGTCGAAGCGGTGCCGATCAGCGGGTTGCTTTGTGCTGGATTGCATCAAGCTTCTTAACTTTGAGTCCAACAGATTCAGACCATGATATCTATCCCAATTTTGATCTTTTTTTCTCTCCGGCACCACCGGTACTCTGCACCACCACCCCCCACCCAACCCCCCTCCACGCCACCCCACCCCACTAAGGACCAGTCTTTAATTTGTTGTCAAGGTTTACTTTGAGAAGCGCTGACTCTTGTTCTGCTTTTAACATTCTCCTGTTTTTCTTTCAGACAGCACCGACCTTTAGGCCGCTATGTACACTTGCTTTAGACTTTAATACTCTAATTAACTCTCCCATTTCTTTTGACCATGACGTATTTGTCACTAAAACTGTTATGACCTTCATTATATCCATGACCTTCTAATTTGCACCACCTGATCCACCATCCACTGGGGCTGACCCAACCCCACCACCTTGAAATAGTATAAAACCCATTACTTTTCTACCTCTCTGCAGCACTGAAGAAAAGTCCTCCGACTCAAAGGTTAACTTTATTTCTATCAAATTAGATCTTGCCAGACCAGCTGCGTCCTTTTCCAGCGAGTTCTTCTCTAATTTAGCATTTCCAGTGTCCCTAGTGATTTACATTTATTTCACGTAAAACAGTACGTTTGATGACTCCGGAGAGATTCGTTCCATTGTACGAAAACGGTCATTTTCAGTCAAGCTTTATTATGGGGGTTGTGAATGCTCCTCATTCTTTTCCACAACCAGTTCGAGACCAGACAACAAAACAGCCACATTTTTTCATACTAACTAAAACGGCTCTTGGTGAGGCGTGAGTGACACAGCCTCAGCATTTCACAAGCTTTATTTTGGCCAAACAACTGTCGCGCGCTTATGCATTGCACAAAAGGAGCTGGACTACACAGGCGAGTGCTCATTTTTATACACTTTCAGGTTGTAACAGGGCCACATTTCTTTTGATTGAGTGTCGATGTGTTAACAACAATCAACGCTTCCTGAAAGCAAAGCATACAGCATGATAAAGGCTGGCACTTCGTCGTGGCGCTGGAGGTTTGGGCACGTGGGGTGGGAGTGAGTCCGAAATGAAGGGCAGGTTTCATGGTCTAATTTTTCTTTAATAACTCAATGTTAAATCCAAAAGGCTGTGAAACACCTAAATGGAAGATGTTCCCTCAGCTTGTTTTGGGCTTTAGTGGAACATTGTAGCCAACCGAGGACAGAAATGTGAACATGAGAAGAAGATAGTGAACTAACCTGGCAAGCATCAGGAAGCTCATGGTCATGCTTGCGGAATAAGTGAAAGTGGTGCGCCAAGGGGGTCGCCAGGACTGCATTAGGTCTCCTCGTTGTCGAGGATTGTGAACAACGAATGCAGTAGATTAAATTCCAAGGCTTCACCTGGAAGAAATGGTTGGGGCCGTGGTCGGTGACGATGGATGAGCTAATTTCGCCGGTGTTACACCCCGTGCGATAGCTGTGATAGGTGCCCTGTGATGATCGTTGGGGATTAAAGAGGAGTGGACCAGGATGTCAAGGAACTGCCCCTATGCGGAAATGGGAAGGTAACCTTTTATGTGATAACCTTACCCATATGGCTGAGTCTGCACTCTTGTGTTTAATCTCGTAACGATTGTTTAGCTGCCTTCGCTGAGCTCAAATTTTCTGCAACATTCTCAGATCGAAAAAATCGCAGCGTCTCTACAATTGGTTAAATCGAATATTGGGTCGAATGATGAATATAGCAGCATTTATGTTGTATTCTGCTCCAACAAGGCATTGGCAAATTTAGCCTCTATTAACGCCAAATTCTAACCGGAGTCTACGTCATTGTCAAATCTTCAGGATAGATGTTAAAGACCGAGGGTCACTTCAACTACGTAAACGAGTTCATATTTACAGGGTAAAGCTTACATTTTGACGAGGTGAAACTAAGGTGCATGCTGGACAAGCGGTGTCCAATGTAATCTCCGATCTCTCTCTCTCCTTCCTCCCGGTGCAGATTAAAAGGAACACTTGGGTGTGATAGTTTCGAGACGTCCGGTGATAGCGAACATTGACAGTAAACCCGATAAAGAACTGCTGACGTCTTGACATTGATGCGCACAGCAAGCTCCAAAGAGCAACACGTGACAAGTAACCAAATGTTCTCCTTTTGTGATGCTTCTTGAGGGAGAACAGAGAAAACTCCACTGCTGTTTTTGATAATTGTACTCGGGGAACGCTTACATTCAGCCGAGCAAACGGTTTAACATTTAAACTGGAAGCCGATACCTCCAACATTCCAGCATTCACTCATTCCTGGGCTGAGTCCAGCCTTCAGTTCTGTGCTCAAAATCTGCGATGAGACCTGATCGACCTTGGGATGCACAGCGCCACCAGGTGGTTCACAGTTATAATAAATAAAAACAAAAAAACTGCGGATGCTGGAAATCCAAAACAAAAACATAATTACCTGGAAAAACTCAGCAGGTCTGGCAGCATCGGTGGAGAAGAAAAGAGTTGACGTTTCGAGTCCTCATGACCCTTCGACAGAACTTGAGTTCGAGTCCAGGAAAGAGTTGAAATATAAGCTGGTTTAAGGTGTGTGTGTGGGGGGCGGAGAGATAGAGAGAGAGAGAGGTGGAGAGGGAGGGGGGATGTGGTTGTAGGGACAAACAAGCAGTGATGGAAGCAGATCATCAAAAGATGTCAACGACAATAGTACAATAAAACACATAGGTGTTAAAGTTAAAGTTGGTGATATTATATAAACGAATGTGCTAATTAAGAATGGATGGTAGGGCACTCAAGGTATAGCTCTAGTGGGGTTTTTTTATATAATGGAAATAGGTGGGAAAAGGAAAATCTTTACAATTTATTGGAAAAAAAAGGAAGGGGGAAACAGAAAGGGGGTGGGGATGGGGGAGGGAGCTCACGACCTAAAGTTGTTGAATTCAATATTCAGTCCGGAAGGCTATAAAGTCCCTAGTTGGAAGATGAGGTGTTGTTCCTCCAGTTTGCGTTGGGCTTCACTGGAACAATGCAGCAAGCCAAGGACAGACATTTGGGCAAGAGAGCAGGGTGGAGTGTTAAAATGGCAAGTGACAGGGAGGTTTGGGTCATTCTTGCGGACAGACCGCAGGTGTTCTGCAAAGCGGTCGCCCGGTTTACGTTTGGTCTCTCCAGTGTAGAGGAGACCACATTGGGAGCACCGAATGCAGTAGACCAAGTGGGGGAAATGCAAGTGAAATGCTGCTTCACTTGAAAGGAGTGTTTGGGTCCTTGGACTGTGAGGAGAGAGGAAGTGAAGGGGCAGGTGTTGCATCTTTTGTGTGGGCATGGGGTGGTGCCATAGGAGGGGGTTGAGGAGTTGGGGGTGATCGAGGAGTGGACCAGGGTGTACCGGAGGGAGCGATCCCTACGGAATGCCGATAAGAGGGGTGAAGGGAAGATGTGTTTGGTGGTGGCATCATGCTGGAGTTGGCGGAAATGGCGGAGGATGATCCTTTGAATGCGGAGGCTGGTGGGGTGATAAGTGAGGACAAGGGGGACCCTATCATGTTTCTGGGAGGGAGGAGAAGGCGTGAGGGCGGATGCGCTGGAGATGGGCCGGACACGGTTGAGGGCCCTGTCAAAGACCGTGGGTGGAAAACCTCGGTTAAGGAAGAAGGAGGACATGTCAGAGGAACTGTTTTTGAATGTAGCATCATCGGAACAGATGCGACGGAGGCGAAGGAACTGAGAGAATGGGATGGAGTCCTTACAGGAAGCGGGGTGTGAGGAGTTGTGGTCGAGATAGCTGTGGGAGTCGGTGGGTTTGTAATGGATATTGGTGGACAGTCTATCACCAGAGATTGATACAGAGAGGTCAAGGAAGGGAAGGGAAGTGTCAGAGATGGACCACGTGAAAATGATGGAGGGGTGGAGATTGGAAGCAAAATTAATAAATTTTTCCAAGTCCCGACGAGAGCATGAAGCGGCACCGAAGTAATCATCGATGTACCGGAGAAAGAGTTGTGGAAGGGGGCCGGAGTAGGACTGCAACAAGGACAGGCATAGCTGGGGCCCATGCGGGTACCCATAGCCACACCTTTTACTTGGAGGAAGTGAGAGGAGTTGAAGGAGAAATTGTCCAGCGTGAGAATAAGTTCAGCCAGACGGTGGAGAGTAGTGGTGGATGGGGATTGTTCGGGCCTCTGTTCGAGGAAGAAGCTAAGGGCCCTCAAACCATCCTGGTGGGGGATGGAGGTGTAGAGGGATTGGACGTCCATGGCGAAGGGGAAGCGGTTGGGGCCAGGGAACTGGAAATTGTTGATGTGACGTAAGGTGTCAGAGGAATCACGGATGTAGGTGGGAAGGGACTGGACAAGGGGAGAGATAAGGGAGTCAAGGTAACGAGAAATGAGTTCTGTGGGGCAGGAGCAAGCCGAGACGATCGGTGTATCGGGGCAGTTCTGTTTGTGGATTTTGGGTAGGAGATAGAAGCGGGCCGTCCGAGGATGTGCGACTATCAGGTTGGAAGCTGTGGGAGGGAGATCCCCAGAGGAGATGAGGTCAGTGACAGTCCTGGAAACAATGGCTTAATGTTCAGTGGTGGGGTCATGGTCCAGGGAAAGGTAGGAGGAAGTGTCTGCGAGTTGACGCTCAGCCTCCGTGAGGTAGATGTCAGTGCGCCAGACAACAACAGCACCACCCTTGTCAGCGGGTTTGATGACAATGTCAGGGTTGGACCTGAGAGAATGGAATGCAGTAAGTTCAGAGAGACAGGTTAGAATGGGTGAGTGGAGCAGAGAAATTGAGACGACTAATGTCGCGCCGACAGTTCTCAATGAAAAGATCAAGAGAAGGTAAGAATCCAGAGGGAGGGGTCCAGGCAGAGGGAGAATATTGGAGATGGGTAAAAGGATCCGTTGAACTGGGAGTGGACTCCTGCCCAAAGAAGTGAGCCCGGAGACGAAGACGGCCGAAGAAGAGTTCAGTATCATGCGGAGCCCTAAATTCATTGAGGTGAGGGCGTAAGGGTATGAAACTAAGTCCTTTGCTGAGCACTGAACGTTCTGCATCGGAGAGGGGAAGGTCAGGGGGTATAGTGAATACACGGCTGGGATTGGGATTGGAAGAAAGGGTGGGGACGGAGGGACAGGCAGGGGTGGAGGGTCCTAGATGGGTGTTGGTGTCGATGAGTTGTTGGAGCTTGCGTTCCTTAGCACTTGAGAGAAAGAGAAAACGTTTCTTGTTGAGGCGTCGGATGAGCTGAAGGATAAAATGAAACTGGGGGCACGCGCAGCTTTGAAAAAGGGTACGGCGGTGCTGCTGGAGGAAGAGGTTGAGTGTGTTGATATGGCGGCGCATGGCACTGAGTGTGGATTTCAGAATGTGACAGGAACAGCAGTCCGAGAAACGTTTTATGTCCCTGAGATACCTATAATCCTGGGTGGGTTCGAAACATGAGGGGTGGAATTTCAGTTGAAATCCATGTGAGGTAAGTCGGAGACAGAGACAGTCAATGAGAAAGGAGATATGGCTGTGAAAGCGGGTTTTAGTAAACACCTTGTCAAACACTAGGAGGGAAATGGAAAGCAAGGAAGGTGAGCAAGACAACAGAGAGATACAGAAATCTTGTCTTAGAGAGGAACAGAACTTCCTCAAGGAGGTAGGCATTTCTTGAAGAGCAGTGGCAGTTAATTAAACACAGAGATAAAAACCAAAAAACTGCGGATGCTGGAAATCCAAAACAAAAACAGAATTACCTGGAAAAACTCAGCAGGTCTGGCAGCATCGGTGAAGAAGAAAAGAGTGGACGTTTCGAGTCCTCATGACCCTTTGACAGAACTTGAGTTCGAGTCCAAGAAAGAGTTGAAATATAAGCTAGTTTAAGGTGTGGTTGGGGGAGGGGGGGGGGGGGGCGGAGAGATAGAGAGAGAGAGAGAGGTGGAGGGGGGGATGTGGTTGTAGGGACAAACAAGCAGTGATAGAAGCAGATCATCAAAAGATGTCAACGACAATAGTACAATAGAACACATAGGTGTTAAAGTTAAAGTTGGTGATATTATCTAAACGAATGTGCTAATTAAGAATGGATGGTAGGGCACTCAAGGTATAGCTCTAGTGGGGTTTTTTTTTATATAATGGAAATAGGTGGAAAAGGAAAATCTTTATAATTTATTGGAAAAAAAGGAAGGGGGAAACAGAAAGGCGGTGGGGATGGGGGAGGGAGCTCACGACCTAAAGTTGTTGAATTCAATATTCAGTCCGGAAGGCTGTAAAGTCCCTAGTCGGAAGATGAGGTGTTGTTCCTCCAGTTTGCGTTGGGCTTCACTGGAACAATGCAGCAAGCCAAGGACAGACATGTGGGCAAGAGAGCAGGGTGGAGTGTTAAAATGGCAAGGGACAGGGAGGTTTGGGTCATTCTTGCGGACAGACCGCAGGTGTTCTGCAAAGCATTCGCCCAGTTTACATTTGGTCTCTCCAATGTAGAGGAGACCGCATTGGGAGCAACGAATGCAGTAGACTAAGTTGGGGGAAATGCAAGTGAAATGCTGCTTCACTTGAAAGGAGTGTTTGGGTCCTTGGACGGTGAGGAGAGAGGAAGTGAAGGGGCAGGTGTTGTTTCTTTTGCGTGGGCATGGGGTGGTGCCATAGGAGGGGGTTGAGGAGTTGGGGTGATGGAGGAGTGGACCAGGGTGTCCCGGAGGGTGCGATCCCTACGGAATGCCGATAAGAGGGATGAAGGGAAGATGTGTTTGGTGGTGGCATCATGCTGGAGCTGGCGGAAATGGCGGAGGATGATCCTTTGAATGCGGAGGCTGGTGGGGTGATAAGTGAGGACAAAGGGGACCCAGTTTCATTTTATCCTTCGGCTCATCCGACGCCTCAAAAAGAAACATTTTCTCTTTCTCTCAAGTGCTAAGGAACGCCAGCTCCAACAACTCATCGACAGCAACACCCATCTCGGACCCTCCACCCCTGCCTGTCCCTCCGTCCCCACCCTTTCTTCCTGTCCCAACCCCAGCCGTGTATTCACTATACCCCCTGATCTTCCCCTCTCCGATGCTGAACGTTCAGTGCTCAGCAAGGGTTCTTAGTTTCAGACCCTTACGCCCTCACCTCAATGAATTTCGGGCTCGGCTTGATACTGAACTCTTCTTCCGCCGTCTTCGTCTCTGGGCTCACTTCTTTGGGCAGGAGTCCTCTCCCAGTTCAACGGATCCTTTTACCCATCTCCAATATTCTCCCTCTGCCTGGACCCCTCCCTCTGGATTCTTACCTTCTCTTGATCTTTTCATTGAGAACTGTCAGCGCGACATTAGTCGTCTCAATTTCTCTGCTCCTCTCACCCATTCTAACCTGTCTCTCTCTGAACTTACTGCATTCCATTCTCTCAGGTCCAACCCTGACATTGTCATCAAACCCGCTGACAAGGGTGGTGCTGTTGTTGTCTGGCGCACTGACATCTACCTCACGGAGGCTGAGCGTCAACTCACAGACACTTCCTCCTACCTCTCCCTGGACCATGACCCCACCACTGAACATCAAGCCATTGTTTCCAGGACTGTCACTGACCTCATCTCCTCTGGGGATCTCCCTCCCACAGCTTCCAACCTGATAGTCGCCCAACCTCGGACGTCCCGCTTCTATCTCCTACCCAAAATCCACAAACAGAACTGCCCCGGTAGACCGATCGTCTCAGCTTGCTCCCGCCCCACAGAACTCATTTCTCGTTATCTTGACTCCCTTATCTCTCCCCTTGTCCAGTCCCTTCCCACCTACATCCTCTTCCCACCTAGATTCCTCTGACACCTTACGTCACATCAACAATTTCCAGTTCCCTGGCCCCAACCGCTTCCTCTTCACCATGGACGTCCAATCCCTCTACACCTCCATCCCCCACCAGGATGGTCTGAGTGCCCTTAGCTTCTTCCTCGAACAGAGGCCCGAACAATCCCCATCCACCACTACTCTCCTCCATCTGGCTGAACTTATTCTCACGCTGAACAATTTCTCCTTCAACTCCTCTCACTTCCTCCAAGTAAAAGGTGTGGCTATGGGTACCCGCATGGGCCCCAGCTATGCCTGTCCTTGTTGCAGTCCTACTCCGGCCCCCTTCCACAACTCTTTCTCCGGTACATCGATGATTACTTCGGTGCCGCTTCAAGCTCTCGTTGGGACTTGGAAAAATTTATTAATTTTGCTTCAATCTCTACCCCTCCATCATTTTCACGTGGTCCATCTCTGACACTTCCCTTCCCTTCCTTGACCTCTCTGTCTCAATCTCTGGTGATAGACTGTCCACCAATATCCATTACAAACCCACCGACTCTCACAGTTATCTCGACTACAGCTCCTCACACCCTGCTTCCTGTAAGGACTCCATCCCATTCTCTCAGTTCCTTCGCCTCTGTCGCATCTGTTCCAATGATGCTACATTCAAAAGCAGTTCCTCTGACATGTCCTCCTTCTTCCTTAACCGAGGTTTTCCATCCACGGTCGTTGACAGGGCCCTCAACCGTGTCCAGCCCATTTCCCGTGCATCTGCCCTCACGCCTTCTCCTCCCTCCCAGAAACATGATAGGGTCCCCCTTGTCCTCACTTATCACCCCACCAGCCTCCGCCTTCAAAGGATCATCCTCCGCCATTTTCACCAACTCCAGCATGATGCCACCACCAAACACATCTTCCCTTCACCCCTCTTATCGGCATTCCGTAGGGATCGCTCCCTCCGGGACACCCTGGTCCACTCCTCGATCACCCCCAGCTCCTCAACCCCCTCCTATGTCACCACCCCATGCCCACGCAAAAGATGCAACACCTGCCCCTTCACTTCCTCTCTCCTCACCGTCCAAGGACCCAAACACTCCTTTCAAGTGAAGCAGCATTTCACTTGCATTTCCCCCAACTTAGTCTACTGCATTCGTTGCTCCCAATGCGGTCTCCTCTACATTGGAGAGACCAAACGTAAACTGGGCGACCGCTTTGCAGAACAGTTGCGGTCTGTCCGCAAGAATGACCCAAACCTCCCTGTCACTTGCCATTTTAACACTCCACCCTGCTCTCTTGCCCACATGTCTGTCCTTGGCTTGCTGCATTGTTCCAGTGAAGCCCAACGCAAACTGGAGGAGCAACACCTCATCTTCCGACTAGGGACATTATAGCCTTCCGGACTGAATATTGAATTCAACAACTTTAGGTCGTGAGCTCCCTCCCCCATCCCCACCCCCTTTCTGTTTCCCCCTTCCTTTTTTTTCCAATAAATTATAAAGATTTTCCTTTTCCCACCTATTTCCATTATATAAAAAAAACCCCACTAGAGCTATACCTTGAGTGCCCTACCATCCATTCTTAATTAGCACAATCGTTTATATAATATCACCAACTTTATCTTTAACACCTATGTGTTCTATTGTACTATTGTCGTTGACATCTTTTGATGATCTGCTTCTAACACTGCTTGTTTGTCCCTACAACCACATCCCCCCCTCCACCTCTCTCTCTCTCTATCTCTCCGCCCCCCACACACACACCTTAAACCAGCTTATATTTCATCTCTTTCTTGGACACGAACTCAAGTTCTGTCGAAGGGTCATGAGGACTCGAAACGTCAACTCTTTTCTTCTCCACCGATGCTGCCAGACCTGCTGAGTTTTTCCAGGTATTTCTGTTTTTGTTTTGGTTCACAGTTACTGCTCCGTGTGAGAATGCCTCATTTCACGACACGTTTTTGGGTATCGTTTCATTGTTTCAATTCTATTCGAATCGCATAATCTTTCCAGTGCAAGTGGAAGTTTTTCGACCAATCGAGTCTGAAAGAGCATTCTACCTAATCCCAGAACTCCGTCTTATATTCATAACCTTGCACATTCTTTTTAGATATCAATTCAATTCTGCTTTGAATGCCTCGATCGAACCTGCCTGTACCATCCTCTCAGAAACGTTGTTCCAAACACTGTCTGAGCCATTTTTTTTCCTCACTCCACTTTTACTCATTTGCCATTTATTTTGAATACGTGCCCTCTAGCTATTGATGTGCTCTTGATGGGAATATTCCCCCACTAATAGCACTATCTATGCTCCTCAGAATCTTCAGTACCACTATCAACTCTCCTTTCAGCCTTCTTTTCTCCACGGAAATAAACCTCAATGTCTCGAATCTATCCTCATAGCTGCAGCTCTTATTCCGTGGAAACAATTTTGTGAATCTCTTCTGTGCTCAAGTATGGCGCCAGAAACTGGCCGCAGTACTTCAGATGAGGCCAGTCAAGTGTCATATGCAATTTCAACATGACCTCCTAATCTTGTCATCAATGCCACTATTATGAAAGGCTAAGAATATATGCCTTATTTAATACTCCCTCGACATGCCCTGCCATGGTGTACATATACACCGAGGTCCCCCTGTTCCTGCATCGCATTTAGACTTCCTCCCTTTTTTTCGTTGTGTCTCAACATTCTTCCAGTCAAAATTACTCACTTCTCTACGTTGAACTTAATCCGCCAATTGTCGGCCTCTCCCACTAATATGTCGACGTCCTTTTGAAGCTCAGACGATCCCCATCACAGTTGAAATCTTCGTATGATTTCCAAGATTTGGGATCATGTGCCGAATGCTACTGCCTAGGTCATTGGTAGAAATCAGGAAGAGCAAGGGCCTCTACTCTGATCCCTAGGGAACTCCACGATAAATCTTCTCCAATCTGAGAGTCATCCTTTCATCAGTTCTCTGTTCCCTGCACTCGGCCAATTTCACGTCCAAGTGCTTACTTTGCCTTTTATCCCCAGAGCTAGAATTTTGCTTACAAGTCTGTTGTGTCGCTCTGTATCAAATGCTTTTTGAAATTCCATGTACATCGGAAAAACATTAGCATGTCAGTTAAACAAGATTGCACCTTAATTAATCAATGCTGCTTCCCTTTAATATCCTGCCTGCACTTCGTTAAATGACGATTGATTTTGTCCCGAATTATAGTTTCCTGAAGTTTCACCACTACTGATTTCAAATTGACTGGTCTGCAGTTACTGGCTTTATACTTGCTCCTGTATTTTTGAACAGGGGTGTAAAATTCGCAAATCTCCGGTCCTCTGGCACCACCCCTGTGGTGGGTCATTCTTAACAACCAATTAAATTATGCACGCCGTTCCTGTGACGTCACATTCGTCTACTACATGTAAACTCGCCGCTTCCGCTTACCGGTTTTATGGGCTCCAATGGCATTCAAACAGCTTTTTCCCCTGTAGCAAAACCAAAGCCAGCGGCTGGAGGCTTGGAAAAGGTAGAAAAGGAGAGGAGCGCCTCTTTCCTCTTTTCAACGAATTCCGTCCCTCATCAAATTGCAATTTAAGCATTCGAATGCACTCAGATAAGCACTCCGGTGCAGACAAGCAGGACGAAAGAAGGCCTGTTATATGTTCCCTGATTCAAGCTTCTGGAAACCATTTAAAGCCAATTAGTTAGCTGCCGCTCCTGTTTGAAAGCTAAAAAAAACCCCTCAACTTCTCCCAACCCAATGAGCAACTTTTAGTTCATTGCTAACTTAAATAAAACACTAGCCATTGGATAGGAATTAATCTTAAATTAAATTAACTCCTAATTTAAAGCGTTATAACTCGCTCATTCACCAAACTCCAATTTAAGGACTCTAAAGCAACCAAAGCACCGCTCCCGTACAGCCAAATTCAATTAGTTCTGAGTCCTGGTGAAGGTTGAAGGGTAAACTGATGGAGGGGTTTTAAATACTAAAGGGTTAGACAGGGTCGATAGAAACAATTTTTTTCGGTGCTTGAATCTATAACCTGATCTGCTCAATGTTTCTAGTGTCTTCTGTTTTTAATGTCCTGCTTTCACCATAGGAGCTTTCTGACAACCCACGACTTACCTCAAGGCCACATTTGATTTGTTGATCACGTAAGATTGATTTTTTTAACATTTGGAAGCACGCAAAGTCTGCCGTTTCCCAAAGCAGGGTTATGCACATTTTCATTGAAAATACCTTTTGTTTCGCACCAACCTGCTCTTAATCGCTCATTTTTCGTCAACAGTGGTCTTTTCATTTATCTTGCATCGTTTCAATCACTTAGTCTAACAAATAAAATGAGTTTGGGACACTTTCGAGCTTGCCCAGCGTCCCAGCGTTCACACACCAAAACTGTCAATTGTTTCGAGAAACGCGACAACTACGATGCAAACATAATCCAATCCTCAGTGTTATGACGCGGCAGATGATGTGTGCCAGGCAGATCAAATCCGCGAGGAAAACTTGATCACGTTATCATAACGGTTTTGCAACTTTTAACTATTTAGGTTTGAGATCCCCGAATTCAGAAGTAATAAATCTACCAAGGGTTTTGTGATTTTTTTAAATCGTAAAAAATAATATATTTATTGATAAAGGGAAGATTCTCAGCACATAGAAGAACTAGCAAATACCACTATTATGATTCCTAAAATCTCTAATTAACCCCATATAAAGCGACAGTCCAAAAATAGATATTTAGAGTTGAAACATATCCAGCAAATTAACACAATACCCTGGATAGTGCAGCTCAAAACAGCTCTCACCAGCGTCGGTTTCCGTAGACAGCAGGGCATGGCAATGCGCAAATGTTGGAGGCTTCTTGGAGTCGACTTCACACACTGTTAGGTACTACAATGCAGTCCCCTGACACATTGCCTCATTCGCCTTCACACATGTTTCTCAACTGCAACATAGAAACATAGAAAATAGAAACAGGAGTAGGCCATTCGGCCCTTCGTGCCTCCTCCGCCATTCATCATGATCATGGTTGATATCCAACTCAGTAGCCTGCTCCCACTGTCTCCCCATCTCCTCTGATCCCTTTCGTACCAAGAGCTAAATCTAACTACTTCTTGAAAACATACAATGCTTTGGCATCAACTATTTTCTGTGGTACAGAATTTCACAGGCTCACCACTCTCTGGGTGAAGAAAGTTCCCTCATCTCAGTCCGAAATGGTCTACCCCGTATCCTCAGACTGTTCTGAGACTGTTCTTGACTCCCCCACAATCTGGAACATCCTTCTTGCATCTATTTTGTCTAATCCTGTTAGAATTTTATAGGTTTCTATGAGATCTCTCATAGTTCTTCTGAACTCCAGCAAATATAATCTTAACCGACTCAATCTCTCCTCATGGGTCAATCCCGCCATCCCAGAAGTCAGTCTGGTAAACCTTCGCTGCACTACTTCTATAGCAAGGAAATCCTTCCTCAGATAAGGAGACAAAAACTGCATACCATATTCCAGGTGTGGTCTCACCAAGGCCCTGTATAACCGCAGCAAGACAGCCCTGCTCCTGCACTCGAATCCTTTCGCTATGAAGGCTAACAAATCATATGGCTTCTTTACTGCCTGCTGCATCTGCGTGCTTACCTTCAGCGACTGGTGTACAAAGGTACCCAGTTCTCATTGCACATTGCCCTCTCTCAATTTATAGCCATGCAGATAATAATCTGCCTTCCTGCTTTTGCTAGCAAAGCGAAAAACCTCACCTGTATCTACATTACACTGCATCTGCCATGCATTTGCCCACTCACTCATCTTGCCCAAATAACACGGAAACATCTCCACACCCTCTCACCAGCTTTGTGTCATATGGAAATTTGGAGACATTACATTTATTTCCTTCATCTAAATCATTAATATATATTGTGAATAACACGGGTCCCAGCTCTGACCCCTGCGGTACCCCACTAGTCACTGCCTGCCTTCCAGAAAAAGACCCATTTATTCCTACTCTTTGTTTCCTATCTGCCAACCAATTTTTTATCCATCTCAGTACCCCTAATCCCAAGCGCTTTAACTTTACATGCTAGTCTCTGATGTAGGACTTTGTCGAAAGCCTTCTGGAAGTCCAAATAAACCACATCAATTGGCTCCCCCTCATCAAATCTACCAGTTACATCCTCAAAAAATTCCAGTAGGTTTGCCAAGCATGTTTTCCCTTCCCTAAGTCCATGCTGACTCTGTCCGATTCTGCCGCTGTTTTCCAAGTGCTCAGCTATTAAGTCTTTTATAATGGACTCTAGAATTTTCTCCACTACCGACGTCAGGCTGACTGGTCTATAATTCCCTGTTTTCTGTCCACCTCCCTTTTTAAATAGTGGGGTTACATTAGCTATCCTGCAATTTGTAGGAACTGTTCCAGAGTTTATAGAATCTCGGAAGATGACCACCAATGCATCCATTATTTCTAGGGCCACTTCCTTAAGTAGGCTGGGATGGAGATTTTCCTGCCCTGGGGATTTATCGGCCTTCAATCCCTACAATTTACCCAACAACATTTCCCTCCTTATACTGATTTCTTTCAGTTCCCCCCTCTCACTAAACCCTGTTATCCCCAACATTTCTGGCATGTTATTTTTTGTCCACCTTTGTGAAGACAGAACCAAAGTATATATTTAGTTGCTCAGCCATTTCCTAGTTCCCCTTTATAAATTACAGTTTCTGACGGTGAGGGACCTACATTTGTCTTCGCCAGTCTTATACTGTTCACATACCTATAGAAACTCTTACAGTCAGTTTCTTTGTTCCCCACTAGCTTATGTTCGTACTCTATTTTCCCCTTCTTAATCAATCCCTTCGTCCTCCTTTGCTAAGTTCTAAATTGCTCCCAATCCTCAGGTCTATTGTTTTTTCTAGCCAATTTGTATGCCTTTTCCTTAGACCTATTAATATCTCTAAATTCCCTTGTAAGCTTTGGTTAGGCCTCATTTCCTGTTTTTCGTTTGCACCAGATAGGAATCAACAATGCTGCAGTTCACCCATGCACTCTTTGAATGTTTGACATTGCCTATCGTCATCCCTTTAAGTGATGTTGCCCAATCCATTATAGCTAACTCGCGCCTCATACGATCATATCTTCCTCAATAAGATTCAGCAAATAGTCTCATTGTCAACTATGTTATTCTCCATCTTGATAAAGAATTCTATCAGGCTATGATCGCTCATCCCCAAGGAGTGTGGCACATCTAGATTGCCAATTATTCCTTTCTCACTAAACAATACCCAGTCTAGGATGGCCTGTAATCTAATTGGTTCCTCAAAGTACTTGTCCAGAAAAACATCCTCTATGCACTCCAGGAATTCCTCCCCTACAATATTGTTACTAATATGATTTGCCCAATCTATATGAAGCTTAAAGGCACCCATAATTACCGGCGTTCATTTAAAGCATGTGTCTCTAATTTCCTGTTTAATGCCATTCCCAACATCACCACTACAGTTTGGGGGTCTATATACAACCCTCACTAATGCTTTTTGCCCCTTAGTGTTTCTCAGCTCTACCCAAACAGATTCCACATCGTCGCAGCTAATATCTTTCCTCACTCTTGCTTGAATTTCTTCTTTAGCCAGCAATGTAACACCACCACCTTTTCGTTCTTGTCTACCCATCCTAAATAATAAATACCCCTGGATGTTCAATTCCCATCCCTGGTCACCCTGCAGCAATGTCCCCGTAACAGCGACTATATCATATCTGTTTACATCTATTTGCACGGTAAATTAATTCACTTTATTGTGTATGCTCCTCGCGTTAAAGCACAAAGACTTAAGGCTTGTCTTTTTAACATTACTTGTCCCTTTCCCACTATTTTTCACTGAAGCCTGGTTTGATTCTTGCCCTTGATTTCTCTGCCTATCACTTTTCTTATTCCCTTTTCTGCCTTTTGTTCTTGTCCTTTGATCCCCCTCATCTAACTCCTTGCATATGTTCCCATCCGCCTGCCATTTTAGTTTAAACCCTCCCCAACCACTCTAGCAAATATTCCCCTGAGGACATCAGTTCTGGTCCTGCTCACGTGTAACCGATCCAGTTTGTACTGGCCCTCCCTCCCCGAGAACCATTCCCACTGCTCCAGGAATCTGCAACCCTTCCCCTCGCACCATCTCTTCAGCCACATCTTCATCTGATATATAATGATATTCTGCTCTGTCAAGCACGTGACACTGGTATTAATCCTGAGGTCCTTTGAGGTCCTAATATTCAACTTACTTCTTAACTCCCCATATTCTGCTTTTAGAACCACATCCCTGTGTTTTAACTAATGTTGTTTGTACCAATGTGTACCACGACCACTGGCTGTTCACCGTTCCCCCTTCAGAATGTCCTGTATCCACTCTGAGACATCCTTGACCCTAACACCAGGGAGGCAATATACCAACCTGGAGACTCGTCTGTGGCCACAGAAACACCTATCCATTCCCCTCACAATTGAATTCCTTAAAACTATTGTACTCCCACACTTTCTACTCCTCCCCTGAGCAGCAGAGCCATCTGTGGTGCAACGCATTTGGCTGTTGTTGCTTTCCACTGAAAGGCCTTCCCCTCAACAGTGTCCAATGAGACATATCCGTTTTGCAGGGAATAGACTACACTGCCTGCCTCATCTTCTTGCTCTGGCTGGTGGTCACCCATTTCCTTCCTACCTGTGGCCTTAGCCTGCAGTGTGACTACTTCTGTATACGGGTTTGTACAATACCCTCCACCTCGTTGATGATAAAAAGTGTCACCAGCCGCCGCTCCAGCTCTGAAACCAGGGCATTCAGGAGCTGCAGCTGGAGACATTTCCTGTACACATGTTGGACCCGAGCACTGGAACTGTTCCCAGCTTCTCACATAGAGCAGCAGGAGCACACCATGGCTTTGAGCTCTCCTGCCATGAATTAATCCTTTAACTTAAATTAAACCTTCTGTAAGATACTTAATATCAAATAATATCAATTGCTCTAAGGCCCTTCTTCCCTGCTCTTCGTTGTTACAGAATGTAGCCCTTACAAACAATGAATGACAAAATAAGACCTTAAAAACGAAAGCGATAAAAGTACTATATACTTAACCGACCGTACTCACGGTGCTCACATGGTCACCTAGTTCCCTCCTCACCGAATTCCCAAAGCAGCACGCCAGTGCAGACTGTGATCTTGACTGAGTGACACTCTTCCCAGACTGCTTCATAGCGATGCTGACTGCAGGACATTTCCCAGGCTGCTTCACAGCGATGCTGACTGCGATTTCCATTGTTTCCATCTGTCTTTGAAACTGTACCCTTTTAACAATATAATGCTTTGCATGTTGCTGCTATTCTCATCAATCTCTTTGAAATTGGAATCTTGCATCATCTATTTAGAACTGAATAGTCCTTTTGCACCATACATGCTAAGACCCCCGCCATGCTTGCTTATTAGCATGTAAAATACTTCGACATGTGAACTCTTTTGATAACTTCAACTTTCAGGCTGCTTGGCCACCAAGTTTAATTATATCACACACAAAGACAGAGCAGCCCAAACCCCCATAAACGTTCTTAACAATTAGCGAGAAAATATGTTGAAAATTATTATTCTCTCATCAAACTCAGTTAGCATTTTATAAAAGCAAGACACTGCGGATTCTGGAAATTCGAAAAATACAACAGCAAGTACTTGGAAAAGTTGGACTGCAAACGTTAACTCTGCTTCTGACTCCACAGCTGCTACCAGAACTGATGCCTTTTTTTCAACGCTGCCCTCCTTTGCTTCAAACATTGATTGTATCGAGAGATTTGCAAGACTTTTTTGGGAACATTCGTTTCGCGGACTTTGCGATTGCCATCCTCCTTATTGAGAGCTTAGCTTTCAAAGAACAGGTGTGCCATTGTTGCGAAATGGCAATGTACCGGCAGGAACAGCGATGTCAGTAAAACAATCTCAATGTTAGAAGTGTGAAAGAAATTGTTAGAGGACGCAGTAAAATGTCAATGAAATGGCAGCACGGAATTCAAGGAGATCACTTTTTGCGGAAAGGGGAAAAATATGCGACGTATAGGGTTTTGAATTCTGGCGGAATAAACATAGTCATGTGGGGATATTTAATTTGAAAAGATGAAATGTGCTTTGCCATAAAAAAATGCTTCTTCACACGACCGGACCTTCAGCTGCGTTCTTCCAGCTGAAATAGGGAAAATGAAAACAACCGTTGCCATAACTCGGATTCGAACCGAGGTTGCTGCGGCCACAACGCAGAGTACTAACCACTATACGATCACGGCGCCACATTCCCGTGACATTTTGGTTCTCTAGCTGCAGGGAAGTAGCACACCCTCACTACCGAGCAGCTTTGCAGCAGCGCTCTAGGTCGCGTCAGGCGATCACTGAAGAGCGATTTAAACTTCCAAGCTTCTGATCTATCCTGTTCATTGCCCGCCAAATTACAGGCATTGAATTGAATGGCGTGAATGAAAGCCCTTCTCCAAAATATTGTCTTCGTGGCGCTTGTCAGCTTGCATTTGAGAGACATTAATTAATTAATACGGTTGTACAGAACCTGTGGGTCCGAATCAGAGTCTGATTCCTGACAAGAAAATCGTCAGATGTTCTCCAGCTTCATACATACAAAAGCAAAATATTGTACATGCTGGAAATCAGGAATAAAAACAAAATTTTTATCAAGTGCACAGGAGGCCCAGCAGCAATTTTCGAAAGGGAAACTGATTTAATGCTTCAGGCTTATGACATTCCCTGAGAACTGAGTTTGCTGCAGCCACAACACAAAACATTAATTTACTGGGAATAAGAGTAGGACCTTTCCCTGGTCTGAAGTAGAAAAAAAAACACACCCTCCCAAACACCGGGCTCTCAGATTGAAGACTTGCTTGGGTTGCGAAAATTGGTAACGAATTTAACAGGCTCACTAATCCCAGAGTTCTCCTCCAGTCATGCTGTAATATCATTTTGGCAAACGGATGTAACAACCTGAGAATTGCCTGGAGTTTGTGCAAGGCTGTTTCCCACTGGGGTTCGAGGAATTAAATTTACCAAGCCGTTTATTCTGCAAATAACGGAATAATATGCTAAATAGAGAAGGACATTGTAGCCGCCATTAATACCCCGGTAACTCATTCATTCTAGACTGAGTGCAATGCTAACATGGTAAGCAACTCAATCTAAAAATAAACCTTTTTTTTATTTTGGAAGGCGATTTCTTCTCATTCGTTCTTATGTTGCAGCTAACATCTTTTTCAAACTGCACAGCATTGAATATATTATTTTTTCGCGACATTTGGACATCTAGTTTAACATCGGTTGCTTCACCAGCCAGTTCACAGGTCAAAGTAAGAATTGTTGAGCACTGCCAACTTAATCCAGTTTTTTTTCCGCACAGAATGAAAAGACCTATGCCCCTGTCGCGATGATACAGCCTGAAGTTTGTTTACAAATGAGCGTAGTGCCCGACTCTGGCGGCGCAATCGCTTAGCGCCTGCAACGTGCAATATGACAGCACTAAATGTGTAATTTTAAGTCACACCGGGAGCAGCTTTCTTGACTGGGGTAACATGTTTATTGTGTCACCAGGTTTAGCAGTGACTGTGGAAAAGGGCGACGAGCAATTTGGACCTACAATAAAACATGACTGAACAGGGACATTTTCTGTATAACGGAACGGGTCTGTCCAGACTCAAGGTCTCCAATGCTAACATAAATGCTGCAAGTATTGAACAGATGAAACAGCTTCTGCGAAGACAGAAACAAGGGTAACATTTTAGTTAAAAGGCTGCGGATGCTGCAAGTTAGAAGTAAAAACTGAAAATGCCATAAATGCTGAGAAGCTCTGGCAGTATCTGTGAGGAGAGAATTAGAGATAACCTTTGAGTCGGTATGACTCTTCTTAAGAGCTGGAGAGAGGTAGCAATGCAATGGGTTTCATGCTGTTGAAGTGCAGTGGAGGTGAGTCTGACGGTGCGGGGAAGTGAGAGGGTCTGAACAGGTAGAACAAAGCAGAAGACTGAAATCAGAGCAGAAACTGCTGGGGAATCTGAGACTGGCAAAGTTAACCCTGTATATATTGCCACAGATGCTGCCTGACTGCTACGTTTTCTTTTCCAACAATTTCCCTTTTAACTTCA
The DNA here is from genome assembly GCF_017639515.1 of Carcharodon carcharias. NCBI lineage: Eukaryota > Metazoa > Chordata > Chondrichthyes > Lamniformes > Lamnidae > Carcharodon > Carcharodon carcharias. The sequence continues at coordinate 82,338,823 of NC_054485.1, forward strand.
GACACTGACTGTATGACGAGATTCGCAAGAAAATTTCGCGTGCAATCGGTTCGGACTTTACCGATTGCAACCCTGCTTAGACAATGCTTGGCTGTGTGGAGTCACACAGATCTATATGTAGCCATTGTTTTCAAAACACTGGTGTTCCATTGCCAAGAATGGGGCATGTATCTCCAGGAACAGCGATGGTAGCAAAATAAACTCAACGGTGCAATTATGAAAGTGAGTGTCACACAAAGTAATGCCTCACTAAAGTGAGAATCAAATGGAAGGATCGAAGACAAGCACAGCAGTGATAGCGGAATGGAGAAAAAAAATCAAGGAGAGGAGGTACCACGCATGGCATCATGTAAGGCTGCTAGACTTAGAAGGGATAAATATGCCTTGCTGTCAAAAACACTTTTACAGACAAATCGTTCTTCAAGTTGGAGAGCAAGTCAACCATTGTCCTGAATTGGTTTCGATTATAGGTTATCACGGCCGCTGTTCCTTAGATCAACTACTGACCGCTATTGGACCACGGCAGCTCACGTGAGAGACTGCTTCGCTGCTTCACTGCAGGCAAGAAGTAGACGCTCATACCCCAGCAACATTTAAATTGCTTCGGACATCTCTCCTGCGGTATTTTCCCCACATGAACTGTAGTATGAATCCAACACCGAAAGCAAAGATATGCTGTCATGTATTGCAGTTTCCAGCTTTAAAACTGGTGACTGAAACCTAATGCCGGCCATCATCTACAAAGCACGAGTCAGAAGGACAGGCCAAGGACAAAGTAACATATTTGATCAGCACTCCATCCAACACGTAAGCTTTCTCTCCCTCCACCACAGTCGCTAAACATGTGCCATCGACAAGATGCACTGCAACACATCAGCAATGTGCGGGAATGCCAGGGGCAGCAAGGAAATGCCAAGACATAGTCTAGAACGGTGAAAGCCTGTAAAGCCCAGGCACATGGTCCTCAAACCCTCAGGGAAAACAACGCAGCACCCACTCTGAAACTGCTTTGCTTCTCCTTCAGTGCCCATTACTGCCTGCACAGTCTGTACACATAAATTCAAGTTCCATCAATGGCATGCTGGAGAGAGGAGCTAGGGAAATAGGTGACTATGCATGAGACTGACGTGCTTATTTAATTCAAATATTAAGTTCAGAAATTGCTGGCAACTTATTGAGGATATAATAAAGAGGGCATGTTTGTTTATTAATAAAGAGATTACGGGAGATTCTCCAGACAAAGGAACATTTCATCTTGAAACCCTAAAAGGGATGCAAAATCAGTAGAAAATCGAAATTAAGTATTCTGAAAGGTATTGAGGAATAAGTCACACACTTCATTAAATTAGAACCTTTCTTCACTTTTACCACTCAAGATCCCAGGTAACCAACTTCCTCCAGTGGCGTTAGAGTGATTATCAGATTTAGGGATATCAGTAGGCAAAATCCAAAAGTCAAAATGAACATGGTTCAATTGTGGATGCGTTTAACAACATGAAAAGCAGTAAAGTCCAATCCCTGTAGATAATTGTGGGTGTGCTGGTTTTCGCTTTATGACTAAGTGAACCACTTCGCAGTCCGGGCGACAGTGAATAGCAGCTCCGCAGTGCGAATTCATTGGAGCGTCTTCAGTTTAAATAAATAGGCTACATCCATGATATTTTATGAACAATAACAAGACTGACTTTTTTGTTGCTGTTTTTTTCCCCCGATAAGGTTTAAATGTGTTATTTTTGAGGAGTGAGAGACCCAGAGTCAAACGTTCCTTAATAGATTGGGCTGAATTCCTGAGAAACTGCAACCCTCTTCAGACCTTTTATTTTTTGGCAATTGTGAAGGAAAGAAGGGCAGTACTTCAAGAGAAAGAAATCGTAAAAAGAAAATTGGTAACAGGAACACCAGGAGGGAAGTTGTGTCATCAGCAGTGCACCTGGAGTAATATCACTGGAGCCGAAATTTGGTCCCACATGCGAGGAGAACAATCAGCGGACACGAGGGTCGACATGATAGAATAACCACTTTTTCCATGTCAATAACATGCACTCGAGTGAAGCTTGAAGGTTTGAAGTTCTGTTGAAGGGTGATGAGGACTCGAAAGGTCAACTGTGCTCTTCACCGCCGATGCTGCCAGGTCTGCTGAGCTTTTCCAGGTATTTCTGTTTCTGTTTTTGTTTTGGATTTCCAGCATCCGCAGTTTTTTGCTTTTAACCCAGTAAATTAACCTAAATTAAATGAGATTTCTCGGACAAACATACATTCAATGCTGTGCACTTTTGTAAAATATTATCTGCAACATATGACAGGATAAAGAAATCGCCTTCCAAAATATAACCTTTATTCTTATTGACGCTGAATTGCTTATCGTTTCAGTGTTGCAATCAGTCTGGAGCAAAAATAAACATTTACGGGCTTATGAACAGCGATCACAATGAACATTTTTTTAAAATTTGATGTAATTTTGAGTAATTCAAAATATGAATTGCTTCCCGAAGTTTATTCCTCAAAATATTTGCAAACAGCACCGATAGAGTAACGGATTGGCACAGACATTTGAGCATTCTCTCATTCTGACAAACTGGCATTGCAGCGGGACCGGAGGAAAAGCTGTAGAATGAATAATTCAATAAAGGTCAGATGATTTTGTTTTTTGCCAACCACATTCAATCTGAGAGCCCGGTTGTATGGCGGCTGCATTCCGCCACCGCCCCACCTCCCCTACCCCCCCGCCACCACCACACCCCACCGTTTCTTCAAATGAAGGAGAATTCCTAAACTGATTCTAAATTAATGCATTGCATCCTGGCTGCAGAAACCTGGGTTATCAGGGAATGTCAGAGGCCTGAAAAATTAAATCCATTACTTTTTAAAACTGCTCGTCTACTTCTGCGCACTTCCAAAGTTTTCTGTTTTTATTTCAGATTCCCACCATATGAAGTATTTTGTGTACATGAAGCCGGAAGGTATTTGATGTATTGTTTTTTGCATAATCCGACTTCGATTCAGACTAACAGTCTGAACAGCAATATTAAAAACACGAAGGTCTCTCAAATGCACTCTGCAATGCGCTTCAAAGACAAATGTTTGGAAAAAAATATTTTTATTTGCTCCCTTCAATGCGAATGAAATCGGCAGGCAATTAACAGGAAAGCTCGATCTGTCTGCAATATTATAGAGAGAAAAAACATGAAATGCCGGACATGCTGAGCAGCTCTAGGAAAACCTGTGGAGAGAGCAGCAATGATATTTCAGCAAAACAGTTCATCAACGGGCCAGGTATTAAGTCGACAGTCACCAGATTGTAAACTGAAATCACTCTTCAGTGATCGCCTGGCCGAAGAGGCTGTTTTCAAACTGCAGAGGCTGTGGGAGCGTGTGGTTTAATTGCATACAGGCACCAGCGCAACAGCTGGCTTGTGGCGCCGTGATCATACAGTGATTAATACTCTGCGTTATGACCGCAGCATCCTCGGTTGGAATCCGAGTTAGGGCCGAGGTTGTTTTGTGCATTTTGCACTCTGCGACTTCTGCCAAATGAACGCAGTGAAGAATCAATTGCTTGGAGAAACATTTTGATGACAAAACACTCACTCACTTATGTATTTCATTTTTCAAATCTAGCGCCATCGCGTATCTTTGATGCTCCAGAATTCATGCCCGCCTCTTCTCCCTGGTTTTTGTCCGCTTCGCAATCAGTAGCCACATTTACCTCCCTCCAATGTCGCTTGACTGTGACATTGCCTAAACTCACGCTCACTTTCATACATACAACGTTGAATGTGTCTTGTCTAATCTCTGTTGTTAGAGTTACACCGTCCATTCTGACCTATATATGCATCGGTACTTTGAAACTAATCGATACATTTTGACCTGTGTGACTCCAGACAGGCAAGCATTTTCTAAACAGGATTGTTTTCCGGAAGGACCCTGAACCGGTGGTTCACCAAATTTTCCTGAGAACCGAGGAATACAGGCACTGCTGTCTGAAGTAAAAACATAAAGCTCTGCAATAGCGGAACATGTCTGACAGCGTCTGTACAGGGAAACACCGAAAAAATGTTTCGAGTCTAAATTTTCCCTGAACATTCTGTTTTCATTTCAGATTTCTGACATTCACAGCATTTTGCATTTACCTCTATGCTAAATAGTGAAGAACCGAGTTATATTTCCATAATAGGTGCTGCTTTTCTCTGAGCAATTGGCAGTTGATGTCAGTGCGCGACGTGCTGAAAAATTGTAAGGACGAAAGTGTTGCAAATTCATATTATCGATTGAAATGTGAGTTTGAAACCATTAGAAAATTAACGAAGAACACGCCAATGAAGGAAAATGAGCGAGTTAAAGCATGCTTGGCGGCATCGTTGAAGTCTTTAAAATCTACATGGCACAATAATCTGTTTTCGGAGAAGTCAGGCTTTAAAGCTGATGTGCGTTAACATAGAGAGCCCTTTGGTGTGTGAGATAAGCTCATTAAAGTAAACTTTGCTTTGAGATGAGTTGCGTGTTGTCAGGGAAGCTCCAACGGTGAAAGCACAACATTAAAAACTGAAACTGCTTGAAGCACTCAACAAGTCAGTCACCAAAGTTTGATTCATCAGCCAGAATAAATTGTTTATCTCGATCCTATCGAACCCTTTAATATGTTCAACATCAGCGCTCAGTTTTACTAATGAGTAAAGAAATAATCGAAATTGATCGAAGGTAATCACTAGAAGGATCATTGGAATGGGTCGTGAAACCACAATAAATGAGAACAGAGTAGTGTCTTTGACCAACTTGTTGGCACTGTGGATCACAAGGGTTGCTCACGTCTCACTCTAGAGTTTGAGCGCAAAAACGAATGCAGAGATCGAGGAAATTTTGGAATGTTGGCGGTGTATCTATCAAATAGTAGCCCTTGAACATTTTAAACTCTTTGATCACAGCTCATTCTTCCTCAAGAAACAAATACCAATCGAAATCAATCGAAATTGAACGAAGTGAGTCAGTAAAATTATATTTTTAATCGGGCCTTGAAAGTACAATACGCTAACACGGAGCAGAAGGTGCGATCCTCCTAGTAACACTGTGGATCACAGAATTTCTCAAGTCTCACTCCACAGTTTGAGCTCAAAAATGAAAGCAGAGACTCACAAGGGCGTGGTGGACTGTTGGAGGAAACGGCTGGCACTTAGAATATTTAACTGCCTGCTCGGCGGGCTGCAAAAGACCAGCCTTTTCAAAGAAAGCACGGGAGCTTTTTGCAGGACAGCTTGCTCATGGTCACATTTATGAATCTTCAATGTATAGAATGAAGCTATTTCCATATTTATCTTTGTTCTTTGGCGTGACGTTTGCGTCGCTGGCTAGGTCAGCACTTGTATTGCCCATCTCTAATTGCCCTTGAAAGTCTGGCATTTAGCCGCCGTCATGAACCGCTTTAGTCCATGTGGAGTGGGTACACTTGCACTGCTGTTAGAGAGGGGGTACCAGGATTTTTACCCATCAGCAGTGCCCCAACTGCTTTCGTTTCTGTAGAGTCACGAATGGCACTGAACAATCAGCATTAATCAGCGATATTCCCCACTTATGATAAAGGGAGGGTGATTGATGAAGCAGCTGAAGATGGTTCGTTTGAGGGCACTCCCCTCAGGAACTCCCGCTGTGTTGTTGTGAGACTGAGATGATTTACATCCAACAGCTATAACCATATTCCTTTGTGCTCAGGATGACTCCAACCAGTGGAGATCTTTCCACCTGGTTGCCATTGACTCGGCCAAATGCAGTCTTGATGTGAAGGACAGACACTTTCAACTCAACTCTGCAGTTCTGCTTCTGTGCCCATGTTTGGACCAAGGTTGTTAGGCGGTCAGCAGTTGAGTGGCACTCGCAGAACACACACTGAGCGTCAGTGAACAGTTTTTTTTATGACTCAGTGCCGTTTGATAGCACTATCGAAGACATCTTCCATTACTTTGCTGATGGTGGGGAGTAAAATGATGGGGCGGTAACTGGTCGGGTTGGATTTGCCCTGATTCATTTGGACAGGGATGTCTTGGCAATTTTCTACATTGCCTGGCAGATTCCAGTGTTGTAGTTGCACTGAACAGCTTGGCAAAGGGCGCAGCGACTTCTGAAGCACGTGACTTCAGTACGCTTGCTGGATTGTTGTCAGTGCCTCTGGGCTTTGCAATGTCTAATGTTTTCTGCCGTTTCTAAATGCCATGTGGACTGAATCGTATCGGTTAAAGAATGAATTATGTGCTGCAGGGAACCTCTGCAGGAGGCCGCATTTACTTATTTACTTGTCACTTCTGGCTGAAGATTGTGGCAATTGTGTGAACTTTACCTGATGTACAGAGATCCTAAACTATACACAAAAAATACTTCTTTCTTCAGCCGTTGTACCGTGGTAATCTCTCTGGCGCAATCGGTTACCGCTTTCAGCCCTTAACCGAAAGGTTGGAGTTTCGATCCCACTCAGGGACCGAATGAAGCGATCTTTTGCTTCTTTAACGCGGTTCCTGACAGTTTCAGGTCATTTATTTTCACTTCGAGAAAAGATTCACCGAACATTGTCAGCTCTCACGCCACTATAACTTATAAATATTCCTTTCCAATATAATGAGGCAGAAAATAAATAATAGATGTGCCATTTAGTTACACCAAACCGCTGCAAATACATTCGGGCAGTGAGTTCAAATAAACTCACGCAAACTAATTCTACGTCTCCGGACCTCCAGAAAGCGAACAGACAGTTCCTCCGAGAGAAGCTACATTTTTGTGACTATATTATAGATGGTTTCAGAGAAGAGAAATAATTCCGAACCCAATGCACCATTTAATGAAGCCTTACCTGCATCTTAATTTTGTTGATCGAACATCAGAACATTCCCTTCAAGTTGTGCTCGTCCAGCTGTGATCGCCTGTGTACACATGGCCAATGGTGCTAGTTCCTGTGTGTACCTGACCAACTTCGCCCGTCAGATGTGAAACATGTTTAATTTGGCCATGAATTTCACAGCCTGGAAATGTGATTTTGCGAATATGAGGTCGTGGCACGTGAAAGGCCCTTGGTCATTTGTCTGGCATTTGCTTCCTTGTGCAACCAAAAAAAAAATGTTTATGGTTTATTAGTAGTGCGTAAGCAATTGCCTTTCATCTATAAATATCACGTGGCCAATTGACAATTTTGTAAAACAGACTTTTCTGATTGGGAATCCTCCCCGAAGAGCGGTATTGCAATTGAACTGAACAACAGGCAACGCAGGAAGGGTCAATGTTTCCTGTTCTGCCACAGCATTCCAACAACTAATTCGTTGATCTAATGGAGTTTTGAAATGTATTTCACACCCTCCTTTTAATGCGAAACCGTTGAGTTAGCAGCGGATGAGCAAGGAAAGGAGTTTTCAATTAGAAGTCGTAGTTTCAAAGCTGACAATAGCGATATCTGGCAACAAGTCAAAACACTCTTAGCTGTATTCAAACTCCATTTTCTGCTGGGAAGATTCCGGTGGAAAATCTTTCCGAGAGTTTCTATTGGTACTTAATTTGGTTTCTTCAGCAAAGATGCACGTTTGCTAACCAGTGTCGTTCACGACATTCCTCAAGTTATAGCAGAATTTCAGTTGTTGTGACTGTGATCGTACATGGGTTAATTCTTTGCAATGTGGCTCGGCTTTCAGGGAGTATCACATACTTGAAACATAAAATCTGTTTCCCTTTCGAAACTGCCGCTTGACCTTCTGTGTACCTCCAATATGTTCCTTTTTATTTCAGATTTCCGGCTTGTGCAGTATTTTGCTATTGCGCGTGTGAAGCTGGAAATTATCTGAAGATGTTCTGCAGTAAATTCCGACACTGATTCGGACCTACAGACTTTGAATAGCCGTAATAAGAGCTCACGTTTCTATCAAATGCACATTTAATTGCCTGACAAAGTCAAATATTTTGAAAGGTTTTTATTTCACGCATTCACTGCAAAGCCATGATCCCGACGGGCATTCAAGAGGAAAGCCAGCTCAGCATTAACACAGAATAAAAACAGAAAATGCTGGAAATTCTGCGCAAGACTGGAAGCATCTGTAGAGGGAGGAAAATGACTTTATATCAGAACGGATTAGCACTGATTTGATGTTTCGCTAGCTGTCGCCAGCTTGGGGCTCAACTTTTCCTTCTGTGAAAGCCTGGTCGAGCGATGGAGAGGGCTGTTTTAACGCTGGTCTCATGTGAGGACGCTCTCTTGCGTTACAGCTAAGCAAAAGGGCACCCATGCATACGGATCGCCGTGCTCAGAGTTTTGCATTATGGCGGCAGTAATTTCAATTCGAATCCAAGGCATGGTCTAGATTGTTATGCACTTTCCGGCTGCCACTGGAATAAATGAGCTATATGAAGATATTTTTAACGGCTAAACACATAACTTCCTTGTATATCTAGCCCCCTCAAATGTCGGTGTCTCATGAGTCAGAACTGAAACCCGGTTCTCCTCCGAGATTTTTCTGTCTTCCGAAATCGCTGATACCCTTTCCTTCCCTTCTTCAATTTCATTCTCATTTTAGTGCTGAATTATCTCATCTAACACTCAATTGCACAATTTCAATGTTGCGTTTGTTTTCCTTGCATCGCTATTTCTGGCGTCAAATGCCCGATTTGCACCAATAGTCCGTGAAGATATATTAATGTCAACAAGTTATTGGAAATTATGTTTTTCAGTGGAGCTCTAGTGGGGTCAGTGCCTAGATGTGTCTTAATTAAAGTAAAGGCAACTAGCCTGTGTTATTTTATGTATTGTATTTCTGAGATGGTAATTAGATAATCGTAAGGAGAGTAGAAAGTAAAGTGTAAATTAATATTTGTTCAAATAAACCATTCAAGGCTGCGGCTGAAATCTTACACTTGGTTAGAAGACGCCAAGCAATTGTGTTTTTTTCAGCTTATGAATAACCTTGGTGGGATGAATGCTAAATTTAAAGGCCTAGTGATAAAACGAAAAAAAAACATTAAAAGAGAAAGATATGTATAAAGGAGAAAGGAGATTGTGCGGTTGGTAGAGGCATTTTAAAAAACAGCAAGCGTGAGAGGAGCCCAGCCTCTAAGCTTCAAGTCGGTCTGCAAGGACCCAGAGCTGAAAGAACCTCATTTCGAATGCGACAGTCCAGGTTGTGGTTGGCCAGAGGTCAGCTAAACCTATGAGATTTGCTGTTGCCTTAACGGGAGTGTAACTCAGAGTCAGATTAATTAGGAGATTTTGGTAGTTATTATAGATGCATTTTTGTAGACATATGTATGTGGTTTGCAATGTTTCTTGTATAAATAAATGTTTACTTTAGTTTTATTTTAAAAAATCCTCTTCAGCCTCGGTGGACTTATTACTCCTTAATTCAAAACCTTCATCTCGGAACAAACAATATGAAAAAAATGGGTTATTGCAGTTGTTTCTGGTTTTCCTCAGTGCTTTGAATAACTCAGTCTTTAACATCGGCTGTGTCATAACACATATGTGCTTCGAAAGCAATGCATACATTTAGACCTATGCAGCTCCACACAGTAAAACACTGCATGAGAAGCAATGCAAAAGGGGAAAAAAACTGCGACACAGTTGCCCGCGAAATTTTCTGGGCAATCCAGTGATAAAGTCCACACCTAAAGAAAATACATAAAGTGTTGAAAAATCTCGTAGCTGTTCTGGCTGCATCTGTGGAGAGAGGAACAGAGTTAACGTTTCCAGTCGAAGATTTCCAAGTACTTCCTGTTTTCATTTAATTTTTCCGGAATCCACAGTATTTAATTTTTATTTCAATGCTAACTGAAGAACTCGGTTCTGTTTTCATAATATTTGGCGCTATTCTATACGCAACTGGCAGTTGAGACGTGTGAGCGAAGAGCTAATGATAGGGAAGTGAGCAACGTCGAAAGTCTTCCAAATTCAACTTGATTGTTGGAATTTGTGCTTCAAGCGAATGGAAAAGAAATGATAGTCTAATAATGACGAAAAGCTATCCATTCAGAACAGGTTGGTGCGAAACGATCTCCTTTTTCAATGCCGAAGGCAATACTCTGCTTTAGGTAGCGGCAGTTTTGAAAGTGAGTGTATAGGAATGTAAAAAGAAAACGGGTATGCGAGAAGGGCTGAATACATTAAGCTCTCAGGAAATCTCTTGTATTGAAAGCTGAACAGTAAGAACACAATCTGCTGGAAACACTGAGCAGATCATGTATCAGTTATTGATTCACATACCAAAGGAATTTTTGTATCGGCTATGTCGAACCCTTTTAGCATTTTAAATACTTCGATCAGTTTATCCCTCAATCTTCATCTAGACGTTGAAGTAATCGAATCTCTTCTGAACTGGAGCGTTGCTTTGTGTGCAATAGAGTGCTTAAGTTCAAGTGCTGAGACATCCACGACCCTAGCACCAGACAGGCAGCATACAATCCTGATGTCTTGTTTGCGGCCACAGAAACATTTTTCTATTCCCCTTACAATTGAATTCCCTATAACTATTGCATTCCCAGACTTTTTACTCCTCCTCTGTGCAGCAGAGCCAACCCTGGTGAAACGAATTTGGTTGTTGCTGCTTTCCACTGAGAGGCCATTCCCCTCAACATTATCCAGAGTGGTATATCTGTTTTGCAGGTGAATAGCCAAAGGAGGTTCCTGCACTGCCTGCCTAGCCGTCTTGCTCTTCCTCGTGGTCACCCATTGCCTTCCTGCCTGTCGATTCCAGCCTGCGGTGGGACCACCTCTCCAGACATACTATCCATGATACTCTCCACCTCGACAATGCTCCATGGTGTCCCCAGCTGCCGGTCCAGTTCTGCAACCTGGGCTTCCAGGGGCTGCAGCTGGACGTACTTCCCGCACACATGCTGGCCCCGGGCACTGGAAATATTCCCGGCTTCCCACATAGAGCAGGAGGAGCACATCTCGGCTTTGAGATCTCCTGCCATGACATACCCCTTAAATTAAATTAATCCTTTTGGAAGATACTTAATATTAAGTAATATATTAACTCTAGGGCGCTTGTTCCCTGCTCGTCGTTGTTACATAATTTAGCCCACACAATTGATGAACCACAAAATAAGACTTTAAAAACTATAAGTGATAAAAGTAGCAATCACATACCCAATCGTACTCACAGTACTCAGAGGATAAGCTCGTTCACTCCTCATCTCCTCCCTCAGTCACCAAACTCCAACTTAAGCACTCTACTGCAGCCCAAAGCAGCACTCCAGTGCAGACAAAGTCAGCATTGTAAGAAGACCTGTTTTTGTAATCTCTGAATCTAACCTCTGAAAACCTGTTTAAGTCAGTTATCTAATTAACTAGTTGTAGCCGCAAGCAGAGCCTGTTAAAGTTTGCAGTTTTAAAGCTGGCCCAAAACTCACCTTCTTCCAATCTAAACAGCAACTCTTAGTTAATCATTAAATTAAAGAAAGACTAGGCTTTAGATAGAAATTAACCCTTAAATTCCTTCAGTCATCAAACGTCAACATAAGCACTCCACTGCAGCCCAAAACAACTCTCCAAAGCCATTTGTGAGATTAAACACTAGAGTCAGCGATATGAGTGAGGCCACAACATAAAAAGTTACTTCCCCATTTCCGCTAACACCATCATGATGCCATCCCGAAACAGCATTCCATCTTCCACTTTGGCGCTTCATAGCATTCTGGGTTGTTTCAATTTATTCATTACGGGATGTGAGCGTCGCTGGCTTGGCCAGTAATTATTGCCCATTCCCTACTGCTCTTGATTTGCCTTCTTCAACCACTGCACTCTCTGTGGTGTACGTACACTCACAGTGTTTCTGGGGAGGGACTTCCAGGGTTTTGACCCAGAGACAGTGAAGTAACGGTAATATATTTCCAAGTCAGTTGAGTGGCTTGGAGTGGGCTTTCCAGCTGCTGGTGTTCCAGTGTATCTGCTGCTCTTGTTCATCTAGATGGTAGCGCTCGTGTGATTCCATGGTGTTGGTTAAGCAACCTTGCTGATTTTCTGCATTGCGCCTTGAAGATGGTACACTGTGCTGCCACTGCTCATCGGTGGTGGAGAGAATGTGGAAGGGGTGGCGATCAAGCAGACTGCTTTGTCCTGGATGTTGTCAAGCTCCTTAACATTGAATTCAACAGATTCAGGCCATGATATATGTTCCCCATTTTGATTTTTTTTCGTTGCCAGCGCCGCCACCATCCCCCCGCCGCCCTCCACCAAGTAGCAGTCTGTAATTTACTATCATGTCTTACTTTCAGAAAACGCTGACCTTTGTACTGCTGTTAACATTCTCCTATCTTGCTTTCTGACAGCACCGACAGTTATGCCGCCATGAACACCTGCGTTTGACTATAATACTCTCATTACCTCTCCCATTGACTTTTGTAGATGGCATATTAGTCACTAAAACTTTCCTGACCTTCATCCTATCCGTTATCTTCTATTTGCTCTACCTGTTCCACCACCCACAGAGTCGGACCCATCCCCACCACTACCTTGCAACAGCATAAAACCAATTACATTTCTGCGTCTTTGCTAAGGAGTCCTCCTGACGCAAAGGTTAATTTCTCTGATCTCAGATTTTGCCAGACCCGCTGAATTCTTTTCCAGCATTTTCTGTTCTTATTTCGCATTTCTTGTATCCCTCGTGTTTTCCTTTTATGTTCCCTAAATTGCTACATCTGTTGCAAACCTTTTCTCAGGTTAGATTCGGCTCAGTGCACGAAACTGGTTCTTTTCAGTCAAGTTCTATGTTGGGCCCAGAATGCACCTCAACTTTCCCACAGCCTCTCTGAAACCCGATTATTCAACAGCGCTTTATTTATTCATGTAAAGGAAAACTGCTTGAGTGAGGCTTGAACTCACAAAGTCAGCATATCATACACTTTGCACTAATAATTCAGCGCTTACCAAGTGCACCACTGCAGCACAATTGCATCAATGCGCACTCAGTTGTATACGCATTTCAAGTTGAAACAGGGTCACCGTTCTTTTCATTGAGTGCGCCAGAACTGGAAGTAATTAACAGTGCGATACGATCAGTATATTGGTCTGAGAACAAGTTGGTGAAGTAACAGCTGTTAAACTATATGTCCCGGAAAAAAAAAAAATATTTTTCCATTCTGAAATCGGTGCTGTAACAGAAGAACAGGCAAATAAAAACCTTCAAAAATAAAAAAAAAAATAAAATTTCATTCATTGACAACGAATTGCTTGGCATTTAGCACTGTCTGCCGGGAACAAACAAAAACTGACCGTGGTAATCATTGCGTTTGCATTGCACATTTTCCAATTCACAGAGTTTTGCGTTATTAATAAGAAAAACTGCTTTGTAAAATTAATTCACCGGAACAGTCAGCACAGAAAACTGTTGGAGGACAATCTGGCACAAACAGCAGCCGCGGAGACACGATGGGTTGAATGGCTTCTTTCTGCGCCCTGACTTTTACAACTATTTGATTCTGATATCCATTCGCCAAAATGACGTTAAAGCAAGTCGGGCGGAGATCTCTGGAATTAGTAAATCAGTTAAATAAGCGGTATTTTTTCAAGCAAAGCAGTCTTCAATCCGAGAGAGGCATTGAGGATGTGTTTTTGTTTTCGTTTTGATCAGGTCAGCGACAGGCCCAAAACTGATTCCTGGTAGATTAATGCTTTGCACTGCGCCTGCAGCAACCTCGGTTGCCAGGGAATGACACGGGCCTGAAACATTAAACCTGTATCGCTTTCGAAAACTGCTTCTAGGCCTTCTGTGTAGCTTCAGCGTTTTCTGTTTTGATTTTTGATTTCCAGCGTGTGCAGTATTTTGCTTCGGAGTGTGTGAAATTAGAGGACATCTGATTTTTGTTTTTGAAAAATCCGACTCCGATTCGGACCCACGGCCTTTGAACAGCCGTGTTAATTAATAACTTACGGATCTATGAAATTCATATTTCATTTCGAAAAAAAGACAAGTATTTGGGGAAAAATTTATTTATTGGTTCCCTTCAATGCAAAGCTTTGAAGTCGGAGGTTAATGAAAAGAAAGCCAACAGCTCGTGAGATAAAAAAAAAAACAGGTAATTCTGGAATTGCTGAGCAAGTCTGGAAGCGTCTGTGGAACGACAAAAAAAAAAACCTTTCATCAGAACGTTTCATCAATGAGCCAGATTTTCAGTCAGCAGCCAACAGTTTTAAAGCTGAAATAATTCTTCTGTAATAGCCTGCTCGAAGGTTGCACTGGTCTGTCTTCAATTCGCAGTGACTGTGGGGGCTTGTGGCTGGCCGTAAGCACCGATGTGGAGCTGTGGTCGTATAATGGCGCTCTGCGTTATGACACAGCAGGCTGAATTCGAATCAACGTAATAGCAGATACTGCTTCAAATATTTTCCTCCCGTGACTCCTGCTGAAAGAACGCAGTTGAAGAATCAATTACGTGAAGAAATATATTTGATGGCAAATCACTCTCACTCAGTCACATGCCTAATCTTTTCAAACCTGGTCTATTTACATGTCTGTGTTAGCCGCTCCGGAACTCAAAGCTCGCCTTTTGTCAGGTTTTTCACTCTTTTACTATCACTAATCAGCCTTTACTTGCCCTCCTTCCATTTCACTGTCACCTATCTGTGACTTCGCCTCTGGTAACATTGGCATAGATATTGACATCGTTCAGTTTGCTACCTTAGGAAAACTTAGGCTCAAAATGTCAACTATGTTGTTCTCCTCCCAGGCCGGCAAAGCTTTTACAGCACTTCCTATTTTTGGTTCACATGACACTGACTGCATCACTTGGTTTCCATGAAAATGACGCTAGCCATTGCGTCATGGCCTTTCGGAAAGCAAACCTGCTTAGTCAACGCTTGGACTCGAACTCAAGTTCTGTCGAAGGGTCATGAGGACTCGAAACGTTAACTCTCTTCTTCTCCGCCGATGCTGCCAGACCTGCTGAGTTTTTCCAGGTAATTCTGTTTTTGTTTTTGTTCTGCTTAGACAATGCCTGTCTGTGTGGGTCACACAGGTCTAAATGTATCGATGAGTTTCAAAGTGCAGACGTACAATGCTAGGAAAGGGATGTGTTCACCCAGCAACAAAAATGGTGGCAAAACAAGCTCAGCCATGTAATTGCGAACTTAAGGTTACGCGATTTCGCAGGAAAGTGACGCTGGCATGGAAAGATTGTAGTCAAGGAAGATTAGTGATTACGAATGGGGTAAAAAACCTGTGAGAAGAGACGAGTTTGAATTTTGGAGCAGCAATTACAGACATGCGACGGGTAGATTTGGAACGATTATGTACGTGAATGTATGAGTGTTTTGTCATCAAAAATCTTTCTTCACGGAATTGATTCTTCACTGCGCTCTTTTTGCAGGAGTCACAGAGAGCAAAAATGCTAAAGCAACCTTTGTTGTCACTCCGATTCGAATTTATCCTGCAGTGGTCAGAAGTCAGAGCACTAATCATAATAAGATCACGGCGCCATATTGGTAAAATGTTACAGTAAGAGTCACACACCCCAATAACAGTGCAACTTGGCAACAGCGCTCTAGATCCTTCGACGAAGCTATCACAAAATAAATGTTTCAGCTGTAAAACCGGCGACTGCTGATGATGAAAGGTCATTATTTTCCTCTTCAGTGATGCTTCAAGACGTGATCAGCATTTCAAGCATTTTCTGTATTTATTGTATGCGACAGAAGCAGCTGGCTTTTCTGTTCGTTTCTCGCCAGCTTCCAGGAGCATTGAACGGAGCAAATAAAAGTATCTTCCAAATATTTGTCTTTTTGGCGCAATTAAGTGTAAATTTGTTGGAATCTTAAGTTATGAATACGGCTCTTCAACGGCTGTGTGTCGGATTGGTGTCGGATTATTCCCAAAAACATCATCAGACACCATCCAGTTTCATACGCACGAAAGCGAAATGCTACACATGCTAGAAATCAGAAATGGAAACAGAAAATATTCGAGATGCACTGAAGGTCTAGCAGCGATTTTGGAAACATAAACAGACTGAATGTTTCTGCTCTATGATATTGTCTGAGAACCGAGGTTGCTGCAGCAAGAACTCAAAGCAGTAGTTTACCGGGAATCAACTTCGGACTTGTCCTTGGCCTAAACAAAAAAAAAGGTTGAAAAAAACCTAACCGTTCATTCAGCCGATTTAACAATTCCAGAGCTCTCCTCCCGGCACGCTTTAACGTGAATTTTGCGAATGGATATCAGGATTCTGGAACTAGAAAAGTTACGGGGCAGAAAGTTGCCATTCAGCCGATCGCGTCTGTGCCAGTGCTGCTCCTATATCGATTTTCTGTGCTGACTATTCCAGGGAATTAACTTTACAAAGCAGTTTAATCTATTTACAACGAAGAACTAGGAACAATGGAAAAAGTGCATTGCAACCGCTTTGAAAAATCCGGTCAGTTCTTTGTTCCAGCCTGACTGCAAGGCTAACGCTGTACATCGTAAAAATGAACTGCATTTTCTTAGGTTTGCTTGTTGTTTTTTATTGCCTATTCTTATGCTGTCGCAGCTATTTTAGCACAGGGGAAGGGAGGATGGGGGCGCGGGGAACAAAATAAAAGTAAAATTTCATGGTCTGATTTTTTTGAGCTCAATGTTAAATCCAGAAAGCTTTGAAGCACTTAAATTTATAGATGGAGATTTGTTCCATCAGTTTGCTTTGAGCTTTACTGGAACATTGTCATCGGCAGAGAGCAAATATGTGAACATGAGAATAAGACGGTAAATTGACCTGGCAAGCAACAGGAAACTCATGGTCATAATTGCAGACTGAGTGAAAGTGTTGCGCAAAGCGGTCATCAAGTCTACGTCTAGCACCCCAACACCGCCCCCCCTCCCCACCCACCCCCCCCCCCCCCCCCCCCCGCCTCCCACCACCCATTGTAAAGGGGACAGGATTGGTAATAGCGAAACTAGTAGGCTAAATTGAAAGGAGTGCAATTAAATCGCTGCTTCACCCGGAAGACGGTGAAGACAGAGGAGCTAACTTGGCAGGCGTTACATTCCATGCAATTGCTTGGGTAGTAGCCCCGGGACGCTGACGATGTTTTGGAGTGATGAAGAAGTGGACCAGGGTGCCAGGGTGGGAACTGGCCCTATAAAATGCTGACAAGTAGGTGAGCAGAATATGTAGTCGGGGTTGGCATCATGCTGGATGCAGCATTGTGGTGGTAACGTTCTATGTGATATCCTTTCTCATGTCCCGGAGTCTGCGCTCTTGTGTTAAATCTGGTAATGATTGTTTAGCAGATTTCATTGTGTTCAAATTTCTGCAAAATTCTCAGATCGAGAAGGAGATCGCAGCGGTCTCTACAATTAACAAAAGCGCATATTCTGCAGCATGAATAGAGACAGCATGAATGTTGTGTTCTGCCCCAACATCGGCATCGCCCAATCTTAGCCTCTGTTAACGGCAAATTCTAAGTGGAGTCTACGTGAGATTCAAACCTTCAGGCTACAAGTTAACGACAGAGGATCCCTTCAACTTTATAAAGGACAAACTTTACCGACAGGTCAAAACTTACTTATTGACCATGTGAAATTAAAGTGCATGCTGGATCAAGCGGTGTCCAAGGTAATTTTCTAGGTGTCTCTCTTCGATCTCTCCCTCCTTCCTCACAGTGCCGGTTTTAAAGGAAACACTTGGATGTAATAAAGCTTTGAGACTTCCGGTGATCGTGAAAAGTGACAGTAAAACCGAAAAAGATTTGCTGAAAAGATGTTATTGTTCCGCACAGCACGCTCCAAAAATCAACACGTGACAAATGACCAAACTATCTTCTTTTGTGATGCTCCTTGAGGGAGAACAGGGAATAATTACCTGCCCTTTTTGAAAATTGTACCCGGAGAGCACTTACCATCAGCAGAGCAAGCGGTTTAACGTTTTAACTGGAAGCCAACAGCGCCAACAGTCTAGAACTCACTCATCACTGCACTGACTACAGCCTTCATTTTTGTGCTTTAAATCGAGAGTGAGGCCTGACATAACATTGTGATGCATAACTCTGCCAACTGGGTCACAGATACTGCTCCGTTAGAGCACAGCCCAGTTTAATGACCCATTTTTGGATATTGTTTCACTGTTTCACTTTTACCAGCATCATAGAATATTTTCAGTGCAGATGGGAGATTTTCGGCCAAACGAGTCTGCATTGACTCTCTGAAATAGCATTCTACCTAATCCAAAATTCCTGTTTTATATCCCTAACCTTGCACATTCTTTATTTTCAGATAGCAATCCAATTCCCTCTTGAATACCTCTATCGAATCTGCCTCCACCATCCTCTCAGTAAGTTTGTTCCAAACTCCAACCACTCTCTTGGCGAAAGAAAGTTTTTTTCTCACAGCACTGTTACTACTTTGAAATTTAATTGGAATCTGTGCCCTCTAACTATTAATGTTCTCTTGAGTGGGAACACTCTCCCAATATTAGCATTGTCCATACACATCAGGACCTTCAATACCTCTATCAAGCCTCCTCTCAGCCTTCTTTTCTCCAAGGAAATCAGTCCCGACCTATCGAATATATCCTCATAGCTACAGTTCTTCCACCATGGAAACAATCTTGTGAATCTCCCCTGAACTCAAGTATGGCGCCCAGAACTGATCTCAGTACTCCAGGTGAGGCTGGTCAAGTGACTTATACAATTTCAACATGAGCTCATAACCTTGTACCTAATGCCCCTATCACTAAAGCCGAATATATTATCTGCCTTATTGAATGCCCTCTCAGCATGCCCTAAAACCTTCACTGAATTATGTACATAAACACCGAGGCCCCACTGTTCCTGCATCTCGTTTAGACTTGCTCTCTTTTTTCATTGTCTCTCAATGTTCTTCAAGTCAAAATTAATCAACTCACTCTTCCCTGAATTGATCTTACGCCACTTGTCTGCCCATCCTACCAACATGTCCATGTCCTTTTGAAGCTCAGACGATCCCAATCACAGTTGACAACTTTTCCACTCGTATGATTTGCAATCTTTGCGATCATATCCCGAACGCTACTGTCAGAGTCATTAATAGAAATCAGGAAGAGCAAGGGCACCAACACTGGTCCCTAGGGAGCTCAACTATAAACATTCTCCAATCTAAAAAGGATTGCTTTATCAGATCTACGTTCCTTGCCACTCGGCCAATCTCATATTCAAGTGCCTTCTTTCCCTTTTATCGCCAGAGCTAGAGTTTTGCTCAAATGCCTTTTGTGTGGCCATGTATCAAATGCTTTTTGACATTCCATTAACACAGCAAAAAACTCCAGCAAGTCAGTTAAACAGAAAAATCCCTTAATGAATCCTTGCTG
The DNA here is from genome assembly GCF_017639515.1 of Carcharodon carcharias. Taxonomy (NCBI): domain Eukaryota; kingdom Metazoa; phylum Chordata; class Chondrichthyes; order Lamniformes; family Lamnidae; genus Carcharodon; species Carcharodon carcharias. Next base: position 82,358,095 of record NC_054485.1, read on the forward strand.
CTTTCCTTTAATGTCCTGCACTTGGTCAGATGACTTGATTTTATCTCGAATTATATTTTCCGGAAGTTTCCAGACCACTGATTTCAATTAATCGGCCTTCAGTTACTTGGCTTTTCCTTGCACCTGTTTTTCTGAACAAGGGTGTAATAATCACAAATCTCCCGTCGTCTGCCCCTCCCTCTATGTCTAATGAAAGACTGGCAGATTATCATTAGCGCCTCTGCAATTTCTACTCTCGCTTCCCTCAGTATGCTTCCCATCCGGTCCTGCCACCTTTTTTTAATTTTAGCTCTCTCGTCACGCAGGCCGCTCTGGATGTATTTGGCTACATTTCCCGTTCGAGGGAATTTGCCTTGACATTGCATGCAATACTTTCCCTTTGGGGTGACCCATGGTTCAGCCAACATCTTTTCGGCCAATATTTGATGCGAGCTGATCTGACTCAGGTGGATTCAATTGAAGTTGCCCTTCTCGCAATTAATTATCCCCCCTCTGGATTATTGCTTGGCCTTTTTATTGAGCAATCTAAACCTTGTGATTCAATGGTCACTGTCACCTAAATGTTCTCCTGCTGACATTTGATCCGCTTTGGCCGATTCATTCCCCATATTCAGGTCCAACAGCGCCTGTCCTCTCCTTGGGCGGGAAACATGCTGCTGCAGAAAATGATATTAAACACATTCCATGTACTCTAGCATCTCTTGTCCGTTTGCACTATTCCTATCCCAGTCTATATGTGGATACTTGAAGTCGCCCATTATATTTGCTCTATAATGCTTGCACGATTCTGCAATTCTTTTGCAAATTATTTTCTCGGCCAATGTCGTTGCACCTTTTTCATTCCTAACCTCTAGAAAGAAAGATTCGGTCCTGGAACTGTCTGGAACATCATCTCTCTCAAGTACAGTAACGCCATCTTTAAACAATACTACCACTCCCTGCCACCCACGCTTCTTTCCTTCATTAACTGTCTCACCTTAACAACTTGTAGCCTCGAATATTTAACGTCCAGTCCTGCACTTCTTTAATCCATGACTATGTTATAGAAATAATAAAATAATTCAATTCGTCATCCTGTGCCTATAGTTCAACATTCCTATTAACAATAATCCGTGCACTTGCAAACATGCCCATTAACCCTGATTTTGGTATTTAAATTCCCCTTCGCCGCCCCACTGAATAATTTACGATTGCTTACTTTAATATTAAAAATTTTCCAAATAGTCTATACACCTTGACACTACTCTCTGATATATGCGCCTTATCACTTAATACTGCTCTACTTCCCACTGCCAGTTATTCCCATCCCCACTCTGATTTCTCTTCAGGATCCTATTCGCTTACCAATCTAGTTTAAACCCTTCTCAACAGGGATTTAATCCAAGTCCTTTTAAGGTGGAAGCAATCATTCTTCTACAGGTGCCACCTGCATCAGAAGTGGCCCGATGCGTCAGAAATCCAAATCCCTTCCTCATACTCCATCCCTCCAGCTACGTGCTGAACTGCTCAGTTTGGTATTCTTATGCTCGCTAGTAGGTAACACTGATTGTAATCCTCAGATTACCCGTCTTCAGTTCCATCATTTTACATCCCTTCATAGCTCCCTAAAATCTGCTGTCAGGACTTCAAACTTTTTCCTAACTATGTAACTGCTCCCAATATGGACCACGACTAATTTTTCTTCGCTCTCCCCCACTTGAATGACCTGAAGTCGCTCTGTGATATCATTGAACCCGGCACCAGAGAGCCAACATATCATCCTGGAATCACATTATCGGCCGCAGAAATGCCTGCCTACTCCCTGAACGACAGAATTCCCAGCACTTTAACACTTCCACGCTTCCTCATTCCCTCCTGTGCAGCTGAACTACTCACGGAACCAAGAACTTGGCTCCTGTTGCAGTTCTCTGATGAACCATTTTGCTCATTCGTATCCAAAATGGGTAAGCAGTTAGAGAGCAAGATAACTTCAGGGGATTCCTGCGCTCCCTGCCTATTCCTCTTCGGGCTTCTGGCGGCCATCAATTCTATCTCTGCCTGTGTACATCTTAGCTGCGGTGTGAGCTCCTCTCTAAACGTGTATTCCACATAATCCTCAGCCATGTGGATGCACCACAGTGACTCCAGGCACGCTCTAGTGTCGCAACCCGGAGTTCAATTTTCTGAACCTGGTAATGCTTGACAGCTCTAGTCATAGAGGCCACTGTGTGCTTACACAACTCTCCAGATCATGCCGGATGCACATTCCACGTGGCTGCATTGGCATTCATTAAACCTATATGAAGTGTTTACTACATATGGTACCATATCACAACAAAGCTGTCGCTCACTATTCATCTTCCCTATGCCAAGACCAGAAAGGGCGACACTTTACAACCAATCAAATTATGAACGCTGCTCCTGTGACATTAGTTTTAGTTTTTGTTCAAACTGTAAACTCCCTACTTTCACTCGCCTGCTTTATGGGCTCCGATGACATTTAAACAGGTGCTTCTCCTGTAGAAAAATAACAGCCAGCACTTAGAGGCTGGGAAAAAGTAGAGAAGGGGAAGAACACTTTCTTCCTCTCTTCAACGAAATCCCTCCATCATCAAATTGTAATTTTAGCTCTCTAATGTACTCAATAAGCACTCCATGGCAGGCAAGCAGGACTGAAGAATCCTGTTTTATCCTTCCTGATTCAAGCTGCTGAAAACCATTTTAAGCCAATTATCCAATTAGCTAGCTGCCGCTCCAAGGAGAGTCAGCAAACCCCTGTTTTAAAGTTGGGATAAAACTCAACTTCTCCCAACACAAAGAGAAACGTTTAGTTCATTGCTAAATTAAAGATAAGACTAGCCATTAGGTAGATACTCACTTTTAAAATAAACTAACCCCTAAATTCAAGTGTTAAAAGTCGCTCATTCACCAGCTCCTGCTTTGGGACTCTGAAGCACCCAAAGCACAGCAACAAATTGCACTTGTTCAGAGTCCTGGTGAAGATTGAAGGGTGAACTGATCAATGAGTTGAAAATACTAAAGGGTTTCAATAGGGTCAATACAAACAATTTCTCCCGGTCGGTGAATCTATAAGGGGCAACTGACCTGCTTAGTGCCTTCTGTTTTTAATGTTTTGTTTTCACTAGCAGAGCTTTTCTGACAACTCACGACTTACCTCAAGGCCATGTTTAATTTTGTGATCTCTTCGTACACACAAGGCTTCTCTAAGCATTTGTACACACACACTTTCATATCTGCAGCTTCCCAAAGCAGGGGCATGCGCCTTTTTCATCGAAAAATCCTTTTATTTCGCACTTATCTGCTCTCAATCGCTAATTTTTCGTCAATTCTGGACTTTTTCATTTATCTAACATGCGTTTCAATTACATAATCCAACAAATAAAATGAGTTTGGAACACTGTGTACCTTGCCGACCTTCCCACCATCTACATACATAAACTGCCAATTGCTTTGGGCAAGACAACAACTATTATGCAAACTTACTCCAGTTCCTCAGTGTTATGACATGGAACATGACGGCTAGACGGATCAAGTAAACGAGAGAAATTTGAACACGTTATCACAACGGATGTGTAATTTGTTATTATTTCGAGATGCGTGCCCTGAATTCAGAAGTAATAAATCTGGCAAGACTTTAGAGAATTTTGAAAAACTAAAATTAAAATATACATTAATAAGTAGAAGATTTCAAACACATGCAATTGCCACTATAATTACTTCTAAACCCCTGAATTAATCTGGCTCCCAGTTACTTTAAAGCAACAGTCCAAAAATTGATATTAAGAATTTGAACAGATGCAGCAAATTAACAGAATAACCTTGACAGTTTAATTCAAAGTGGCTCTCTCTAGCTCCGGTTTCTGTAGACAGCAGGTTTGCGTGTAAATGCTGGAGGATTCTTGGAGGCGACTTCACACACTTCTGTTAGGTACTCCAAAACCTAACATTTAGCCTCATTCTCTTTCATAAATGATTCTCCATTTTAAAAATGTAAATTCCATTGTTTCCATAGGTCTTTGAAACTGTACCTTTTTTACAATGTAAAACGTTTCATGTCGCTCCTATTCTCATTAAACGCTTTGAAATTCAAATCTATATAAAATGCAAATTCCATTTACACCTTACATGCAAAGACCCTAACCATCTTTGCTCATTTGCATATAAAAGACACTTCTGCACCTCTTTTGATAACTTCCACTCGCAGTCTGCTTGGCTACAAAATGTAATTCAAACACACACACACTACACAAATCCCCATAAACCAAATTCACAATAAACCAGCTGAATATTATGAAAATGATTATATTCTCGTCAAAATCATTTAGCATTTTAAAGAAGGAAATTACTCCGGATTCTGGGAATCTCCCAAAAAAACCAGAAAGTGCTTGGAAGACTTCGACTGTGAACCTTAATTCTGGTTCTGACTTCACAGCTGCTGCCAGAAGAGGTACCTTTTTTTTCTTCAATGCTGCCTTCATTTACTTCAAACATTGACAGTATCAAGAGATTTGCAAGAACATTTTGCGAACATTCGTCCGCGTATTTTCCGGTTGCCATTCTGCTTACTGAGAGCTTGGCTTTCAAAGCACAGCTGCACCATTGGTGCGAATGGGCAATATGCCGGCAGGAACAACGATGGTAGAAAACAAAATCACTCTCTAAATGTAAAAGGAAGTGTTGGATGACACAATGCCGCATTACAATGACAATGAAATGGCAGGAGGGAATTCAAGGAGATCACTGATTGCGGGAGGGAGAAAATCTGGGAAGTGTGGGGTTTTGAATTCTGGCGCAATATTCATAGGCATGAAGTGATGTTAGATTCGAAAGGATGAAATGTGTTTTGGCATTAAAAATGCTTCTTCACACAAACGGATCTTCAGCTGTGTTCTTCCAGCTGAAATAGGAAAATGAAAGCCACCACTGCCGTGACTCGGATTCGAACCGAGGTTGCTGCGGCCACAACGCAGAGTACTAACCACTATACGATCACGGCGATACACCCGAGCGATTACATTGCTGTCGTGCTGCAAGCAAGTAGCACACCCTCACCGCCGAGCGGCTTGAAAGCAGCGCTCTCGGTCGCTCGGCCAGGCTATCACTGAAGAGTAAGTTGAAATTCCAAGCTTCCGATCTTTCCTGTTCATTGCCCGCCAACTTCCAGTGATTGCATTGAATGGAGTGAATGAAAATCTTTCTCCAGACACTTGCTTTCGTGGCATTTGGCAATTTGCATTTGATATACCGTTAAATTATTAATACAGCTGCTCAAAGTCCGAATCAGAAAGCATTTTCCTAAAGAAAAATGGGCAGATATTCTGCAGCTTCATACACACAAAAACAAACTACTGTACAGGCTGGAAATCATAAATAAAAGCAGAATATTTTTCAGTTGCACAGGATGCCCAGCAGCAGTTTTCGAAAGGGAAACGGATCTAATGCTTCAGGTTTGTGACAGTCCCGGAGAACCGAGTTTGCTGCAGCCACAGCACAAAACATGAAGTTGCAAGGAATCAGCGTAGGACTTGTCCCTGACCTGAACAACAACAAAAAAAAACACACCCTTCATACCAGCGAGCTGTCAGATTGAAGACTGCTGGTGTTGACAAAAAAGTTAACAGATTTCAACAGATTTACCAATCCAGAGCTCTCCCCTCGTTCTGCCTTAACGTCATTTTGGTAAATGGATATCAGAATCCTCGAATTTTCTGGTGTTTGTGCAAGTCTGCTCCCATTGGTGTTCTGTGCTTACTGATTTTCGGAATTAACTTTGCAAAGCAGGTTATTTTATTAATCACGGAATAATATAGAAATTAAATTTAAGTTTTTTGCAACCACCAGTAATACCCCAGTAACCCTTTCGTTCCAGCCTTGCTGTAAGGCTAACATGGTAAGCAATTAATTAAATAGAAACATTTTTATTTTAGAAGGTGATTTCTTCTCATTCGTTCCCATGTTGCTGCCAATATTTTTGAAAAGTGCACAGCATTGAAAATATATGCTTTTTTCGCATCGTTTGGACATCCAGTTTAACATCGGTTGCTTCGCCAACCTATTCACAGATCAAAGTAAGGGTTGTTGCGCACTGCCATCTTAATCCAGTTCTTCCTCATTGAATGAATGCCCCTGTCACCATGATACAACCTGAAATTTGTACAGAAATGAGCACAGTAGCCAACTCTAGTGGCGCATTCGGTTAACGGCTGCTACATAAATGTTTAAGTTCAAACCTCACCGTGAGAGGCTCTCTTAACAAGGAGAAACATGTTTCTTGTATCACCAGGTTTAGCAGTGGCTGTGGAAAAGTGCGAAGAACAATTTGGAGCATAAGTACAAAGAAAATGAATATAAACATTTTCGTGGATTGGGCGGAACTGTCTAGAGTCAACGTCTACAATACCAAAATAAATGCTGCAAGTACTGAGCAGATGAAACAGCTTCTATGTAGACGGAAACAAGGGTAACGTTTAGGTAAAATATTGTGGATGCTGCAAGTGTGAAGTAAAAAGTGAAAATGCCTGGAATGTTCAGCAGCTCTGGCATCATCTGTGAAGAGAGAAATTGAGTTGACGTTTGAGTCCGTATGACTCTTAAGAGCTGAAGAGAGGCAGAAATGCAGTGGTTTTCATGCTGCTGAAATGTGTGTGACGATGCGGGTTGGGGGTGCTGAGAGGGTCAGAACAGGTAGAACAAAGTTGAAGACTGAAATAAAAGCGGAAAAGTGCTAGGAAAACTTGGGCTGACAAAGTTAACCCTGGTTCTCTTTCCTCAGATGCTGCCAGGCTGCTGCGTTTTATTTCCCCAACAATTTCCCGTTTTACTTCCGACACTGACTGTATGACGAGATTCGCAAGAAAATTTCCCGAGTAATCAGGTCGGACTTTTCCGATTGCTAGCCTGTTTAGTCAGTGCTTGGCTGTGTGGAGTCACACAGATCTACATGTAGCCATTGCATTCAAAGCACAGTTGTACCATTGAGGGGCACTGCGGGAGATGCCAGGCAGGTTCAGAATGGGCGCTGTGTTGTTTTCCTTCTGGGCCTTGTATGACCTTGTCACTGGGTTTCGAGCCCTTTCATTGTTCTTTACCGCGTTCCCTAACACAGTTTCAGCTCATATACATTCGCACTCGCAAAGCTTCACAGAACATTATCAACTCCGTCTTTGAACAACACCGTACCTAATAAATATGCCTTTCGAATGTAGATCGCATCAATGGGGCGAAATAATTCCGAACACACTGGATCACGTTAATGATGTTTTACCTGGAGCTTAATTTTTATTGATCGAAAATCAGAATATTCCCGCCAAGTTGTGCTAGTCCCAGAGTATCCATGCCACGTCTGTTCACGTGGCCAACGGTGGTAGTTCCTGTATACCTGACCATCTTCGCTTGTCAGCGCAGAGGCATGTTTAACTTGCCCATGCACAGCCTGGAAGAGTGATTTTGAGAATAGGAAGTCTTACAACGCAGAATCAACTGTCGAAAGAAAACTCGCTGCATTCACAGAATTGGAAGGTTATTTCCCGGAGCCGGAGGGCTACGCCTTTCAATCCAGTTAGATCAGTAAGACAATGATCTGACTCCGAAGTTTCAGGTAAGGGAACTTGGAATAAAACCAGTCGATCTGGCAACAGCTGTCGGAACAGAAATAGAATCAACATTTTGGAGTCGGATATGACTCTCCATTGTAACGGACATCCGGAAGGCCATTTCGGTGTTCAAGGGCTTTGTATTGGATACTTTCCAGTGTAACATTTACGGCGTGGAGCTGTGAAATGTTTGTTAAAGTGAGAGTGCAGATAGTTCAGCATTTCAACTTCTCCCAGCACACTTTCTCTAAGCTGGTAGATGTGTACATCATTCAGTGGTTAACAGCTTCAGGTGACACGTGAGGTGTCCTTGGTCATTTAATTGGCATGTGCTTCCGTGTGCAAAAATAATATTTGTTATTTATTAATAATATGCATGCAATTTCAATTATCAATATCATCTGGCCGATTGACAATTTTGTACAACACACTCTCCTGATTGGGAATCGATTCCGACGTGCGGCATCACAAGCGAACCGAACAACAAGCAACGCAGGAGCGGCCAATGTTTCCTGTTCTGCCTCAGCCTTTCAATCTCTAATTCTTTAATTGAATGGGTTTTGAAATGTCTTGCACTTCCTCATTTTAATGCGAAACATCTCTTTCAGCGGGGCATGAGCAAGAAAGGCAATTTTCAACCATCACTCAGACTTTCAAAGCTGGCAGTAGCGATATACAGCAACATGACAAAACATTCTTAGTTGTATTCAAACCCCCGTTCCCGCGGGGGAAATTTCGATGGCAAATCTTTCCTGGCGCTTAATTTGATTTCAGCAGCAAAAATCCACCTTCCTTAAACAGGGTACTCCAAAACATTCCTCAAGTCATTGCAGAGTTTCAGCTGTTTTATGTGGTTGTAATCTTACATGGGTTAACGCTTTGCATTATGACTTTGCCTTCAGGGAATATTACCTCTTCCAATTTTCAAAACTGCTGCTAGACACTCTTTGCACCTACAAAATGTTCTTTTTGATTTCAGAATTCCGGCATCGGCAGTGTTTTGCTATTGAGCGTGCGAAGTTGGAGTATATCTGACGATTTTCTGCGGCAAATTGCGGGTCTGATTCGGACTTACAGACTTTGAACTGCCGCATGAAGAACACAAGTTTCTATGAAATGCGCACTTCATTGCGTGACAAATTCAAATGTTTTGAAAAAAGTTTTCTTTCCTGCTTTCACTGCAAAGCCATGGATTCGGCAGGGAATCAAGTGGAATCATCCGGTTCTGATGAAGAGTCATTTGGACTCGAAACGTTAACTCTGTCATCCTCTCCACAGATGTTCAGGACTGCTGAGTTTTTCCAGCTATTTTTGTTTTTGTTTCAGATTTTCAGCATCCGCAGTATTTAATTTTAATCAAGAGAACGTGCTGGAAACACTGAGCAAGACTGGAAGAATCTGTGGAGGGAGGAAAAGGACAGGTTCATCTGTGCGGTTCTGAATCATTCAAATGTTTCGCCAACTGTCGCCAGCTTTGAAGCTGAACTTTTCCTTCTGTGATAGCCTGGCCGAGCGATCAATAATGCTGCTTTAAAGCTGCTCTGTTGTGAGGCTGTTCCACTGCGCTGCAGCTATACATCAGTGCTACCACGCATATGGAGCGCCGTGGTGGCCGTTGTGGCCGCGGCAATGTCAACTCGAATCCAAATCACTGTGGCGATTGTTATGCGCTTCCGATTGCGGCTGGAAGAATTTAGGTACATGAAGATATTTTTAACAGCTAAACACTTAATTTGCTTGCAAATCTAGCCCCTCACATGTCTGTGTTTGATGCTCCAGAACTGAAACCCGGCTCTCCCCCTAGATTTTTCGGCCTTCCGAAATCGCTGATCCTCTTTCTTTCAGTCGCATTTCATTGCTACTTGACTGGGCATTCCCTCATCTGACACTTACTTGCACAATGACAGCTTTGCCTTTGTTTTGTTTCCATCGTTGTTTCTGGCGGCACATGTCTTATTCGCACCAATGGTACGTATGCCATGAAGAGATACTAATATCTATAATGTGATTGGAAATGATTTTTTCTCAATAGGGTGCTAGTTGGTCCTGTGTCTATATGTGCGTATTTTGTGTCGTAATTGAATTGAAGCCAGGTAGTCTGTGTTTTTGAAATAGTAATTGGATTAACGCAAGGGGGTAGAGGGTAAAGTGTAAATTAGCATTTGTTAAAATAAATCTTTCAAGGCTGCGGGTGAAACCTTACACCTGGCTAGAAGACGCTGAGCAATATGTTTTTATCAGCTTATTAATAATATTGGTGGGATGAAAGAATATTAATATTAGAATAGGTAAAGTTAAAAGCCAAATGGTTGAATGGAAAATCTGGAATCAAAGGAAAAGATATGTACTAAGGAGAAAGGATATCGTCCATAAGATAGAAGCATTTTAAGAACCAACAAGAGTGAGACGTCTCCGGCCTGAAAGCGCCAAGTCCGCCTGCAAGGACCCATAGCTGCAAGAAACTAATTTTGAATTCGATTGTCCAGGGTGCGCTTGGCCAGAGTACTGATAAATGTATGAGTTTTGCTGTTGCCTTAAAGGGGGTGTAACTGAGAGTCAGATTAATTAGGGGATTATTGCACTTATTATTGTATTAGTTTTGTAGACATATATATATTTGTGTGTCTGTGTGTGTGTGTGTGTGTGTATTTGCAACCATTCATGTATTAATAAATGGTTAAATCAGTTTGATTACAAACCTCTTGAGACTCGGTGGCCTTATAAGTACTGAATTTAATGCCTGCATCTCGAAGCATCCAAATTGCAAAAAATGTGTTTTTACGTTGTTTCGGTTCTCCCTGAGGAATTTCAACAACTCAGACTTTACCATTGGCTGTGTCATAATAAACATGTGCTTCCAAAGCAATGGATAAATTTAGATCTGTGTGAATCCGCACAGTAAAAGCTGTATATGAAGCTTTGCAAACGGGAAAAAATACTGCAATACCATTGCTCGTGAAATTTTCTTTGGCACCGAGTGATACTGTCCACATCTGAAGGAAACACAGAAAGTCTTGAAAAAAAATCTTATCTGCCATTGCTGCGATCTGTGGATAAAGGAACAGTTATTATTTCCAGTGGATATTTTCCAAGCATTTTCTGTTTTCATTTCATATCTCCAGAATCCGAAGTATATTATTAATACTATATTACTAACTGAGGAACTAGGTTATGTTTGCATAATCGTCAGCTTTGCCTAAGCAATTAGCAGCTGAGGTGTTGAGCGAAGAGCTGATGATGGAGAGGGGAGCAAGGTCGAAAGTGTTCCAAATTTAACTTGTTTGTTGGAATTTGTGATTCATATGAATGGAGAATAAATGAAAAGACCACTATTGACGAAAAATGAGCCATTTAGAACAGGCTGGTGCGGAACAAAATGTCTTTTCAATGCACAAGGCATAAGGGTGCTTTGTCAGTTTAAAAAGTGTGAGTATAGGGATGTGAAGAGAAACAATTTGTGCAAGGAGAGCTCAAAATATTAAATGTGCCCTTGAGATTAGTTGCGGGCTTTCAGAAAAGCTCCTTTTGTGAAAGCAGAGCATTAAAAACAGAATCTGCTGGAAAAACTGAGCAGGCGAGATATCAGTTACAGCTTTATCTACACCTAAACATTTTTGTACCGACCACGTCGACCCCCTTTAGCATTTTAAACATGTTGATGAGATCACTCCCCAATATCCATATAGGCGCAGAAGTAAACGAATTTCATTTCCCTGGAGCAGCCTTCGATGCTTTAGACTGCTTAAGTTGAAGTTTGGCAAGTGACGGAGTTTTCAGTGATTTTACGGGTTCATTTAATTTGAGTTTTAACTTCTGTCTGAATACTCGTATTTCCTTCGTTTTAGCAATTAACTAAAACTTTGTTTTGGGAGAAGTGGAGTTTTTTTTTCCAGCTGTAAAAGAAGCGTTTGCTGGCTCTCCTTGAAGCTGCAGCTACATAATTGTATAACTGGCTCAAACAGTTGTTCACAAGTTTCGATCATGAAGCTTTAAACATGGCCTTCTTCAATACTGCTTCTCCACCCTGGCGAGTGGCTTTGGGTACATTAGAGTGCTTAGGTAGCAATTTGGTGAGTGAGCAAATTTGTTGATGAAGGGAATGGGGCTCTCCTTTCTTTTTCTACCTTTTGTCAGCCTGCAGACGCTGCCTATTAGTTTGGTACGGGGTAGAAGCTGGCTGAACTTCGACGGAGCCAATAAAGCAGCGGAAATAGAGAGCCAGTGATAAGCTGGTAAAATCTAAAAGTGACGTCACAAGAGTGCAGCACATTCATTGTGTGGTAAGAAAAGGCGTTCCCTGATTGGGAACAGAGCAGACGATGGTTGAGTGATAGGTGAGTTATTATCTGATGCCAAACTGTAGTAATCCCTTTATATAAAGGTTAAGGATAATAAGGGCAGTTCGATCGCGTGGAATGTGCATCCTGCATCACGTGGGAGGTCATGCAGGCAGAGTGCCCTCGATGATTATATTACAATGAGTGTCGCCCCTGCAGAAACTTAAGCTCCTAGTTGCGACATTCGAGCAAGCCTGGGTTAACAATGCAGGGGGTTATGAGCATAGAAAGTTTGCAGAGGTGCTTACACCACAGCTAAGAAATACACGTTAAGAGAGGGAATGAGTTACCGCCAGATTATCTCAGAGGAATATGTCTGTAGGACAGGAATCACCTGAGACTATCTCGCTCTCTAAACACTTGTCAATTTTCAATACTGGTGAGTGAGATGGTTCCTCAGAGGACTGTAACAAGAGTTAAGTTTATTTCTCCACTAGTGCCTGATTTATACAGGATGGAAGGAAGATGAGTGGAAATCCTGTATTGGTAGGAATTTCATACCCGGGAGAGCAGGCAGGCAGTCTCGCTGCCCTAAACACAACTCCAGGATTTATATTGCTTCATTGTTGCCAATTTCAAGGATGTCACAGAGCGTCTGGAGAACAGTTATAGGTCGTGGTTCACAGTGATACATACGGCATATGTAGGAAAAGGTATGAGCTCCTCAGAGCAGACTTTAGGGAATTAAGAAGGGAATTAAAAAGCATAACCTCAAGAGAGGTAATTTTAGGATGATGATCAATGACAGGTGCTTATGGGCATGAGAATAGCAAGACTGAGCATTCAAAATGTGGCTGGAGCAAAACAGTAGGAGAGCGGATTTTAACTTCACATGGCTTTGGGATCTGTCCCGAGTCAGGTGGGACCTGTAAAAGAAGGATTGCTTACACAGGGGCTGGGATGAAGTTCCTTGTTGAATGGTTTACTAGTGCTGCAAGCCAAAGGAATTTGAACCAGAGGGGAAATTCAGAGAGGAGAGGAGAGTAACTGGTTGTGGGATGAAGATAAGTATTAACTGAAATCGAGTATACAACAGATTGTAGTATCAAGGCACATAGGAAACTAATAGAGTTTTAAAGAATTTTGCTGGGCAAAGTATCTAATGGAGTCAGAGGAAGGGGGAAAGCAAAGAAGTCTAAATCATCGTGAATGTACGTATGTGAATGCACCTAATGTGGTTCATAAATTGGTGAACTTCATGCCCAGGATGAGAAATGGAGCTATAACATTATTGCTATAAGAGAAACTTGGATCAACGAAGAGCAGGTCTGGACATTCATTAATCCTTGGTACAAGTTTTCTTTATGGGAGACAGGAAAGGAAGAACAATGAGCGTTGTTGGTGAGCAGTTGCAGTATTCATAACAGTACTGGAGAGACAGAGAGGATGATCCACCGGTCTCAAGGACAGAACCGCTCTGGCTACAGGTAAGGAAAGAAAGAGGGGCAATAACATTGATCCGTTTTTTACATAAACCATCAACTGGAGGAAGGGGTGTTATGAAATAAATTTGTAAAAAAATTACAGAGTGGTGGATGACTCATAGTGTAATTATAATGGGGGAATTTAATAACCCAAAAATAGACGGACATAGGAATAGTGCAAAATAGAAGCAGGGCAAAAGTGCCGAAATGTGTTCAAGATAATTTTCTGAAGCAGCATGTTTCCAGCACAAATAGAGCTCAGGTACTGTTGGACTGGGTACTGGGGAATGAGTTGACCGAAGTGGATCAAATGTCATTGGTAGAGCATTTCTGTGGAAGTGACCATTTCAAAATCGGGGTTAGGTTAGCCAGTAAAAAATCATAAGGAACAGTCCAAAGCGGCGATAGTTAATTGTGGGAAAACCAACCAATTGGATGTTTATGCAACTGAGGGGAATGAATCAGATCCTCGCACAAAAAATGATGTCTGAAAAATGGGGCACCCTCAACGAAAACGGATTGTAGGGAATGTCAGGGTATATTCCCTTGAACTGAAAAGTTAGGTCAAATAGATTCAGAGTGCCGTGGATGTCGAGAAAGATAGAGGTGAAATGAGATAGAGGTGACATTTAAAAGGAAGAAGTGTGCATACAACAGATGTCAGGTAGAAAATACAATTTAGAATCAGGCTGATGTTGGTGGACAAAACAAAAACAGAATTACCTGGAAAAACTCAGCAGTTCTGGCAGCATCGGCGGAGAAGAAAAGAGTTGACGTTTCGAGTCCTCATGACCCTTCGACAGAACTTGAGTGAGTCCAAGAAAGGGGTGAAAAATAACCCCCTCCACTTCTCTCTCTCTGCCCCCACCCAAACCACCCCCCCCCCAACTCCCCCCCGCCCCACACATCTTAAACCAGCTTATATTTCACCCCTTTCTTGGACTCACTCAAGTTCTGTCGAAGGGTCATGAGGACTCGAAACGTCAACTCTTTTCTTCTCCACCGATGCTGCCAGACCTGTTGAGTTTTTCCAGGTAATTCTGTTTTTGTTTTGGATTTCCAGCATCCGCAGTTTTTTTGTTTTTATGATGTTGGTGGACCATTGATGAAAACAGGAAAGAACCGGAAAAAACAAGGAGAGCATAAAACGAGAAAAAGAGTACTGTGCATCTACCTTTACAAAGGAAGAATATGCCATCCAGGTCAAGGTGAGAGTGCAGGTAACTGATACAGTAGCAGAATTTGTAGTTCAGAAGGTGCAGCTCTGTGAAAGTCTACCTTTACTTAAAACAACTAAGGTACGAGGAACGTAAGTTATGAAAACCAGATGAGATGCATACAAAGGTACTGAGGGAAGTGAAAGTGGAAATTGCAGAGTATTAGTGATAATCTTCCAGACTTCTTTAGACACAGGAATGTACCAGAAGGCTGGAGAATTGCGAATATTGCACCCTTGTTCCTTAAGGGATGAAATGATAAAACCGGTGACTACAGACCAATCAGATTCAATTCAGTGATAGGGATACTTCTGGAAACTATCGTTCGGGGCAAAATCTATAGACACTTCGATAAGTGCTGGATATTAAAGGAAAGCCTCACGGATTCATTGAGACAAGGTCCTGTTTAACAAACTTGTTAAAGTTTTATGAGAAGGTAACCGAGAAGGGTGATAAAGGCAAGGCAGCTGATGTGGTATATATGGACTTTCAAAAGGCATTTGATGCAATGCCACATAGCAGGCTTGTGAGCAAAATTCTAGCTCATCGAATGAAAGGGAAAACGGGCATTTTGATATGATTGCGTGGCAGGAAACAGATCAAATTGATGCATGGTCGATTTTCAGATTGGAGGAAGGTTTGCAGTGAAGATCCCCAAGGGTCAATGTTGGGGCCTCTGCTGTTCCAGATTTCTATGAATGACCCAGCCAGTGGTGTCAGGGCATGATTTCAAAACTTGCAGATGATGCAATTTTCTACCTGTCAACTGTGACGAGGATCGCCTTGAACTCCAAAAGGGCACAGAAATGTTGATGAATTGGGCAGAAATGTGGTGGATAAATTTCAATGCAGAGAAGAGTGAGTGGATTGATTTTGGCAGGAAGAAAATGGAGAGAGTGCAAATAAAGCGCAACATTCTAAGTGCAGGAACAGAGGGCCTCGGTGTATTTAAGCGATTGAATTTAGCGATTGTGATGGCAGGGCATGTTGAAAGAAGTTTGATAAAGCATATAGCGTCATAGGCTTTTTTTAATAGTGGTGTGGAGCACAAGAGCAAAGAGAGAGAACATAATGTTCAACATAATGGGGCAGTGATTCATCAGCTGAGGATGGGTCGTACGTAATAATCACCATGAGGTTTCCTTGCCCATATTTGGCCTAATGCCATTCGACTATGTGGGGGCTGGAGTCTGGATGTTGAAGTCTCTCAGGGAAACTCCATCTCGAATGTACGCCACTGTGTGGTCACCTTTGCTGCGTTTGTCTTGCTGCTGGGACATGACATACCAAGAAATGGTCATGTTGCACCTGGGAAATTATCTGAAAGACATTATTCCATGAGAATGATTATGTCAGGCTGTTGCATGACTAGACTGTGTGATATCTCCTCCAATTTTGGCACAAGCCCACAAACGTTAGCAAGGAGGACTTTTCAGGGTCTACAGGGCTTAGTTTGCCCTTGTCATTGCCCAGGTTGTTGCCGGGTAGCCTATCTGGTTTGATGTCTTTTTTGTAGTGGCCTGATACAACAGAGCGGCATCCTAGGGCATTTCAGGGGGCATTAATAATCAAGCACATTGCTGAATTATGCCTCAATTAACTCCTCCTTTAATACTCTCATTACGACCCCCCATTGTCTTATGCCCATGACAGTTTTGGTACTAAAGCTCTTATGACCTTCATGTCATCCATGACGTTCGATTTTGTGCTACCTGCTCCACCGCTCACCGCCCTCTGCTCCCCGCTGTAAACAAAAACAAAGTTACCTTGAAGTTCACAGCGTTTGCAATGCACATTTTCCATATCATATCGTGTTGCATTATTAATTGAATAAGCTGCTTTGAAAATTAATTTACCGAAACATTCAGCACAGGAAACAGATGGAGCGACAGGCTGGCACAAGCAGCAGCCGGCGCAAAGACAATGGGCTCAACGGCCTCATTCTCTGCCTTGACTTTTCCAATTCTCTGCTTCTGATATCCTTTCGCCAACATGATGTTACAGGCAGCCGGGACGAGTGCTCTGGAATGAATAAACAGTTCGTGTTTTTATTCCAACCAAAGTAGTCTTCAGTCTGATAGCTGCATGGAGGTTGTGGCTTTGTTTTTATTTCGATCAAGGACAAGTCATAAGCTGATTCCTGGCATCTAAATGGCATATTTGCCTCAGTTAGCCGAGGCGTAGAATATAAGAGCAGGGAAGTTATATTGGAGCTGTATAAAACGGTAGCTAGGCCATTGTGAGCGGTTCTGGTCGCCACACTATAGGAAGGAAGTGCTTGCACTGGAGAAAGTGCACAGAAGATTGACCAGGATGTTGCCTGGGCTGGAGAGTTTCAGCTGTGAAGAAGGGGGACTGGGTAAGCTACGGTTCTTTTCCTTAGGGCAGAGGAGTCCGAGGGGGGCAAGGTATACAAAAGTGTGTGGGGCATAGATAGGGTAGATAGGACTAATCATTTCCCCTTAGCAGAGGCGTTAATAACCAGGGGTATAGATTTAACGTACGGGGCAAGTCTTTAGAGGGGATTTGCGAAACAAAATTAAGCAAGGGAGTGGTTGGCATCTGGAGTACACTGCCTGAATCGGTGGTAGAGGCAGGAACCGTGACACCATTTAAGAAGTATCCAGATTAGCACTTGAAACGCCATAGTATCCAGGGTTACGGGCCAAGTGCTGGACAATGGGATTAGAATAGATAGGCACTTGATGGCCAGCAGAGACACGATGGGCCGAAGCATATGTTTCTGTGCTGTATAACTCTATCTCTCTATGACTCTTTGTATTCTGGCTGCGGCAAATGCGGTTCTCAGGCAATGGCATAGACCTGTAAAATTCGGTCAGTTTTTCTTTCGAAAACTACTGTTATTTCTTCTGTGCAGCTCCAACATTTTCTGCTTTTATTTCTGGGTTACATCACGTGCAGTGCTTTGCTTTTTAGTGTATGAGGCTGGAGGATATCTGACGATTTTCTTTGGAATGTCGACTCCAAACCTTTCAATAGCCGTGTTGTGAACACTTGATTGCGCCAAAAACAAATGTTTGGGCACGTTTATATTTGCTCCATTGACTGAGATGCCTGGAAGTGGGGGAAGAATGAAGAGGTGAGCCAGCTGCTTTTGTAACATACATTAAAAACAGGAAATTCTAGAACTAGTGAGCAAACCTCGAAGCATCACTGGAGAGGCATTTTATCAGAACCATTTATCAAGGAGCCAGAATTTTCATTCGCAATCTCCTTTTTCAAGACTCAAATTATTCTTCTGTAAGACTGGTGGAATGGCTGAGAACGCTGTTTTCTAGTTACGGTATTTGCCTTCTGCCTTTCCAATACCTTTCTCCCAACATGGCGCTGAGATCTTCTCCTGGTTACATCTCTGCCTAATAGTCGAAGCAATTACGACTCGAATCTGAATCACGACGTGTTTGCTTAAAAATTGATCTCTGCGACTCTGGCAAAAGGAACGCAGCGAAGAATTAATTGCGTGCGTCACGAAATATTTTAATGGCAAAACCCTCCATCATTCACGTATTTAATTCTTCCCAATCTAGCGGCTTCACATGACTGTTTACTGCCCCGGAATTCAAAGCTGCCTATTCTCACAGTTTTTTTTTTCCCTTTTACAAGCACGAATCCTCCTGGCATCTCTCCTTCCATGTCAGTGTCACTTTGCTCTGAGATCGCCTAAGCTAACACTCACTTTCAAGATAAACTGTTGAGTTTGTTTTGCGACCATCCCCGTTACTGGGTACACACACTCCGGTCCCACCCATGTATATCTGTGCTTCGAATCTCATTGATACATTTACATCTATGCAAATTCACACAACAAACATTGCCTAAGCGTGTTTGCATTCTTGACCCGATGGCTCGCGACATTTTCTAGGCAACCAAGTAACAAAATAAAAGGCCCTGCAAAACCCTTGTCGGTCTGGCTCCATCTGGGGAGAGAATAACAGTGTTACCGTTTCGAGTCTAAGTTTCCCTAAGTAATGAACTCAATAGTGTAACTGTGAAAGTTAGATGAGGCAATGTCACAGAAATGTGACAGTGGCATGCTTGGTTTTGTGGAGTCACACAGATCTATACGCATCCATTGCCTTCAGTACACAGGTTTTCCATTACTGCAAATGGGAACCGTACCGCCACGAGGAGCGATGGTGGCAAAATAAACTCAACGATGTAAGTGTTAAAGTGAGTGTCGGAAAGCGCAATACCGCTGTAAAGTGACAATTAAATGAAAAGAGGGAAGTCAAGGAGTTCAGAGAAGGCGGAAGAGACGATAACCTAGGCGAAAAGCCAGATTTGAATTCTGGGGCATAAAACACAGACAGGTGAGGGTGCTATGTATGAAAAGATGAAATGTGTTCTGCTATCAATAATATATTTTTTTCTCTTAAATGGCTCTTCAATTGTTTCGGAGAGAACAAAACAACCGCTACAGTGAGTCAAATTCCAACAGATGTTGCTGCAGTAACAATGCAGAGAACTGATGGCTATCGGATACCGGTGCCACACATGAGCGGCTACACTACTGTCTCGCTGCAGGCAAGTAGCACACCCTCACAAGTGATCAGGTTTAAATTTCTTCGAACAATTTTCCTGCGTCCTATTCCTGACAGGAACTGGAACTTGAATCCAAAAGAGACTGCTCTGATATGCTGCTATATATCGCTCGTGCCAGCTTTGAAGCTGTTGGCTACTGGTTGAAAACTATCTTTCATGCTGATTCTCCATGACACCAACGTCGTGCCTTTAAAAGGAGAAAATGCAATTCATTTCCAAACAATTCAATCAGCGAATTAGAGACTAAAAGACAGAGACGGAATCACATACCATGGACAAGTAGACTATCTGTACAGCTTTTGTATTTGTTGAGTTCTAGAACATCATCCAATATGTACCAGGTTTATCTACAAGGCTGATTTGACACCGCCACCGGAGCAGAATGAGTGATCGAGAAAGATGATTACAGAAATCTTTCTGACAACCCAGACAGATTAAATATGTGTCTAGAGTATATGCCTCGATCTCAGTGTAAAATTTGTCTAATGGTGAGAATTGCACGCACAAAATCAGAATCAGAGTCATAATCAGCTTGTTAAAGAGTGAGGCTGGAGCAAGCAATTTCAAAAATGTCAAGATTTTTCAGTTATATCACACAGAACTCATCTGCCGTAACATGGGTGCGGCAGTTGGAGAGCCTCACGGGTTTGAATTGATCATATTTAAATAAATTGAAGGGATACACGCAATTCAATCATCTAGTTCAGGGAGAACTAAGGTCCCAGAATGTCGGGAAAGCCAAAAATAATGGCTCAGCAGAAACTGCCTATTTGAATTCCCTTAAGGGCTCTTCCAAATGCTTATTTAGAATAGCCTTGCAGATTTTATGCCTACCAAATCTGGCAAGCAGCTAAGAATATATTGGTAACGCACTTTTTGACTCCACAATGCCTGTCCATCATCTAAAAGACATGATTCAGAAGTGTGACAGCGTATGCCCAACTTATCCAGGACAAAGCCCAATTGATCAGCACTCCATGGAAATACGTAAGCTTTCATTCCGTTCACTGTCGCCGCCAAGTGTGTACCACTAACAAGATGAACTGCAGCAAATCGGCTTTGTGGGAACTCCAGGCACAGCAAGCACACACCAAAACTTCCTGTAGAGCAATGAAGACCCTCTCAGCGCAGGCACATGGTCATCAGAAGGCCAATGGGAAAGGAACACTCTGAACCTGGTTTGCTGCTCTCTCAATGCACAGCGTTGCCTGCATCGTCGGCGCATGGAAATGAAATTTCAGCCGAAATGTTGCAATTCCATGAATGATATGCTGGAGACAGGAGCCGTATAATGAGCTCATCATTCATGTGACTGAAATGTCTTGTTAAATTCACCTATTAGATAGAAATTAATGGTAACCAACCGAGGATGTAATGGATTGAAGATCTGTGTTTAAGTTAAGAATCTCCTTGGGGATTCTGCACGAGAAAGAAGTGCTCAACTGGAAACCCTAAATGAGAAGCAAAATCAACTAGATAACGAAAAAAAAAAACACTTTTGAAAGACGATGAGGAATGAGTTGCAAAATCCACGGAATTGGAATCTTTATTTTCTTTGTCACATAAGAAATTAGAAAGTTGACTTTCTCCACTGAAGATAGAGTGATTGTAGAGGTTAAGAATATCAGGAACCACAAATAAAACAGTTATCAACATCCTTGGGATTACCGCTAACCAGAAAATGAACTGACAAATACTGTAGCTACAAGAGAAGGTCAGAGGCTAGAAACCCTGCAGCGAGTAAATGACCTTCTGACTCCTCAAAATCTGTTCACAACCCACAAGGATCAAGCCAGGAGTGAGGTGGAATTCTGTCCAACTGCTTGTAAGAGTGCAGCTCCATCAACACTCAAAGAAGCTTGACACCATCCAGCACAATGCAGCCCGATTAATTGGCAACCTTGCAACAAAAATCCCCTCCCTCCACCACCGACGAACTGGGGTAGCAGTGCTCATCATATACAATTAGGCTGGTCAAAGTTACCAAGGCTCCTTTGGCAGCAACTTCCAAACCAACGATCACTACCATCTAGATGGAGTAGCAGGTACATGAGAAGACCACCTACAGGATGCCCCCCGCGAAGCTACTCATCATCCAGGCTTGGAAATATATCGCTATTCCTTCACTAACGTTGTGTCCAAATCCTGGAACTCCCTACCTAACAGAACCGTGGGTATACCTATACCATGTGGACTGCAGTGATTCAACAAGGCAGCTCACCTCCAGCTTCTCGTGTCAGTTAGGGGTGGGCAATAAATGCTGGCCCAGCCTGGGGTGCCCACATCCCGTACATGAAAAGAAAAAGAAAAATGAGCATGGTTCAAAGGTGGCTTTGACAAAGAGCAGCAACGACATCACAGTTCAATCCCCTGCCATCATTTATGCATGCTCTGGATCTTCGTATGTTGGATGAATTAGTAGAGCAAGGTCGTGGATTTTTCAGTTGTGTCCTAAATGAGGAGAGTTAGGCAATGATATTCAGATGTTAATGTAGGAAATTTCAAAGCTTGGTGCCCAGGCAGCTGAAGGTACGCTCAGGAATGCTGAAACGAATATAATTTTGAATGCACGTGAGGCCAGAATTAGAGGGGCACATGTATTTACGATGGCTTGGGGGCCTCGAAGTGATTACAGACATAGGGACAAGCATGGCCATGGAGAGAATCGATAATATTGATGAGCATTTGAATCTTGAGGGGTTACTTAACCGAGTGTCAGTGTATGTCAGCGAACACGGGGTGATGGGCGAATGGGACTCGCAACGAGTCGGGACACGGACAGCATATTTAATATGGTTGCACGTTTATGGAGGGTGGAGAGTGTCAGGTCGGCCAGAAGTGCAATGAATTTTTGAGGCTACCAAGTCTTGGAAGAGAATTAAAGCATCAGTTGCGCCGAGGCAGGTGTAATAACAAGATTTGAGGTGAATTAGGGCCGCTGATATTGAGGGTGTGAGTCTGAGGTCAGAAACACTCCTGTGGGTGAAATATGACAAAAACGTTGTGAACACTGTTTCAACATCAACCAACCTCCGGGGGGAAGGATGGATTCGGTTGCGAGGGAGCGGAGTTTCTGCTACAGATGTGGAAAAAGACATCTTTATCGGTATCATAGGTATGTGCTTGGTTACTTGCCTTCGGACAAATATCACATCCAGGTTGCGAACAAGCTGTTGAAGAAACGGATGTTAAACCAGATTTCTCGGAGAAAAGATATTAAATGCTGTGCACTTTTCTAAAAGACTATCTGCAACACATGACAGGATAAAAATATCTCTTTCCAAAATACAGAGCTTAATCTTTTTAACAATGAATTTCTTACCCCATGTTCCTGTTGCAATCAGTCTGGAGCAGTAAAAAAAAGGTTACCGGCATATAGTTTTGAGTAATTCAAAGAATGAACTGTTTTGTGAAACCAACTCCCAAAACATTCGCACAGTGCGCCGATGGAGCAGCGGACTGGCGTAAAAACAAGGGAATTCTCGGAATTTGGTACAGAAAGGCACTTTGACATTGCAGCGTAGAAGCGCTGGAATTAATGAACTAATTGAATAAACAGCAAGCATTTTAAAAAATAAAACAGCCTTCAAACTGAGAGTCCGTTGGGATAGAGGATGTCCTTTTCTTTTGTTCAGATCAGTGCCAAGAATTAAGCTGAGTTCTGCTAAATTAATGCTTTGCATTTTGGATGCAGCAACCGCTGTTCTCATGGAACGTCATAGACCAGAGGCAATAAATATGTTTCTCTTTCGAAATCTGCTGCTAGACTTTCTGTGCAACCCCAACATTTTCTGTTTTCATTTTTGATTTCCAGCACGTGCAGCATCTTGGTTTTAAGTATCTGAAACTGGAGAATATCTGATGAGTTAAAAAAAAAGTTCCGACTCCGATTTGAAGCCATGGCCTTTGATTAGCCGCATTAATAACTTAAGTGTCTACGAAATGCACATTTCATTGAGAAAAAAAAATAATTTGGAAAATAATTATTTATGGGCTCCATTCAATGCAAAGCCCTGAAGTCGCAGGTTAACGAATAGGAATGCCAGCCGTTCCTGTAATAAAAATGAAAACAGAAAATGCTAGAAATACTGTGCAAGTTTGGAAGCATTTGTGGAGATGTGAAGAAGTACCTCTCATCAAAACTGACCATCAATGAGCCTGGTTTTGAGACAACAAGGACCAGTTTTAAAGCTGACATAATTATTTTGTGACAGCTTGCTGGAAGGGTGGAGCGAGCTGTCTTCAAGCTGCAGTGAGTGAGGGGATTATAAGTGTCCGTTAGTCCCGAAGTGGCGCCGTAGCCCTCTAGAGGTGAGCGTTGCGCTGTGCAGCACCAGCAACCTCAATTCACATTAAAGTAACAGCAAATGATTGAAAAAAATATATTTTGGACCCCGCGACTCCTGCTAAAAGAACGTCGTGACGAATCAATTCCGTGAAGAAATGTATTTGATGGTACATCACTCGCTCACTCAAATGTTTAATCATTTCAAATCTAGCCCCTTCACTTGTCTGTGTCAGCTGCTTCCGAATTGAAAACTCCACTCTTCTGTCAGATTTTCACTCTTTCTCTATCACTAATCACTTCCCTCCTTCCATTTCAGTGTCATTGTTCAGTAACATCGCCTCATCTAACACTGAAATTCACGTGCACACAATTTAGTTCCCAACCTTAGGAAAACATAGACAAGAAACGTCAACAACTATGTTGTTCTCTCCCCAGATGCTGCCAGACCGGCTGGGCTTTTGCAGCATTTTCCACTTTTGCTTCAGACTGCAGTGACGTATCACCTGATTTCCAGGTAAATGTCGCGAGCCAGCGGGTCGTGGCCATTCCGGAAAGCAATCCTGCTAAGACAATGCTTGGTCTGTGTGGAGTCTCACAGATCTAAATGTATCGATAAAGTTTCGAAGCATTGATATTCATTGGTGCGTAAGGTACGTGTACAAACAGCAACAGATATGGTAGCAAAACAAACTGAACGGTCTGACTTGGAATGTGAGTGTTAGAAGTGTCGATCGCACAGGAAAGTGACACTAAGATCAGGTGATGAAGGGGGATCATTGATTTTCAATGGAAGAAAAATCTGTGAGAAGAGGCGTGATTGAATTCTGGAGCAGGAAACGCAAACGCATGAAGGCATAGATTTGGGACGATTAAACATGTGAATAAGTGTTTGAGTGTTTTTTTCATGAATAATGCATCTCGATGGAATATATCTTGATTCTTGACTGCGTTCGATTAGCATCAGTCACAGAAAGCAAGATAGCTAAAGCAATTTGTGTTATGATTCTGATTCGAACCGTTGCTGCAGTGGTCAGAAGGCAGAGAACTATACGATCGCTGGGCCATATGAAGTAACAGAGATTTTATGAAGGGAATACAATGGATTTTGCCGAAATGAATTTTTAAGAAAGTATTTGACCAAGTATCAGACAAAAGGCTTCTTGGCAAAATTGAGGCTCGTGGAATGAGTTGGTATGCTGACAGCCGAGGTGAAAAACCGTTTAAAGGCAGAAAGCAACGTGACATGTTAGATGGTTGTTCCTCAAACTGGAGGGTGGTAGGCAGTGGTGTTCCCGAACAGTGTCCTCAAAATAGTGCTTTTAAATTGGAGGTTTGATAGATATTGATGATGATATCATCAATTGCAACAAAACATGGAATGGCAAATGGAATGGACAGGCAATTGTCATATGGAATTTAACATAGAAATACGTGAGGTGATGCATTTTGGCAGAAAGAATGGAAAGAAGCAACATAGGCGAAATGGCACAGTTATAAAAAGTGTGCAGGAGCATAAGTTGCTGAAGGTTCATGAAGGTGAATCTTTGCAGTTGGGGGGTCATGTCGAGAGAATAGTTGGCAAAGCGTTGGAGATGTTGGGCTTCAGAAATCAAGGTATTGAGTACAAAATTATTGAAGTTCAGCTGAACATTCAAGGGTCACTAATCTGACCACAATTAGAGTATTGTATCCAATTCTGATCAGCACATGTTAGGAGTCTAGATGAGATGCAGAGGAGTTTTAATAGCATGATCACAGGTATAAGGGGAATTAGCTGAAAGGCTAAGTTGGAGAAACCGAATTTGTTCCACTTGGAACAAAGGAGACAGAGGGGAGATTTGGCGGATTTGTATGCCTTTATGACATATTTAGATAAGATAGACATAGCAAAGTTTTTTTTTATTAACGGCCTGAGAAAAGGAGACAGAAATGCTAAGGTTTGGGTAAGAAATAGGAAAAATATGTGAAAAGGATATACCTGTGGTAGGCCTCAACATCAAAACCACTGGGCTCTCAGGTTGAAGGCTGCATTGGTTGAAAAAAAAGCTAACCGACTTCAACAGATTTAGTAATCCCAGAGATTTCCACTGTTCTTGCTGTAACTTCATTTTGGCGAATGGATATGAGAATCGAATAATTATCTGGAGTTTGTGCAAGGCTGCTCCCCACTGGTGTTCTATGCTGATTATTTCACGGAATTAACTTTACAAAGCAGTTTTTAACATTAATAATGGAATAGCGTGTAAAGTGGAAAAGTGCATTGCCCCCACCGGTAATTATTTCATTCTAGGCTGACTACAATGTTAATATAGTGCGCAATTCATTCTATAAAGAAATATACTTTTTCTTTTAGTTTGGATGATGATTTATTTTCTTTCTTCCTTATGTTGGAGCTAGCATTTTAGATAAGTGCACAGCATTGAATAAATAATTTTTTCTCCACTTTGGGACCTCTAGTATAACATGGGTCGTTTCGCCAACTTGTTCACAGACCAATGTAACAATTGTCGCACACTGTCAGCTAAATCCTGTTCTTAGGCACTAACTGAAACGAGCTTTGCCCCTGTCGCGATGATACAACTTGAAACTTGTATGCAAATGACCAAGGAGATTTTCTGCCCGGCTCTGGTGACGCAGTCGAGTCGTGCGTGTTTTGAAATTGCAGTCTTAAATGTGGAAGTTGAATTTCCACATTGAACAACTTTATTGACAGGGAAAAACATGCTTACTATGGCATCAGGTTTGGCAGTGCCTGTGGAGGTGGGCTAGGATCAATTTCCACCAAAACTAAAACGTAACTGAACAGAATAATTTTCTGTAGATTGGACCGAACCTATCCAGAGTCAACGTCTCCAATACCAACAGAAATGCTGCAAGAACTGAGCAGGTGAAGCAGCTTCGGTGAAGACAGAAACAAGGATAAGCTTTAGCTAAAATACTGCGGATGCTGCAAGTGTGAAGTAATAACTGAAAATAACAGCAAAGCACAGCAGCTCTGGCAGCATCTGTGAAGGGAGAAATCGAGTTAACATTTGAGTCCCCATGACTTCTTCAGAGGTGAAGAGAGTTGGAAAGGCAATGGAATGTTGGAATGTGGTGGGGGTGTGTCTGACGATGTGGATGGAGGGGCGCTGAGAGGATTGGGCAGATAGAGCAAACTCTTAGACCGAAATAAAAGCAGAAAAGTGCTTGGAAGACTTACACTGGCAAAATAAACTCTGTTTCCCTTCCCAAAATTGCTGCACACTGCTTACGGATTGTTTTCCCCAACAACCTCTCATTTACTTCCGACACTGACTCTATGAAAAGTTCCGCAAGAAAATTGTGCGTGCAATCGAGATGGACAATTTCGGTTGCAACCCTGCTGATACAGTGCTTGGCTGTGTGCAGTCACAGAGATCTATATATAGGAATTCCTTTCAAGGCACAGATGTGCCATTGGCGCGAATGGGCAATGTGCCGGCAGGAAAAACAATGGTAGAAAAACAAACTCAACGTTGTACGTGTGAACGAGAGTGTTAGATGAGACAATGCCGCAGTTAACTTACAACGGCATGAAGGGGGGAATTCAAGGAGGTCAGTGATTGCGGAAGGGAGATAATTCTGGGAGGGGACGTTGTTCGAATTCTGGAGCATCTAACAAAGACACGTGGGGTCGTTTGATTAAAAGGGTGAATTGTGTTTTGCCATTGAAAACTTATCTTTACATAACCGAATCTTAGGCTGTGTTTTATTAGCTGAAATAGTAGAGAGGGAAATAGCCAATGCTGTAACTCAGATTCGAACCGAGTGGTTGCAGCTAAACCGCAGAATACCGATCAATCAACCATCATGGCGCCACATTTCAGGGCAAGGAGCAATGACCAGCTGCAGAGAAGTAACACATCTTCACTACCGAGCAGCTGGAAAACAGAGCTCTCCAACAATGCGGATGCTTGAAAACTGAAACAAAAACATAAAATGCTGGAAACCTCAGCAGGTCCAACAGCATCTGTGAAAGAAAGGCAGAGTTAACGTTTCGATTCCGTATATCTCTTCTGAAGAAACTATTAGATCTGCTGAGCCTTTCCAGCATTTTCTGTTTTTGTTTCCGTGCTCTCCACCACTCGGCCAGGCGATCGCCGCGGACTTTTGATTTGAGCTTCCAAACTTCGAATCTTTCCTGTTCATTGCCCGCCGAACTCCAGGCACTGCATGGAATGGAACGAATGAAAGCACTTTCCAAACTTTTTTTCTAAGTTCGCACTTGATTGATTCTGAAATTATTAATACGGCTGTTCAAAGTCCGTGGGTCCGAATCAGAGTCGGATTTTCCAAAAGAAGATCGTCAGATATCCTCCAGCTTCATGGACATAAAAGCAAAATGTAGCACATGCAGAAAACCAGAATAAAAAATGGAATTTAAAAAATGCAGCCGCACAAGAGGTCCAGCAGCAATGTTCGAAACGGAAAATGATTTAATACTTCAATTTAACGACATTCCCTGAGAACCGAAATTGCTGCAGCCACAATGAAATACATTAATTTATCAGGAATCAGAGTAGGACTTTTCACGAAGCTGAGGAAAAAAGTTATAAAAAGCAAACCCTCCATACAACTGGGCTCTCAGATTGAGGGCTGCTTCGTTTGACAAAAAAGTCAACCAACGTCAGCTGATTTAATAATTATGGAGCTCCCCTCCCGGCTCTCTGCAACGTCATTTTGGCAAACTGATATCAGAATCCGAGACTTATCTGGTGTTTGTGCAAGCCTGCTCCCCATTGTTGTACTTTGCCGAGTGTTTCGAGGAATTAATTTTCCAAAGCAATTTATTCTATTAGCAACGAAATAATATGAAAAATGGAAAATGTGCATTGCCATTAATACCCCGGTGACTCCTTCCATCCAGATACACGGCAATATTAAAATGGTAATTTTAATTTTAATGGTCATTTTAAATAAAACAAAAACACCTCGATTTCATTTTGGAAGGTGGCTTCTTTTCCATTGTTCCCATGTTGGAGCGGGTATTTTAGAAAAATGCACATCATTGAATACATTCGTTTTTCGCTACTTTTGGGCATCTAATTTAACATCGGTTGCTTTACCAATTTGTTCACAGGCTAAAGTAACGATCGCTGTACACTGTCATCTAAATCCAGTCGTTGCGCACTGATTGAAAAGAACTGTTCTATTGCCGTGATGATACAACCTTAAACTTGTGGTCAAATAAGGGGGGAGATCTTGCGACACACACTGGTAGCGTCATCGGCTCTAACAAAGTTATGAAATGGCAGAACCAATCGCGTAAATTGAAATTCAAACTTGAACATCTTTCTTGACAGGGGAAAACATGTTTATCATGTTATCAGGTTTGGCAGTGGCTGTGTAAAAGGGGAGGAACAGTTGGGAGCCTAAATAAAGCGCAACTGAACAGAATAATTTTCTGTGGATTTCAACATAACAGTTTTCGGCGGATGGGAACGTACCTATCCAGGCTCAACGTCTCCAATGCCAACATTAATGCTGCAAGTACTGAGCAGAACAAGCAGCGACTGTGAAGACAGAAACAAGGGTAATGTTTCAGGTAAAGTAATGCTGCTGCTGCAAGCGTGAACTAAAAACTGAAATAACAGCAACGCTCAACAGCTTTGGCAGCATCTGTGAAGAGAGGAATAGAGTTAACCTTTGAGTCCGTAAGAGTCTTCTTCAGAGTTGAAGAGAGGTAGAGATGTAATTGATTCATGCTGCTTAATTGTGGCAGTGGTGGTGCGTGTGGCGATGCGGGTGCGCTGTAGTGAGAGGGTTGGCGCAAGCAGAGCAAACTCTAAGTCTGAAATTAAAGCAGAAAAGTGCTGGCAAACTTCAACTGGCAAAGTTAACTCTGATTCTCTTTCCAAAGATGCTGCCAAACAGGCAGGGTGTTTTTTTCAGCAATTTCTCTTTTCGCTTCCGACATTAACTGAATGACGAGATTCGCAGCAAAAACTCGGGAGCAAACGGGCCGAATGTTGCAACTGCAACCTTGCTCAGACAGTGCTTGCTTATGTGTCGTCACAAAGATCGAAATATAGCCATTGTTTCAAAGTACTAATGCACCATTGATGCAAATGGACAATGTGTCTGCAGGAAAAGCGACGGCAGAAAAAATATTCAACGCTGCAAGTGAGAAAGAGAGTGTTAGATGAGGCAATGCCGCAGTAAAATGCCAATGCTATAGGAGGGAATTCAAAGAGATCAGTGAATGAGGGATGGAGAAACACCTTGAAGTGGGGTGTAGTTTGAAATCTGGATCATCCAAAACAGATATCTGGGGTGCTAGACTGAAAGAATTAATTGTACTTTCACTTTAAAAACTTACGCTGCAAATTTGAACCGTCCTCCCCGTTTGTACAGCAAAAGAGAAAGAAGCAACGCCGTGACTCGGATTAGAGCCGAGGTCATTGCGTCCACAACGCAGAGTACTAACCACTATACGGACACGGCACCACCCGTCGCTGTTGGCCCGCAAATTCCAGGCATTGCATTCAATTGAGGAAATGAAAACATGTTCCAAACGTTTGTCTTCGTGGTGCTTGCCAGTCTCCATTTGCTAGACCCTTTAGGTAATAATATGTCTGTTCAAAGTCCACCGCTCCTATTCAGAGTCAGCTGTTCCAAAATAACATTGTAAGATATCCTCCAGCTTCATGGACACAAAAAGAAATCAATGCACATGTTGGAAAGCAGATACGGAAAGAGTAAATTTTATTGGTGCGCAGGAAGTCTAACAGCAGATTTCGAAAGGAAAACTGAAATAATGCTTCAGGGTTATGAAATTCCTTGTGAACGGATGTTGCTGCTGCCACAAAGCAAAAGAATGTTTTCCCAGAATCAGCGAATGACTTATCCCTGATCTGAAGTAAAACGGTATAGAAGCACACCGTAGGCCAATAGGCTCTCACATTGAAGACTACTTTGGTTGACAAGAATGATAGCCTGATTAATTTCTTTACTAACTACAGACCCCTCCTTCCGCCTCTCTGTAACGTCAATTTGGCTAATGCACATGAAAATCCGACAATTATCTCGTGATTGTACAAGTCCGCTCCCCATTGCTTCTTCTTTACTGACTGTTTCATGGAATTAGCTTTACAAAGCAACTCATTCTATTATGTATGATGGAACAAAAGTGTATTGCAGTTAGTATACCGGTGGCTCATTCTAAACTGAAATATATATCTATATATATTTTTTTTTCAGAAGGTGACTCCTTGTCCGTCGTTCCCATGTTGGAGTTACAAAAGTGCACAACATTAAATATATTAATTTTTCGTCACTTTTGGGCACCTAGTTTAACATCGGCTGCTTCATCAGCTTTTTCAAAGGCCTTAGTAACAACTTTGCACGATGTCATGGAAATCCAGTTCTTGCACACTGATTGAAAAGATCTGTTCCCCTGTCGCCGCGATGATACCAACTACGACTTGCAGTTGGAGGAAATCGGAGGTTTTATGCAACAATCTGGTAGGCCATCGGTTTGCGCCTATTTTGAAATGACATTACCACCTGCATAGGTTGAAGCTCCACCTTGAAAAGTTTTCTTGACAGGGGAATACATGTTGAATGTGTCGCCAGGTTTGGCAGTGCCTGCATAAAAAGGCGAGGAACAACTCTGAGACAAAATGAAGTGCAACCGGACAGAATAATTTTCTCTGGATTTGAAGAGAACAATTTTCTGTGAATTGGATCAAAGCTTTCCAGAACCAACGTCTCCAATGCCAACATAAGTGCTGCAAGTGCTGAGCTGATCAAGCAGCTAATGTGAAGACAGAAACAATAGTTAAGTTTAGATGGAATAATGCAAATGCTGCAATTGTGAAGTAAAAACTTAAAATAACAGAAATGCCCAGCAGCACGGGCAACATTTGTTATGGGAGAGGATAGAGTTAACAACTAAGCCCCTAAGACTCTTCATCAGTGCTGAGCAGAGGTAGAAATGTAAGGGGTTTATTCTGTTTAACTGTGGCGTAGGTAGTGCGTGTGATGATGCGGGTTTAGGGCAGAGGTTTGGCACAACAGAGCAAACGTTAAGTCTGAAATTAAAGCAGGAGTGTGATGGGAGTCTTAAACTGGCAAAGTTCAGTCTGATTTTCTTTCAAAGGATGCTGCGAGAATGCTATGGTTTTTTTCTCCCAGGGATTTCAATTTTTACTTCCAACACTGACTGAATGACAAGATTCGTAAGAAAATTTCGAGAGCAATCGGGTCGGATTTTTTCGATTTCGACCCTGCTTAGACAGTGCCTGGCTGCGTGAAGCCACAAAGATCGATGTGTAGCCAGTGCATTCAAAGCACATGTGGACCATTGGGGCGAATGGGCAACGTGCCGGCAGGAAAGTGAAGGTCAGAAAACTGAATCAGCATTGTCAGTGTGACAGAGAGTATTAGATCAGAAGTAAAACGACAATGAAATAGGAAGGAATTGAAAGATCATTGAATTGCGAAGGGAGATACATCTGAAGTGGGGTTGGGTTGAATTTTGGGTAACAAAAGAGAGACATGTGAGGTGTTAGATTGAAATTATGAATTGTGCTTTCACATTACAAACGTAAGATGCAAATTTGGACCTTCCTCCCCGTTTTTACAGCTAAGGAAGAGAAAGAAGCAATGCCATGACTTGGATTTGAACCGAGGTTACTGTGGCCACAATGCAGGGTACTAACCACAATACAATCACGGCGCCACTCATCATTGTTGGCACTAATGGCGAAGCTGCAGGCTGGTGTCATATCCTCACCACCAAACACTTCGAAAGAGGTGCTTGATCGCACAGCATTTCTCTCACAGAAGAGTGAGTTGAGTATCCAAGCTTCTAAAATGTCCTGGTGTTTGCCCGGAAATTCCAGGCATTGCATTGAATGGAGGAAATGAAAACATATTCCAAACTTTTGTCTTCCTGGTGCTTGGTAGTGTCCATTTGATAGCTCCTTAACTTAAAAATATGGCTGTTCAAAGTCCACTGCTCCGAATCAGAGTCTGCTTTTCTTAAATAACATTGTAAGATATCCTCCAGCTTCATGCAAACAAAACGAAAACACCGCAAAGGCTGGATCTCAGAAATGAAGGAGTAACTTTTACAGGTGCGCAAGAAGTCTAACAGCAGATTTCGAACGGGAAACTGATCTAATGCTTCAGGGTTATGAAATTCCCTGAGAAGGGATGTTGCTGCTGCCACAATGCAATACAATGTTTTCCCAGGAATCAGAGTAGGACTTATCCTTGTTCTGAAGTAAAAAGTTATAGATGCACAGCCTCCAGGCAAATAGGCTCTCACATTGAAGACTGCTTTGGTTGCCAAGAAAGCTTGCCCACTTCAACTGATTTACTAACTACAGAGCTCTCCTCCTGGCTCTCTGTAACGTCAGTTTGGCTAATGCATATGAGAGTCCGACAATTATCTCGTGTTTGTGCAAGTCTGCTCCCCATTGTATACTGGTGACTATTTCTAAACTGAAATATATATATCCATAATTTTTTGGAAGGTGACTTCTTTTCTGTCTCCCCATGTTGGAGTTACAAAAGTGCACAACATTGAATATATTACTTTTTCGCAACTTCTGGGCACCTAGTTTAACATCGGCTCCTTCATCAGCTTGTTCACAGGCCATAGTAACAATCGTTGCACACTGTCATCGAAATCCAGTTCTTGAGCACTGATTGAAAACATCTGTTCCCCTGTCGCTGCGATGATACCAAATGAAACATGCAGGAGAAGGAACTCGGAGGTTCTATGCAACACACTGGTAACGCCATCGGTTTGTGCGTGTTTTGAAATGGCATTACTATCTGCATAAGTTGAAATTCCACCTTGAATAGCTTTTATGAGAGCGGAATACATGTTGAATGTGCGCCAGGTTTGGCAGTGCCAGCATAAAAGGGCGAGGAATAACTCCGAGACAAAATGAAGTGCAACCAAACAGAATAATAATCTCTGGATTTGAAGAGAGCAATTTTCTGTGAATTGGAACAAAGCTTTCCAGAACCAACGTCTCCAATGGCAACATAAATGCTGCAAGTGCTGAGCTTGCTACTGTGCAGACAGAAACAAGGGGTAAGTTTAGCTCAAATAATGTGAATAGTGCAATTGTGAGGTATAAAATGAAAATAACAGAAATGACCAGCAGCACTGGCAACATTTGTTAGGAGAGAGGCTAGAGTTAACATCTGAGCCTCTAAGACACTTCATCAGTGCTGAGCAGAAGTAGAAATGTAAGGAGGTTATGCTGTTTTACTGTGGCAGAGGTGGTGCATTTGACGATGCGGGTGTAGGGCAGAGGGTTGGCACAACAGGGCAAACGTTAAGTCTGAAATTGAAGCAGGAAAGTGATGGGAGTCTTAGACTGGCAACGTTCAGTCTGATTTCCTTTCCAATGATGCTGCCAGAATGCTGTGGTTTTTTTCTCCCAAGGATTTCAAATTTTAATTCCAAGACTGACTTAATGACAAAATTCGTAAGAAAATTTCGAGAGCAATCGGGTCGGACATTCTCGATGCAAACCCTGCTTATACAGTGCCTTGTGCCTGCAGACACAAAGATCGATGTGTAGCCAGTGCTTTCAAAGGACAGGTGGACTATTGGGGTGAATGGGCAACGAGCTGGCAGGAGAGGGATGGTAGAAAAACTAACTCAACGTTGTCAGTGTGACAGAGAGTATTATATGAGACAATGCCGCAGTAAACTGACAATGAAAAAGGAAGGAATTGAAAGAGATCTGTGAATTGGGAAGGGAGATACATCTGGAGTGGGGTTGGGCTGAATTCTGGATAACAAAAGACAGACAAGTGTGGTGTTAGATTGAACATATGAACTGTACTTTCACATTAGAAACTTACGCTGCAAATTTGAACCTTCCTCCCCGATAAAGAACGGAAAGAAGCAATGCCGCAACTCAGATTCGAAACAAGGTAACTGCGGTCACAACGCAGAGTACTAACCACTATACGATCACCACGCCACACATCTCTGATGGCATTAGCAGCCAACCTGCAGGCTGGTAGCACATCCTCACCACCAAACACTTTGAAAAAAGCGCTCGATAGCATGGCAAGACTCACACAGAAAAGACAGTTGAGCATCCAAGCTTCTAAAATTTCCTGTTCTTTGCCCGCAAATTCCAGGCATTGCATTGAATGGGGGAAATGAAAACATATTCCAAACGTTTGTCTTCGTGGTGCTTGGCAGTGTCCATTTGATAGACCCTTTAGTTAATAATATGGCTGTTCAAAGTCCAGCGCTCCGAATCAGAGTTGGCTTTTCTAAAATAACATTGTAAGATATCCTCCAGCTTCATGCACACAAAACGAAAACACTGCACATGAAGGAAAGCAGAAATGGAAAGAGTAAATTTTACAGGTGTGCAGGAAGTCTAAAAGCAGATTTCGAAAGGAAAACTGAACTAATGCTTCAGGGTTATGAAATTCCCTGAGAACGGATGTTGCTGCTGCCACAAAGCAAAACAATGTTTTACCAGCAATCAGCGTAGGAGTTATCCCTGATCTGAAGTAAAAATGTTTAGAAGCACACCCTCCAAGCCAATAGGCTCTCACATTGAATACTGCTTTGGTTGACAAGAAAGATAGCCCATTTCAATTGATGTACTAACTAAAGAGCTCTCCTCCCGGCTCTCTGTAACGTCAATTTGGTGAATCCATTTGAGATTCCGACATGTATCTTGTGTTTGTGCAAGTCTTCTCCCCAATGTTTCTTCCTTACTGACTGTTTCGGGGAATTAGCTTTACAAATCAGCTCATTCTATTATGTAAAATGGAACAAAAGTGCATTGCAGTTAGTATACAGGTGACTCATTGAAAACTGCAATATATAGATATAAATATATTTTCGGAAGGTGACTTTTATTCCGTCGTTCCCATGTTGGAGTTACAAAAGTGCACAACATTGAATGTATTACTTTTCACCACTTTTGGGCACCTACTTTAACATTGGCTCCTTCATCGGCTGGTTCACAGGCCAAAATAACAATAGTTGCACACTGTCATGGAAATCCAGTTCTTACGCACTGATTGAAAAGATCCGTTTCCCTGTCACCGCGATGACAACTAAAACTTGCAGGAGAAGGAACTCGGAGGTTTTATGCAACACTCTGGTAGCGCAATCGGTTCACACGTACTTTGAAATGACATTACCAGCTGCATAAGTTGAAGTTCCACCTTGAAAAGCTTTTTGACAGGGGAATACATGTTGAATGTGACGCCTGGTTTGGCAGTGACTGCATAAACGGGCGAGGAACAAGTCCGAGACAAAATGAAGTGCAACAGAACAGAATAATTTTCCCTGGATTTGAAGAGAACAGTTTTCTGTGAATTGGAACAAAGCTTCCCAGAACCAGCGTCTCCAATGACAACATCAATGCTGCAAGTGCTGAGGTGATCAAGCAGCTACCTTGAAGACAGAAGCAAGGAGTAAGTTGAGAGATAAAATAATGCAAATCCTGCAATTGTGATGTAAAAACTCAAAATAACAGAAATGCCAAGCAGCACTGGCAACATTTGTTACGAGAGATGATAGAGTTAACATCTGAGCCCCTAAGACTCTTCATCAGTGCTGAGGAGAGGTAGAAATGTCAGAAGCTTATGCTGTTTAACAGTGGCGCAAGTGGTGCGTGTGATGATGCGGGTGTAGGGCAGAGGTTTGGCGCAACAGGGCAAACTTTAATTCTGAAATTAAAGCAGGAATGTGCTGGGAGTTTTCGACTGGCAGAGTTCAGTCTTATTTTCTTTCCAAAGATGCTGCCAGAAAACTACGGCTTTTTTCTCCTGAGGATTTCAATTTTTACTTCCAACGCTGACTGAAAGACAAGATTCGTAAGAAAATTTCGAGAGCAATCGGGTCGGGCTTTTTCGATGTCGGCCATGCTTATACAGTACCTGGCTGTGTGCAGTCACAAAGATTGGTGTTTAGCCAGTGCTTTCTAAGCACAGCTGGAACATTGGGGCGAATGGGCAATGAGCTGGCAGGAAAGCGACGGTAGAAAATCTAACTCAGCGTTGTCAGTGTGACAGAGACTATTAGATGAGACAATGCTGCAGTAAAATGCAAAGAAATAGGATGGAATTCAAAGAGATTGGTGAATTGGGAAGGGGGATACATCTGGAGTGGGGTTGGGTTGAACTCTGGATAACAAAAGACAGACAAGTGGGGTGTTAGATTGAAATTATGAATTGTGCTTTCACATTACAAACTTGCGCTGTATAGTTGAACCTTCCTCCCCATTTTTCCAGCGAAAGATCAGGAAGAAGCATTGCCGTGACTCAGATTCGAAAAGAGGTTACTAGTGCCACAACGCAGAGAACTAACCACTGTACGATCGCGGCACCACCCGTCACGGTTGGCATGGACAGTCAAACTGCAGGCTGGTAGCACATCCACACCACCAAACACTTCGAAGAAAGCGCTCAATCGAGAGCCAAGAATGTCGCAGAAATGTGAGTTGAGTATCCAAGCTTCTAAAATTTTCTGTTCTTTGCCCGCAAATTCCAGGCATTACATTGAATAGACGAAATGATAACATATTCCAAACGTTTGTCTTCGTGCTGCTTGGCAGTGTCCATTTGATTGACCCTTTAGTTAATAATACGGCTGTTCAAAGTCCACCGCTCCGAATCAGAGTCGGCCTTTCTAAAATAACATTGTAAGATATCCTCCAGCTCCATGCAGACAAAACGAAAACACTGCACATGCTGGAAAGCAGAAATGGAAAGTGTAAATTTTACAGGTGTGCAGGAAGTCTAACAGCAGATATCGAAAGGAAACCTGAACTAATGCTTCAGGGCTATGAAATTCTCTGAGAACGGATGTTGCTGCTGCCACAAAGCAAAACAATGTTTTAACAAGAATCATCATAGGACTTATCCCTGATCTGAAGTAAAAAGGTATAGAAGAACACGCTCCAGGCCAATAGGCTCTCACATTGAAGACTGTTTTGGTTGACAAGAAAGAAAGCCCACTTCAATTGATTTTGTAACTACAGAGCTCTCCTCCCGGCTCTCTGTAACGTCAATTTGGCTAATGCATATGACATTCCGACATGTATCTCGTGTTTGTGCAAGTCTGCTCCCCATTGTTTCTTCTTTAATGACAGTTTTGGGGAATTAGCTTTGCAAATCAGCTCATTCTATTACGTAAAATGGAACAAAATTGCATTGTAGTTCCTATACCGGTGACTCATTCTAAACTGAAATATATATATACATATATTTTTGGAAGGTGACCTCTTTTCCGTCGTTCCCATGTTGGAGTTACAAAAGTGCACAACATTGAATATATTACTTTTCGCCACTTCTGGGCACCTAGTTTAACATCGTCTCCTTCATCAGCTGGTTCACAGGCCATAGTAACAATTTTTGCACACTGTCATTGAAATACAGTTCTGGCACACGGATTGAAAAGATACGTTCCCCTGTCGCCGCGATGATACCAGTTAAAATTTGCAGGAGAATGAACTCGGAGGTTTTATGCAGAGCTCTGGTAGCACCATCGGTTCGCTCATATTTTGAAATGACGTTACCAGCTGCATAAGTTGAAGTTCCACATTGAAAAGTTTTCTTGCGAGGGGAATACATATTGAATGTGTCGCGAGGTTTCGCAGTGCCTCCATAAAAGGGCGAGGAACAACTCCCAAACAAAATGATGTGCAACCGAACAGAATAATTTTCTCTGGATTTGAAGAGAACAATTTTCTGTGAATTGGAAAAAAGCTTTTCAGAACCAACGTCTCCAATGACAATATAAATGCTGCAAGGACTGAGCTCATCAAGTAAGTTCAGCTAAAATAATGCGAATGGTGCAATTGTGAAGTAAAAACTGAAAATAACAGAAATGCCCCGCAGCACTGGCAACATTTGTTACGAGAGAGGATAGAGTTAACATCTGAGCCCCTAAGCCTTTTCAACAGTGCTGAGGAGAGTTAGAAATGTAAGGGGTTAACGCTGTTTAACTGTGGCAGAGGTGGTGCGTTTGATAATGCCGGTGCAGGGCAGAGTGTTGGCGCAACAGAGGAAACTTTAAAACTGAAATTAAAGCAGGAATGTCCTGGGAGTCTTAGACTGGCAAAGTTCAGTCTGTTTTTCTTTCCAAAGATGCTGCCAGAATGCTACGGTTCTTTTTGCCAAGGATTCCAATTTTTATTTCCAACACTAACTGGATGACAAGATTCATAACAAAATTTCGAGAGCAATCGGTGGGTCTTTTTGAATTTCGACCCTGCTTAGCCAGTGCCTGGCTGCGTGCAGCCACAAAGATCTGCGTGTAGCCGGTGCTTTCAAAGCACAGGTGGAGCACTTGGGGCGAATGGGCAACGTGCCGGCAGGAAATTGACGGTCGAAAAACTAAATCAGCCTTTTCAGTGTGACAGAGAGCATTAGATGAGGCAATACGGTAGTAAAATGACAATGAAATAGGAAGGAATTGAAAGAGATCAGTGAATTGGGAAGGGAGATACATCTGGAGCAGAGTTGGGTTGAATTTTGGATAACAAAAGACAGACATGTCGGCTGTTAGATTGAAATTAATAATTGTGCTTTCACATTACAAACTTAACCTGCAAATTTGAATCTTCCTCCCCATTTTTCCAGCTAAAGAACAGAAAGAAGCAATGCCACGACTCGGATTTGAGCCGAGGTTACAGCACCCACAATGCAGGGTACTAACCACTATATGATCACGGCTCCACTCATCGCTGTTGGCACTAATGATGAAGCTGCAGGCTGGTAGCACATCCTCACCACCAAACACTTCGAAGAAAGCGCTCGATCGCACAGCAAGCCCCTCGCAAAACAGTGAGTTGGACATCCAAGCTTCCAAAATTTCCTGTTCTTTGCCCGCAAATTCCAGGCATTGCATTGAATGGAGGAAATGAAAACATATTCCAAACGTTTGTCTTCGTGGTGCTTGGCAGTGTCCATTTGATAGACCCTTTAGTTAATAATACAGCTGTTCAAAGTCCACCGCTCCGAATCAGAGTCGGCTTTTCTAACATAACATTGTATTATATCCTCCAGCTTTATGCACATAAAACGAAAACACTGCACATGCTGGAAAGCAGAAATGGAACGTGTAAATTTTATTGTTGTACAGGAAGTCTAACAGCAGATTTGGAAAGGAAAACTGAATTAATGCTTCAGGGTTATGATATTCCCTGAGAATGCATGCTGTTACTGCCTCAAAGCAAAACAATGTTTTACCATGAATCAGCGCAGGACTTAGCCCTGATATAAAGTAAAAAGGTATAGAAGCACACGCTCCAGGCCAATAGGCCCTCACGTTGAAGACTGCTTTGGTTGACAAGAAAGATAGCACACTTCAATTGATTTACTAACTACTGAGCTCTCCTGCCGACTCTCTGTAACGTCAATTTGGCGAATGCATATGAGATTCCGACATGTATTTCATGTTTGTGCAAGTCTGCTCCCCATTGTTTCTTCTTTACTGATTGTTTCGGGGAATTAGCTTTACAAAGCAGCTCATTCTATTACGTAAAATGGAACAAAAGTGCATTGCAGTTTGTATAACGGTGACTCATTCAAAACTGAAATATATATATACATATATATTTTCAGAAGGTGAATTATGTTCCGTCGTTCCCATGTTGGAGTTACAAAAGTGCACAACGTTGAATATATTACTTTTTCGCCACTTTTGGGCACCTAGTTTAACATCGGCTCCTTCATCAGTTTGTTCACAGGGCATTTTAACAACCGTTGCACACTGTCATGGAAATCCAGTTCTGGCGCACGGATTGAAAAGATCCGTTCCCCTGTCGCCGTGATCATACCAACTAAAACCTGCAGGAGAAAGAACTCGGAGGTTTTCTGCAACACTCTGATAGTGCCATCGGTTCGTGGGTATTTTGAAATTGCCAGCTGCATAAGTTGAAGGTCCACTTTGAAAAGCTTTCTTGACAGGGGAATACATGTTGAATGTGTCGGCTGGTTTGGCAGTATCTGCAAAAACGGACGAGGAACAACTCCGAGACAAAATCTAGCGTAACTGAACAGAATAATTTTCTCTGGATTTGAAGAGAAAATGTTTCTGTGAATTGGAACAAAGCTTTCCAGAAACAACATCTCCAATGACAACATAAATGCTGCAAGTGCTGAGCTGATCAAGCAGCTACTGTGAAGACAGAAACAATGGGTAAGTTGAGATAAAATAATGCGAATGCTGCTATTGTGAATTAAAAACTGAAAATAACAGAAATGCCCAGTAGCACGGGCAATGTTTGTTACGAGAGAGGATAGAGTTAACATCTGAGCCCCTAGGACTCTTCAACATTGCTGAGGACAGGAGGAAATGTAAGGGGTTTATTCCGTTTAACAGTGGCGGAGGTGGTGCATATGATGATGCGGGTGCAGGGCAGAGAGTTGATGCAAGAGAGCAAACGTTAAGCCTGAAATTAAAGCAGGAATGCGCTGGGAGTCTTAGACTGGCAAAGTTCAGTCTGATTTTCTTTCCACAGATGCTGCCAGAATGCTATCGTTTTTTCTCCCGAGGATTTCAATGTTTACTTCCAACACTGACTGAATGACAAGACTCGTAAGAAAATTTTGAGAGCAATTGGGTCGGTCTTTTTCAATTTTGACCCTGCTTAGATAGTGCCTGGCTCCGTGCAGCCGCAAAGATCGATGTGTAGCCAGTGCTTTGAAAGCACATGTGGACCACTGGGGCGAATGGGCAACATGCCGGGAGGAAAGTGACGGTCGAAAAACTAAATCAGCGTTGTCAGTGTGACAGAAAGTATTAGATGAGACAATACCGTATGAAAATGAGAATGAGCTAGGAAGGAATTGGAAGAGCTCAGTGTATTGGGAAGCGAGATACATCTGGAGTGTGGTTGGGTTGAATTCTGGATAAAAAAGCCAGACATGTGGGGTGTTAGATTGAAATTATGAATTGTGCTTTCACATTACAAACTTACGCTGCAAATTTGAACCTTCCTCTCCATCACTCCAGCTAAATACGAGAAAGAAACTTTGCCATGACTCGGATTTGAACCGAGGTTACTGCGACCACCACGCAGTGTACTAACGACTATACGATCATGGCGCCACTCATCGCTGTTGGCTCTAATGGCAAAGCTGCAGTGTGTTAGCACATCCTCACCACCAAACACTTCGAAAAAGGCGCTAGGTCGCACGGCAAGCCATTCACAGAAGAGTGAGTTGAGCATCCAAGCTTCCAAAATTTCCTGTTCTTTGCCCGCAAATTCCCAGCACTGCATTGAATGGAGGAAATAAAAACATATTCCAAACGTTTGTCTTCGTGGTGATTGGCAGTGTCCATTTGATAGACCCTTTAGTTAATAATATGGCTGATCAAAATCCAGTGCTCCGAATCAGATTCTGGTTTTCTTAAATAACATCGTAAGATATCCTCCAGCTTCATGCACACAGAACAGAAACATTGCACATGCTGAAAAGCAGAAATGGAAAGAGTAAATTTTACAGGTGCACAGGACGTCTAACAGCAAATTTCGAAAGGGAAACTGATCTAATTCTTCAGGGTTATGAAATTCCCTGAGAACGGATGTTGCTGCTGCCACAATAAAAACAATATTTTCCCCGCAATCAGCGTACGACTTATCCCTGATCTGAAGTAAAAAGTTATAGATGCGCTCCCTCCAGGCCAATAGGCTCTCACATTGAAGACTGCTTCGGTTGACAAGAAAGATAGCCGACTTCAACTGATTTACTAACTACAGAGCTCTCCTCCCGGCTCTCTGTATCGTCAATTTGGCTAATGCATATGAGATTCCGACATGTATTTCGTGTTTGTGCAAGTCTGCTCACCATTTTTTCTTCTTTACTGACATTCCGGGCAATTAGCTTTACAAAGCAGCTCATTCTATTACGTAAAATGGAACAAAAGTGCATTGCAGTTAGTATAACGGTGACTCATTCAAAACTGAAATATATATATACATATACATTTTCAGAAGGTGAATTATTTTCCGTCGTTCCCATGTTGGAGTTACAGAAGTGCA
Organism: Carcharodon carcharias; assembly: GCF_017639515.1. Classification (NCBI taxonomy): domain Eukaryota; kingdom Metazoa; phylum Chordata; class Chondrichthyes; order Lamniformes; family Lamnidae; genus Carcharodon; species Carcharodon carcharias. The sequence continues at coordinate 82,400,535 of NC_054485.1, forward strand.
CAACATTGAATATATTACTTTTTCGCCAGTTTTGGGCACCTAGTTTAACATCGGCTCCTTCATCAGTTTGTTCACAGGGCATTTTAACAACCGTTGCACACTGTCATGGAAATCCAGTTCTGGCGCACGGATTGAAAAGATCCGTTCCCCTGTCGCCGTGATCATACCAACTAAAACCTGCAGGAGAAAGAACTCGGAGGTTTTCTGCAACACTCTGATAGTGCCATCGGTTCGTGGGTATTTTGAAATTGCCAGCTGCATAAGTTGAAGGTCCACTTTGAAAAGCTTTCTTGACAGGGGAATACATGTTGAATGTGTCGGCTGGTTTGGCAGTATCTGCAAAAACAGACGAGGAACAACTCCGAGACAAAATCTAGCGTAACTGAACAGAATAATTTTCTCTGGATTTGAAGAGAAAATGTTTCTGTGAATTGGAACAAAGCTTTCCAGAAACAACATCTCCAATGACAACATAAATGCTGCAAGTGCTGAGCTGATCAAGCAGCTACTGTGAAGACAGAAACAATGGGTAAGTTGAGATAAAATAATGCGAATGCTGCTATTGTGAATTAAAAACTGAAAATAACAGAAATGCCCAGTAGCACGGGCAATGTTTGTTACGAGAGAGGATAGAGTTAACATCTGAGCCCCTAGGACTCTTCAACATTGCTGAGGACAGGAGGAAATGTAAGGGGTTTATTCCGTTTAACAGTGGCGGAGGTGGTGCATATGATGATGCGGGTGCAGGGCAGAGAGTTGATGCAAGAGAGCAAACGTTAAGCCTGAAATTAAAGCAGGAATGCGCTGGGAGTCTTAGACTGGCAAAGTTCAGTCTGATTTTCTTTCCACAGATGCTGCCAGAATGCTATCGTTTTTTCTCCCAAGGATTTCAATGTTTACTTCCAACACTGACTGAATGACAAGACTCGTAAAAAATTTTGAGAGCAATTGGGTCGGTCTTTTTCAATTTTGACCCTGCTTAGATAGTGCCTGGCTCCGTGCAGCCACAAAGATCGATGTGTAGCCAGTGCTTTGAAAGCGCATGTGGCCCACTGGGGCGAATGGGCAACATGCCGGGAGGAAAGTGACTGTCGAAAAACTAAATCAGCGTTGTCAGTGTGACAGAAAGTATTAGATGAGACAATACCGTATGAAAATGAGAATGAGCTAGGAAGGAATTGGAAGAGCTCAGTGTATTGGGAAGCGAGATACATCTGGAGTGGGGTTGGGTTGAATTCTGGATAAAAAAGCCAGACATGTGGGGTGTTAGATTGAAATTATGAATTGTGCTTTCACATTACAAACTTACGCTGCAAATTTGAACCTTCCTCTCCATTACTCCAGCTAAATACGAGAAAGAAGCTTTGCCATGACTCGGATTTGAACCGAGGTTACTGCGACCACCACGCAGTGTACTAACGACTATACGATCACGGCGCCACTCATCGCTGTTGGCTCTAATGGCAAAGCTGCAGTGTGTTAGCACATCCTCACCACCAAACACTTCGAAAAAGGCGCTAGGTCGCACGGCAAGCCATTCACAGAAGAGTGAGTTGAGCATCCAAGCTTCCAAAATTTCCTGTTCTTTGCCCGCAAATTCCCAGCATTGCATTGAATGGAGGAAATAAAAACATATTCCAAACGTTTGTCTTCGTGGTGATTGGCAGTGTCCATTTGATAGACCCTTTAGTTAATAATATGGCTGATTAAAATCCAGTGCTCCGAATCAGATTCTGGTTTTCTTAAATAACATCGTAAGATATCCTCCAGCTTCATGCACACAGAACGGAAACATTGCACATGCTGAAAAGCAGAAATGGAAAGAGTAAATTTTACAGGTGCACAGGACGTCTAACAGCAAATTTCGAAAAGGAAACTGATCTAATGCTTCAGGGTTATGAAATTCCCTGAGAACGGATGTTGCTGCTGCCACAATGAAAAACAATATTTACCCCGCAATCAGCGTACGACTTATCCCTGATCTGAAGTAAAAAGTTATAGATGCACACCCTCCAGGCCAATAGGCTCTCACATTGAAGACTGCTTCGGTTGACAAGAAAGATAGCCGACTTCAACTGATTTACTAACTACAGAGCTCTCCTCCCGGCTCTCTGTATCGTCAATTTGGCTAATGCATATGAGATTCCGACATGTATTTCGTGTTTGTGCAAGTCTGCTCACCATTTTTTCTTCTTTACTGACATTCCGGGCAATTAGCTTTACAAAGCACCTCATTCTATTACGTAAAATGGAACAAAAGTGCATTGCAGTTAGTATAACGATGACTCATTCTAAACTGAAATATATATATACATATATTTTTGGAAGCAGACTTCTTTTCCGTCGTTCCCATGTTGGAGTTACAAAAGTGCACAACATTGATTATATTACTTTTTCGCCACTTCTGGGCACCTAGTCTAACATTGGCTCCTTCATCACCTTGTTCACAGGCTATAGTAACAATCGTTGCATACTGGCAGCGAAATCCAGGGCTGGTGTACTGATTGAATAGATCAGTTGCCCTGTCGCCACGATGATACCAACTAATATTTGCAGGAGAAGGAACTCGCAGATTTTATGCAACACTCTGGTAGCGCCATTGGTTCGCGCATATTTTGAAATGACATTACCAGCTGCATAAGTTAAAGTTACACCTTGGAAAGATTTTGTGACAGGGGAATACATGTTGAATGTGTCGCCTGGTTTGGCAGTGCCTGCATAAAAGTCCGAGACAAAATGAAGTGCCACCGAACAGAATAACTTTCTCTGGATTTGAAGAGAACAATTTTCTGTGAATACACCAAAGCTTTCCAGAACCAACGTCTCCAATGACAACAAAAATGCTGCAAGTGCTGAGCTGATCAAGCAGCTACTGTGAAGAGAGAAACAATGGGTAAGTTTAGGTAAAATAATGCGAATTGCGCAATTGTGAAATAAAAACTGAAAATAACAGAAATGCCCAGCAGCACTGGCAACATTTGTTACGAGAAAAGATAGAATTAACATCTGAGCGCCTAAGACTTTTCATCAGTGCTGAGGAGAGGTAGAAATGTAAGGGGCTTATGCTGTTTAACTCTGAAAGAGATGGTGCGTTCGAAAATGCGGGTGTAGGGCCAAAGTTCAACTGATTTACTAACTACAGAGCTCACCTCCCGGCACTCTGTAACGTCAATTTGGCTAATGCATATGAGATTCCGACATGTATTCCGTGTTAGTGCAAGTCTGCTCCCCATTCTATCTTCTTTACTGATAGTTTCGGGGAATTAGCTTTACAAAGCAACTCATTCTATGCCGAAAAGTGGAACAAAAGTGCATTGCAGTAAGTATACCGGTCACTGATTCTAAAGTGAAATATATGTATACATATTTTTTTGCAAGGTGACTTCTTTTCCGTCGTTCCCATGTTGGAATTACAAAAGGGCACAACTTTGAATGTATTACTTTTTCGCCACTTCTGGGTACCTAGTTTAACATCGGCTCCTTCATCTGTTTGTTCACAGGCCATAGTATCAATCGTTGCACACTGTCATTGAAATCCACTTCCTGCACACTGATTGAAAAGATCTGTTCCCCTGTCACCACGATGATTCCAACTAACACATGGAAGAGAAGAAACTCGGAGGTTTTATGCAATACACTGGTAGCGCCATTGGTTTCCATGTATTTTAAAGTGACATTAACAGCTGCATCAGTTGAAGTTTCACCTTGAAAAGCATTCTTGACAGGGGAATACATGTTGAATGTCCAACAGGTTTGGCAGTGCCAGCATAAAAGGAACAGGAATAAGTCTGACACAAAATGACGTGCAACCGAACAGAATAATTTTCTCTGGATTTGAAGAGAACAATTTTCTGTGAATTGGAACAAAGCTTTCCAGAACCAACGTCTCCAATGCCAACATCAATGCTGCAAGTGCCGAGCTGATCAAGCAGCTACTGTGCAGTCAGAAACAAGGGGTAAGTTTAGCTAAAGTAATGCGAATGGTGCAACTGTGAAGTAAAAACTGAAAAAAACAGAAATGACCAGCAGCACTGGCAACATTTGTTACGAGAGAGGATAGAGTTAACATCTGAGCCCGTAAGACTCTTCATCAGTGCTGAGCAGAGCTGGAAATGCAAGGGGGTTATGCTACTTAACTGTGGCAGGGGTGGTGCTTTTGATGATGCCGCTGTAGGGTAAAGGGTTGGCACAACAGGGCAAATGTTAAATCTGAAATTAAAGCAGGAAAGTGCTGGGAGTCTTAGACTGGCAAAGATCAGTTTGATTTCCTTTCCAAAGATTGTGCCACAATGCTGCAGTATTTCCTCACAAGGATTTCAATTTTTACTTCCAACACTGACTGAATGACAAAATACGTAAGAAAATTTCGATAGCAATCGGGTCGGAATTTTTCGATGTCGACCCTGCTTATACTGTGTCTGGCTGCATGCAGCCACAAAGATCGATGTGTAGCCAATGCTTGCAAAGCACATGTGGACCATTGGGGTGAATGGGCAACGAGCAGACAGGAAAGCGACAGTAGAAAAACTAACTCAACGTTGTCAGTGTGACATAGAGTATTAGTTGAGACAATGCCACAGTAAAATGACAATGAAATAGGAAGGAATTGAAAGAGATCAGTAAATTGGGCAGGGAGATACATCTGATGAGGCGATGGAATGAACTCTGGATAACAAAAGACAGACAAGTGGGTTGTTACATTGAAATTATGAATTGCGCTTTCACATTACAAACTTGTGCGGCAAATTGATTCTTCCTCCTTGTTACTCCAGCGGAAGAAGAGAAAGAAGCAAAGCCGTGACTCGGATTTGAACCGAGGTTACTGCGGACACAACGCAGAGTACTAACCACTATACGATCATGGTGCCACCCTTCGTCGTTGGCATGGACAAGCAAGCTGCAGGCTGGTAGCACATCCTCACCACCAAACACTTTGGAAACATCGCTCGATCGCACGGCAAGCCTCTCGCAGAGGAGTGAGTTGAGCATCCAAGCTTCCAAAATTTCCTGTTCTTTGCCCGCAAATTCCAGACATTGCATTGAAAGGAGGAAATGAAAACATGTTCCAAACGTTTGTCTTCGTGGTGCTTGCCAGTCTCAATTTGACAGAACATTTAGTTAATAATACAGCTGTTCAAAGTCCACCACTCCGAATCAGAGTCGGCTTTTCTAAAATAACATTGTAAGATATCCCCCAGCTCCATGCACACAAAACGAAAACACTGCACATGATGGAAAGCCGAAATGGAAGGTGTAAATTTTACAGTTGTGCAGGAAGTCTAACAGCAGATTTCGAAAGGAAAACTCAACTAATGCTTCAGGGATATGAAATTCCCTGAGAACGGATGTTGCTGCTGCCACAAAGCAAAACAATGTTTTACCAGGAATCAGCATAGGACTTATCCCTGATATGAAGTAAAAAGGTATAGAAGCACATCCTCCAGGCCAAAAGGCTCTCACATTGAATACTGCTTTGGTTGACAAGAAAGAGAGCCCATTTCAATTGATTTACAAACTACAGAGCTCTCCTCCCGGCTATTTGTAACGTCAATTTGGCGAATGCATAGGAGATTCCGACATTTATCTCGTGTTTGCGCAAGTCTGTTCCCCAATGATTCATCTTTACTGACAGTTTCCGGTAATTAGCTTTACAAAGCAACTCATTCGATTACGCAAAACGGAACAAAAGTACATTGCAGTTATTATACCGGTCACTGATACTAAAGTGAAGTATATATTTACATATTTTTTTGGAAGGTGTCTTCTTTTCCGTCGTTCCCATGTTGGAGTTACAAAAGGGCACAACTTTGAATACATAACTTTTGCGCCACTTCTGGGCACCTAGTTTAACATAGGCTCCTTCATCAGGTTGCTCACAAGCCATAGTAACAATCGTTGCACACTGTCATTGAAATCCAGTTCTTGCTCAGTAATTGGAAAGATCTGTTCCCCTGTCTCTGCGATGATACCAACTAACACGTGGAGGAGAAGGAACTCGGAGGTTTTGTGCAACATGCTCGTAGCACCATCGGTGCGCATATTTTAAAGTGACGTTAACAGCTGCATTAGTTGAAGTTTCACCTTGAAAAGCTTACTTGACAGGGGAATACATGTTGAATGTCCACCAGGTTTGGCAGTGCCAGCATAAAAGGCCGAGAAATGATTCAGAGACACAATGAAGTGCAAGCAAACAGAATAAACTTCTCTGGATTTGAAGAGAACAATTTCCTGTGAATTGGAACAAAGCTTTCCAGAACCAACGTCTCCAATGCCAACATAAATGCTGCAAGTGCTGAGCTGATCAAGCAGCTACTGTGCAGACAGAAATATGGGGTAAGTTTAGCTAACATAAGGCGAATCGTGCAATAGTGAAGTAAAAAGTGAAAATAACAGAAATGCCGAGCAGCACTGGCAACATTTGTTACGAGAAAGGATAAAGTTAACATGTGATCCCCTAAGACTTTTCATCAGTGCTGCGCAGAGATAGAAATGTAAGGGCGTTATGCTGTTTAACTGCGGCAGAGGTGGTGCTTTTGATGATGCTGCTGTCGGGCAGAGGGTTGGCACAACAGTGCAAACGTTAAGTCTGAAATTAAAGCAGGAAAGTGCTGGGAGTCTTAGACTGGCAAAGTTCAGTCTGATTTCCTTTCCAACGATTGTGCCAGAATGCTGCGGTATTTCCTCACAAGGATTTCAATTTTTACTTCCAACACTTACTGAATGAGAAGATACGTAAGAAAATTTCGATAGCAATCGGGTCGGAATTTTTCGATGTCGACCCTGCTTATACAGTACCTGGCTGCATGCAGCCACAAAGATCGATGTGTAGCCAATGCATTCAAAGCACATGTGGACTACTGGGGCGAATAGGCAACGAGCTGGCAGGAAAGCGACGGTAGAAAAACTAACTCAACGTTGTCAGTGTGACAGAGGGTATCAGTTGAGACAATGGCGCAGTAAAATGACAATGAAATAGGAAGGAATTGAAAGAGATCAGTAAATTGGGCAGGGAGATACATCTGATGTGGGGATGGAATGAACTCTGGATAACAAAAGACAGACAAGTGGGTTGTTACATTGAAATTATGAATTGCGCTTTCACATTACAAACTTGTGCGGCAAATTGATCCTTCCTCCCTGTTACTCAAGCGAAAGAAGAGAAAGAAGCAAAGCCGTGACTCAGATTTGAACCGAGGTTACTGCGGCCACAACGCAGAGTACTAACCACTGTACGATCACGGCGCCACCCTTCGTCGTTGGCATGGACAAGCAAGCTGCAGGCTGGTAGCACATCCTCACCACCAAACACTTTGAAAACATCGCTCGATCGCAGGACAAGCCTCTCGCAGAGGAGTGAGTTGAGCATCCAAGCTTCCAAAATTTCCTGTTCTTTGCCCGCAAATTCCAGACATTGCATTGAAAGGAGGAAATGAAAACATATTCCAAACGTTTGTCTTCGTGGTGCTTGCCAGTCTCAATTTGACAGAACATTTAGTTAATAATACAGCTGTTCAAAGTCCAACACTCCGAATCAGAGTCGGCTTTTCTAAAATAACATTGTAAGATATCCTCCAGCTCCGTGCACACAAAACGAAAACACTGCACATGCTGGAAAGCAGAAATGGAAAGTGTAAATTTTACAGTTGTGCAGGAAGTCTAACAGCAGATTTCGAAAGGAAAACTCAACTAATGCTTCAGGGTTATGAAATTCCCTGAGAACGGATGTTGCTGCTGCCACAAAGCAAAACAATGTTTTAACAGGAATCAGCGTAGGACCTATCCCTGATATGAAGTAAAAAGGTATAGAAGCACATCCTCCAGGCCAAAAGGCTCTCACATTGAATACTGCTTTGGTTGACAAGAAAGAGAGCCCATTTCAATTGATTTACAAACTACAGAGCTCTCCTCCCGGCTATTTGTAACGTCAATTTGGCGAATGCATATGAGATTCCGACATGTATCTCGTGTTTGTGTAAGTCTGCTCCCCATTGATTCTTCTTTACTGCCAGTTTCGGGTAATTAGCTTTACAAAGCAGCTCATTCGATTATGCAAATCGGAACAAAAGTGCATTGCAGTAAGTATACCGGTCACTAATACTAAAGTGAAATATATATTTACATATTTTTTTGGAAGGTGTCTTCTTTTCCGTCGTTCCCATGTTGGAGTTACAAAAGGGCAAAGCTTTGAATACATTACTTTTGCGCCACTTCTGGGCACCTAGTTTAACATAGGCTCCTTCATCAGGTTGTTCACAGGCCATAGTAACAATCGTTGCACACTGTCATTGAAATCCAGTTCTTGCTCAGTAATTGGAAAGATCTGTTCCCCTGTCTCTGCGATGATACCAACTAACACGTGGAGGAGAAGGAACCCGGAGGTTTTGTGCAACACGCTGGTAGCGCCATCTTTTTGCGCATATTTTAAAGTGACGTTAACAGCTGCATCAGTTGAAGTTTCACCTTGAAAAGCTTACTTGACAGGGGAATACATGTTGAATGTCCACCAGGTTTGGCAGTGCCAGCATAAAAGGGCGAGAAATGATTCCGAGACACAATGAAGTGCAAGCAAACAGAATAAACTTCTCTGGATTTGAAGAGAACAATTTCCTGTGAATTGGAACAAAGCTTTCCAGAACCAACGTCTCCAATGCCAACATAAATGCTGCAAGTGCTGAGCTGATCAAGCAGCTACTGTGCAGACAGAAATATGGGGTAAGTTTAGCTAACATAAGGCGAATCGTGCAATAGTGAAGTAAAAAGTGAAAATAACAGAAATGCCGAGCAGCACTGGCAACATTTGTTACGAGAAAGGATAAAGTTAACATGTGATCCCCTAAGACTTTTCATCAGTGCTGCGCAGAGATAGAAATGTAAGGGCGTTATGCTGTTTAACTGCGGCAGAGGTGGTGCTTTTGATGATGCTGCTGTCGGGCAGAGGGTTGGCACAACAGTGCAAACGTTAAGTCTGAAATTAAAGCAGGAAAGTGCTGGGAGTCTTAGACTGGCAAAGTTCAGTCTGATTTCCTTTCCAACGATTGTGCCAGAATGCTGCGGTATTTCCTCACAAGGATTTCAATTTTTACTTCCAACACTTACTGAATGAGAAGATACGTAAGAAAATTTCGATAGCAATCGGGTCGGAATTTTTCGATGTCGACCCTGCTTATACAGTACCTGGCTGCATGCAGCCACAAAGATCGATGTGTAGCCAATGCATTCAAAGCACATGTGGACTACTGGGGCGAATAGGCAACGAGCTGGCAGGAAAGCGATGGTAGAAAAACTAACTCAACGTTGTCAGTGTGACAGAGGGTATCAGTTGAGACAATGGCGCAGTAAAATGACAATGAAATAGGAAGGAATTGAAAGAGATCAGTAAATTGGGCAGGGAGATACATCTGATGTGGGGATGGAATGAACTCTGGATAACAAAAGACAGACAAGTGGGTTGTTACATTGAAATTATGAATTGCGCTTTCACATTACAAACTTGTGCGGCAAATTGATCCTTCCTCCCTGTTACTCAAGCGAAAGAAGAGAAAGAAGCAAAGCCGTGACTCAGATTTGAACCGAGGTTACTGCGGCCACAACGCAGAGTACTAACCACTATACGATCACGGCGCCACCCTTCATCCTTGGCATGGACAAACAAGCTGCAGGCTGGTAGCACATCCTCACCACCAAACACTTTGAAAACATCGCTCGATCGCACGACAAGCCTCTCGCAGAGGAGTGAGTTGAGCATCCAAGCTTCCAAAATTTCCTGTTCTTTGCCCGCAAATTCCAGACATTGCATTGAAAGGAGGAAATGAAAACATATTCCAAACGTTTGTCTTCGTGGTGCTTGCCAGTCTCAATTTGGCAGAACATTTAGTTAATAATACAGCTGTTCAAAGTCCACCACTCCGAATCAGAGTCGGCTTTTCTAAAATAACATTGTAAGATATCCTCCAGCTCCATGCACACAAAATGAAAACACTGCACATGCTGGAGAGCAGAAATGGAAAGTGTAAATTTTACAGGTGTGCAGGAAGTCTAACAGCAGATTTCGAAAGGCAAACTGAACTAATGCTTCAGGGTTATGAAATTCCCTGAGAACGGATGTCGCTGCTGCCACAAAGCAAAACAATGTTTTACCAGGAATCAACGTAGGACTTATCCCTGATATGAAGTAAAAAGGTATAGAAGCACATCCTCCAGGCCAAAAGGTTCTCACATTGAATACTGCTTTGGTTGACAAGGAAGAGAGCCCATTTCAATTGATTTACAAACTACAGAGCTCTCCTCCCGGTTATTTGTAACGTCAATTTGGCGAATGCATATGAGATTCCGACATGTATCTCGTGTTTGTGCAAGTCTGCTCCCCATTGATTCTTCTTTACTGCCAGTTTCGGGTAATTAGCTATACAATGCAGCTCATTCAATTATGCAAAACCGAACAAAAGTGCATTGCAGTAAGTATACCGGTCACTAATACTAATGTGAAATATATATATACATATTTTTTTTGGAAGGTGACTTCTTTTACGTCGTTGACATGTTGGAGTTACAAAAGGGCACAACTTTGAATATATTACTTTTTCTGCACATCTGAGCACCCATTTTATCATCGGCTCCTTCATCAGTTTCTTCACAGGCCATAGTAACAATCGTTGCACACTGTCATTGACATCCAGTTCTTGCGCACTAATTGAAAAGATCTGTTAACCTGTCACAGTGGTGTACCAAATAACATGTGGAGGAGCAGGAACTCGGAGGTTTAATACAACACGCTGGTAGCGCCATCGTTTTGCACGTCTTTTAAAGTGACATTAACAGCTGCATCAGTTGAAGTTACACCTTGAAAAGCTTTCTTGACATGAGAATACATGTTGAATATCCACCAGGTTTGGCTGTGCCAGCATAAAAGGGCGAGAAATAACTCTGAGACACAATGACGTACAACCGAACAGAAAACGTTTCTCTGGATTTGAAGAGAACAATTTTCTGTGGATTGGAACAAAGCTTTCCAGAACCAACGTCTCCAATGCCAACATAAATGATGCAAGTGCCGAGCTGATCAAGCAGTTACTGTGCAGACAGAAATAAGGGGTAAGTTTAGCTAACATAAGGCGAATGGTGCAATTGTGAAGAAAAAGGTGAAAATGACAGAAATGCCGAGCAGCACTGGTAACATTTATTATGAGAGAGGTTTCAGTTAACATCTGAGCCTCTAAGACTTTTCATCAGTGCTGCGCAGAGATAGAAATGTAAGTGGGTATGCTGTTTAACTGCGGCAGAGGTGGTGCTTTTGATGATGCTGCTGTAGGGTAAAGGATTGGCACTACAGGTCAAATGTTAAGTCTGAAATTAAAGCAGGAAAGTGCTGGGAGTCTTAGACTGGCAAAGTTCAGTCTTATTTCCTTTCCAAAGATTGTGCCAGACTGCTGCGGTATTTCCTCGCAGGGATTTCAATTTTTACTTCCAACACTGACTGAATGACAAGATACGTAAGAAAATTTCGATAGCAATCGGGTTGTAATTTTTTGATGTCGACCCTGCATATACAGTATCTGGCTGCATGCAGCCACAAAAATCGATGTGTAGCGAATGCTTTCAAAGCCCATGTGGACTACTGGGGCGAATTGGCAACGGGCTGGCAGGAAAGCGACGGTAGAGAAACTAACTCAACGTTGTCGGTGTGACAGAGGGTATTAGTTGAGACAATGGCGCAGTAATATCACAATGAAATAGGAAGGAATTGAAAGAGATCAGTGAATTGTGCAGGGAGATACATCTGATGTGGGGTTGGATTGAACTCTGGATAACAAAAGACAGACAAGTGGGTTGTTCGATTGAAATTATGAATTGGGCTTTCACGTTACAAACGTTCGCTGCAAATTTGATCCTTCCTCCCCGTTATTCCAGCGAAAGAAAAGAAACAAGCAATGCCGTGATTTGGATTCGAACCGAGGTTACTGTGGCCACAACCCAGAGTACTAACCACTATAGGATCACGGCGCCACCCGTCGCTGATGACATGGACAACCAAGCTGCAGGCTGGTAGCACATCCTCACCAACAAACACTTTGAAAAAAATTGCTCGATCACACGGCAAGTCTCTCGCAGAGGAGTGAGTTGAGTATCCAAGCTTCCAAAATTTCCTGTTGTTTGCCCGCAAATTCCAGACATTGCATTGAAAGGAGGAAATGAAAACAACTTCCAAACGTTTGTCTTCGTGGTGCTTGGCAGTTTCCATTTAGTTAATAATACAGATGTTCAAAGTCCACCGGTCCGAATTAGAGTCGGCTTTTCTAAAATAACATTGTAAGATATCCTCCAGCTTCATGCACACAAAACGAAAACACTGCACATGATGTAAAGCAGAAATGGAAAGTGTAAATGTTACAGGTGTGCAGGAAGTCTAACAGCAGATTTCGAAAGGAAAACTGAACTTAAGCTTCAGGGTTATGAAATTCCCTGAGAACGGATGTTGCTGCTGCCACAAAGCAAAACAATGTTTTACCAGGAATCAGCGTAGAACCTTTCTCTGATATGACGTAAAAAGGTATAGAAACACACCCTCCAGGCCTATAGGCTCTCACATTGAATACTGCTTTGGTTGACAAGAAAGATAGCCCATTTCAATTGATTTACTAACTAAAGAGCTCTCCTCCCGATTCTCTCTAACGTCACTTTGGCGAATGCATATGAGATTCCGACATGTATCTTGTGTTTGTGCATGTCTGCTCCCCATTGATTCTTCTTTACTGACAGTTTCGGGTAATTAGCTTTACAAAGCAGCTCATTCTATTACGAAAAATGGTAAAAAAAAGTGCATTGCAGCTGGTATACCGGTCACTGATTCTAAAGTGAAATATATATATACATATTTTTTTGGAAGGTGACTTCTTTTCCTTCGTCCCATGTTGGAGTTACGAAAGGGCTCAACTTTGAATATATTACTTTTTCACCACTTCCGGGCACCTAGTTTATCATCGGCTCCTTCATCAGTTTGTTCACAGGCCATAGTAACAATGGTGGCACACTGTCATTGAAATCCAGTTTTCGCGCACTAATTGAAAAGATCTGTTCCCCTGTCACCGCGATGATACCAACTAACACGTGGAGGAGAAGGAACTCTGAGGTTTTATGCAACACTCTGGTAGCGCCATCGGTTTGCGCGTATTTCAAAATGACATTAGCAGCTGCATAAGTTGAAGTTTCACCTTGAAAAGCCTTCTTGACAGGGGAATACATGTTCATTGTGCGCCAGGTTTGGCAGTGCCAGCATAAAAGTGCGAGGAATAACTCCGAGACAAAATGAAATGCAACCGAACAGCATAATTTTCTCTGGATTTGAAGAGAACAATTTTCTGTGAATTGGAACAAAGCTATTCATAACCAACGTCTCCAATGCCAACATGAATGCAGCAAGTGCTGTGATGAGCTACCAGCTACTGTGAAGACAGTAACAAGGTAACGTTTTAGTGAAATAATGTGGTTGCTGCAATTGTGAAGTGAAAACTGAAAATAACCGCAACCGCTCTGGCAGATCTGTGAAGAGAGAAATGGAGGTGGCATTTGAGTCCTTAAGACACTTGTTTAGGGCTGAACAGAAGTAGAAATGTAATCGCTGTCATGGGTTGAAATGTGGTGGGAGTGTGTGTGACGATCCAGGTGGGGAGGTGGTGTGATTGTTGGAGAAGACAGAGCAATTTATAAGCCTCAAATAAAAGCAGAAAAGCACTGGGAAACTTAGACTGGCAAAGTTAACCCTGTTTCTCTTTCCAACGAGGCTGCCAGACTGCTACATTTGTTTTCATCAAGATTTCTTTTTAAACCCGTCAATGACTGAATGACGAGGTTCTCAATAAAATTTCGGGAGCAAACGTGTCAAACTTTTCCGATTGCAGCCCTGCTTAGACAGGTTGTGTACAGTCCCAGCGATCTATATGTAGCCATTGCTTTAAAAGCACGCATTAACAATTGGTGCGAATGGACAATGTGCCGGCAGTAAAAGCGACGGCTGAAATGCTAACTCAACGTTGTAAGTGTGAAAGATAGTGTTAGATGAATAAATTCCGCTGGAAAACGACTATGAGATAGGAGGTAATTCAACGAGATCAGTGATTGCGGAAGGGATAAACATTGGCTGGGTACTGTGGTTGAATTCTGGCGCATCAACAACAGACATGTGGGGGTGTTAAATTGAAAGAATGAATTGTGTTACTTCATTAAAAAAACTTAAACTGTCAATTTGAACCTTGCTTGGCGTTTTTCCAGCAAAGAAGGAACGGTAACACTTGTGTGACTTGGATTCGAGCTAAGGCTGCTGCAGCTACAATGCAGAGTACGAGCCACTGTATGATCACAGAGCCAACATCACGGTGCTAATGATCCGTTGCTGACACGTAGTGCAACCTCACCACCGAATAGTTTGTTCGCACGGCAAGCCTGTCACAGAGAAGAGTGAATTGAACCTCCAGGGTTCCAAAGTTTCCTGTTTATTGCCCGCAAATTCCAGGCATTGCATTGAATGGAGCGAATGAAAACATTTTCCATTTGACTTCGTGGCGATTGGCTATGTCCATTTGATAGACCCTTAAGTTATTAATACGGTTTTCAAATTCGATGGGTCCGAAACAGAATCGAACATTGCAAAGCTACATCGTCAGATATCCTCCAGCTTCATGCACATACAAAGGAAAATACAGTACATGCTAGAAAGCAGAAATAAAAACAGAAAATATTGCCCGTGCACAGGAGGTAAACAGCAGTTTTCGATAGGGAAACTGATCTGATGCTTCAGAGTAATGTCATTCCTTGAGAACGAAGGTTGCTGCAGCAACAATGCAAAACATTAATTTACCAGGAATCAGCGTAGGACTTGTTCCTGCTCTGACGTAAAAAAAAAACACCCTCCGTGCCATTGGACTCTCAGATGTCAGCTGTTTAGGTTGGAAAAACAGCTAACCCACTTTAACTGATTTATTAATTATAGAGCTCTCCTCCCGGCTCCCTGTAACATCAATTTGGCAAATGGATAACAGAATCAGAGGAGTATTTGGTGTTTGTGCAAGTCTTCTCCCCGATGTTTTTCTGAAATGTTTCAGGGAATTATCTTTAAAAAAACAACGTATTCTTTTAGCAGAGGAATAATATGTAAAATGGAAGAAGCGCATTGCCACCACGATTCATAACCCCTTGATCTTTTCAGTTCAGACTCACGGCGATGCTAACGTGGTATGTAATTAATTGTAAAATGAAAAAAAAAAATCTATTTTATTTTCTTCCGGAAGGTGACTTTTTTCATTCGCTCCCATGTTGGAGCTAGTATTTTTCATAAGTGCACAGCATTGAATATTTTACTTCGCCACTTTTGGGCATCTAGTTCATCATCCGCTGCTTCATCAACTTATTCACAGACCAGTAACGATCGTTGCACACTGTCACCTAAATCCAGTTCTTGCGCGCTGTTTGAAAAGAACGGTTCCCCTGTCGCGATCTTACAACCTAAAACTTGCAAACGAATGCGCTCGGAGATTTTGTGCAACACTGGTAGCGCCATCGGTTCGTCCATGTTTTGCAATGGCATTACCAACTGCATAAGTTGAAATTCCACCTTGAACAGCCTTCTTGATAGGGGAAAACATGTTCAATGTGTCATCAGGTTTGGCACTGGCTGCGAAAAAAAGGGCGAGGAACAATTTCGAGCCAAAATAAGCGCAACTGAACACATCGATTTTCTGTGGATTTGAAGATTTCTAGCCAGAGTCAACGGCTCCAATGCGAACATAAATGCTGCAGGTACAGAGCAGGTCAGCAGCTACTGTGAAGTCAGAAACAAGGACAACATTTTAGGTAAAATAATGCGACTGCTGCAAGTGTGAAGTATGAACTGAAAATAACAGCAACGCTCAGCAGCACTGGCAGCATCTGTGAAGCGAATAATTTCGTTTGAGACCGTATGACCCTTCTTCAGAGATGAAGAGAGGTAGGAATGTAATGGGCATTATGCTGTTGAAATGTAGGCGGGGCAGATGTGACGCTGCGGGTGCGGGAGTGGCGCGAGCCTTGAAACAAAACTTAAAATCTGTAAGTCTGAAATGAAAGCAGGAATGTGCTGAGGAAACTGAGACTTGCAAAGTTAACTCTGTTTCTCTTCCGACAGAACCTGCCAGACTGCTATGATTAATTTTGTCAACTATTTCTCTTTTTACTTCCAACACTGACTGTATGGAGAGGTTCGCAAGAAAATTTCGCGAGCAAACGCGTCGGGATTTTCCGATTTCAACAATGCTTGTGCAGTGCTTGGCTGTCTGCTGTCACACAGATCTCTATGCAGCCATTGCTTTCAAAGCACAGATGCCATTGCTGTGAATTGGGTATATTACACCAGAAACAGCAATAGTAGCAAAATCAACTCAACCATGCACCTGCCGCAGCAAGCGAATTATTAAATGGAAGGAATGAAGTCAAGGAGGTTGGTGAGGGCGAAAGGAAGGAAAATCATGGAGAAGAGGCATCACACACAGACACGTGACGGTGCTAGATTTGGAAGGATTAAATGTGCTCTGCTATCAAATATAATTCTAAAGCCCCAATTGCCGTCTTTTAGCAGAAGTCGGACAGCAAAACACGCGCTGTCGTCAATCAGAATCATTCAGAAGCTGCTGCGATTATAACGCCGATCACTAACCACAGTACATCGATGGCAACGCACGTGAGTGATTGCTTTGCTGCTTCGCTGCAGGAAAGAAGTAGACGTTCAAAGCCGAGCAGCATTTAAATATCTTCGAACACTCTTCCTGTGGCATCCACCCCACAAAGGTGGACTATGCTGTCTTGTTTCGCTATTGCCAGCTTTGAAACTGATGACTCAGCCATGATTGAATGGTGGAGCAGACTCGATCGCCGAATGGCCTAATTTCTGCTCCTATGTCTTATGGTCTTATGGACTGCCGGCTCAAAAGGCTGCTGTCTTTCTTGCTCATTCTCCACTGACTCCAAGCTTGGTGCCATAAAAGGAGAAGGAGCAATTCGTTTCAAAATTGCATTCAATCCACGACTTAAAGATTGGAAGGCAGGGACAAAACAAAAATACTGGACAAACAACACAATATATGTGCAGTTTTCTCATTGTTTTTGCTCAGAAAAATCATCCGACCTCTATCAGGTTTATCTGCAAAGCTGATCTGAAGCGCCACAGGAGGAGAATGCGTGATCGAGAGAGGACAGGCTGCCTGCTCAGAGGTAAGTGCACGAAGTTTTCTGACAGTCCCGGTAAATTAATAATGAGTCTATTGTATATGGCTAGAGCTCAGCGAAAGATGAATGCGATGGTGAGAATCGCATATGAAGGGTCAGATTGAGCAGTTTACAGAGTGAGGCTCGTGAAGCCAAGCTGAAAAAGTGCTACTATTGTCACTTAAATCGCACAGAACTCGTCTTAAATAACATGCATCCAGCAAATCTAGAGACCACATGTCGGAATTGGTCATACGGAATTGAAGTCTAGGGATGCAGACAGTTCAACAATCTAGTTCTGGCAGAAATAGGGACCGGGAAAGTGGGGCAAGCCTTAAATTAATGGCTCAACAGCAAGTTTCTAAGTGATAGTGTCGTAAGAGCTCACCCGGAAACTTTTTGGATAAGTTTTGATAATTATATGGCTACAAAAGCAGGTCAGAGGCCGAGAATTATGTATTTGCTGACTTCCTGTCTCCCCAATGTCATTCCATTATCTACAAATCACTAGTCAAAAGGGCAAATCAAGAATAAAATAACTCATCTGATCAACACTCCATTCAATAGGTAAACTTTCATTCCCTCCCCTACCGTCGCTAAGTGTGTAACCTCGACAAATGCATTGCTTCAAATCGGCAATGCATGGTGTTGCCGGGGACAGCAAGGACATGTCAAGACATCGTTTGGAGCACTGAACATGCTGGAGGGAGGAGCTGTATAATGAGCTCATAATGCATGAGACTGAAAATTCTTGTTAAATCCAAGTGTTAGGTTCAGCAATTTCCGGTAACTAAGCGAGGATACAATAAAGAGTGCACCTGTGTTTAAAATAAAGATGTTCCTTGGAGATTCTCCAAACGAAGGGACATTTCAACCTGAAAATCTAAAAGAGAAGGAAAATCAACTAGACATCTGAAGTAAACAGTTATGACAATTTTTGAGGTTTGAGTCACACAATTCATGGAATTGGGATCATTCATTCATTTTTTTTTCACGCAAAAACTCAGAAAGCCGATTTTCTCCAGTGACGTTCGAGTGATTATCCTGGTTAAGAATATCATTTGACAAAATCCAAAAGTCGAAACGAACATTGCATCAATCCTGCATGTGCCTTACAAAGTGGACAACAAGAAAATCCAATCCCTGTTGGCATTTGTGGATGTGCTGTTCTTTGTTGTATGACTGACTGAACCACTTCGCAGTCCAGGGACATGAAAGGCCGCTCCGCAGTATGAATTCGTTGGAATGCTTTCAGTACTTAAATGGACAACGCTCTGATACTTTATGAACAATAGCACGACTAACTTTTTGTTGTTGTTGTTTTCCCCGAAAAGCTGTAACTATCATTTTGGAGGAACCGGGGATCCAGAGACAAACGTTGCTTAATAGATCGGGCCGAATTCCCGAAAAATTGACACTCACTTCACCTTTTATCTTTTGGCAATTCTGAAGGAAGCGGTTGCAGTGTTTCAGGAGAAAAAATTCGCAAAAAGAAAATAGTTATTGCGCGCACGAGTAAGGAAGTTGTGCCGTCAGCAGTGCACTGGGAGTAGTATCACGGGAGCAGGAGATTGCTCCCACGGATGAGAAGAACAATCGGAGGGCATGAGGGGCGATGTGATAAAATAACCACTTTTTCCACTTTCGCTTTAATGCTAACTGGTGAAGAACTGCGTTATGTTTCCATAACAGGTAGTGCTTTCATCCGAGCAATTGGCAGCTGAGGTCAGTGAGCGAAATGCTGAAAGATTGTAATGTGAGTACATCGTAAGTGTTCCAAATCCATCTTGTGCTATGAAACTATTGGAAAATAAACGAAAAGCATGCCACTGGCGAAAAACGAACGAGTTATAGCAGTTTTGGTGACATTTGAAAAGCTTCTGGAAGCACATCGTAAAAGAAGCTTTGGGAAAAGCCAGTATTTAAATCTGCATGCGGTAATGCAGAGAGCACTTTTGTGTGTGAGAAGAGTTCATTAGAAGAAATTTTGCCTTGAGAGTAGTTGCGTGTTGTCATGGAAGCTCCAAAAGTGAACGCACAACACTAGAAATTGAATCTACTGGAAGCAAATCAGTCGTCAGTGTTTGATTCATCAGCCGGAATAAATTGTTGGTATCGATCTTATTGAAACCCTTCAGCATTTTCAACACGCCACCCCTCGACCAACCTCAAGTGTCAAGAACTAATCGAAATTGTTCGAAGCGAATCAATGTAATGACATTTGTAATGGATCGTGAAACTACAGTACACTAGCACGGAGCAGTGTCTGAAATCCACCCAGTGCCACTGTGTATCACAAGGATCGCTCAGCACTCTCTCTGAAGTTTGAGCACAAAAAAAATGTCATGGATTCAGCAAGGGCTGGAATTTTGGAAGGGTATCGATCCTAATGAACCCCATTATCATTTTAAACACTTCGTTCAGTTCACAGCTCAATCGTCCTCAAGAGACAAGAAACAATCGAAATTCATCGAAATGACTCAACATAATGATATTTATAATTTGGTCCTGAAATGACAATAAGCCAGCGTGGAGCAATAGTTATGACTCTCCTGGTAGCACGGTGGATCACACGTATCTCTATGTCTCACTGCAGATTTTGACAAGAAAGATGAATGCAGGGACTCAGCGCAGTGATGAGGATGTGCTGAATTGTTGGAGGACATGGCTGTCATTTAGAGCCTTTGCTCAGCAGAATGCACAGGATCCGCCGACACTATTTTCAAGAAAAGCCTGCTGCAATTAGGGGAGCTTCTTCAGTTTCATATAGATGTATATTCAATGAATAGAATAATACTATTCCCATGTGTTTTTCCTTCTTTGGCGGAACATTTGTGTCGCTGGAAAGGCCAGCATTTTTATTATTACCAGTCCCTAATTACATTGAGAACTTGGCGTTGAGCCGCTTTCTTGATGCACTTCAGGCCATGATGAGTAGTTACACCTGCAGTGCTACTGGAGAGGGCGTTTCAGAAGTTTGAACCAAATGTAGGGTGGAAACTGTGATATAGCCAAGGACTGCTTTCGTGCCTGTGGAGTTGCTAATGGTACTGAGGATCGTGCATTCATCAGCGATCATCCCCTATGATAGCGGGAGGGTCAATGATGAAGCAACCGAGATGCTTGGGTTAAGGACACTCCCCTGAGGAACTCCTACTGTGATGTTGTGGGTAACTAATATAAAACAACTCAACCACCTTCCTTTGTGCTAGGTATGACTCCAAATAATGGAGAGCTTTCCACCTGCTTCCCATTGACTCCAGTTTCCTGGTCTCGTTGATGCCACACTAGGTCAAATGTAGCCTCGATGAGAAGCCCAATAAGCTTCACCACACCTCTTGAGTTCAGCTCCTTTTGCCATGTTTAGACTAACGCTAATGAGGTCAACAGCTGAGTGCCACTGGTGGAACCTAAACTGAGCGTCAGGGAGCAGCTTGTTTTTGACTAAGTGCTGCTAGCTTGCACTGTCGATGACACGTTCTTCTACTTTGCTGATGATGAAGAGTAGACTCATGTGGCGGTAATTTGCCCGGTTGGACTTGCCCTATTTCTTGTAGACAAGGTATGTATGACCAGTTTTCCACGTTGCTTGGTGGATAACAGTTTTGTAGCTGTAGTAAACAACTCGGCTGAGGACGCAGCTAGTTCTGAAGCATTTGGCTTCAGTACTCTTGCGGGAATGTCAGCGCCTGTCGCATTTTCAGTATCCAGTGCCTTCTGCCGTTTCTTACTATCATATGAAGTGAATCGAATTAGTTCAAGACTGGCAGCCTTCATTTTGGCGACCTCGGGAAGAGCCCGAGGTAGATTATTCACCTGGCACTTCTAGTTGAAGGTTATTATGACTTTTTCAGCCTTGGCTTCCGCTCTGATGTGCTGAGCTCGCAGTCTATTCACAATTAATATTACTAACGTTTCCAACCACAGACTGGTAGTCTCAGTGGCGCAATTGGTTCGCTAGTTGAGATGTTAATCGAAAGGTTGGTGTTTTGATCGCACCCAGGGCCTGAGTAATGTTTTCTCCCTTGATCGGCTTCCCTGACGCAGTTTCACGTCATGCATTTTCACCATGAGAAAATACTTGTCGAGCATTGCCAGCTCCAACTTGATCAAGCCACAATTCCTTGTAAATATTCATTTCAAATATGAGAGAGAGAGAAAAAAAAAGTCCCACGTAGCTACACCCAAGCTGCTGGACATAGATTAGGGTAGTGAGTTCTACTAAAATCAGGCAAATGAATTCTGCGCCTCCGAACCTCCAGAAAACGAATACGCAATTCCATCGCCCGAAGCTACATTTGTGTGGCTATATTACAGACGGTATCTATGAAGCGAGATAATTCCAAACACACTGAACTATTTAAATGGTGTTTTACCTGCATCTTAATTTTTGTTGACCGAAAATAAGAATCTATAATTATCCTTCTTCAGCTGTGCAAATAGCTTAATATATTCGCCAAGATGTGTAATACCTGAGAATCCATGTCCAGAAAGATTCCCTGTGTACTCATGCCCAACGGTGTTAGTTCCTGAGTATACCACACCAGCTTCGTTTGTCAGAGCTGAAACATGTTTAACTTGTCCATGGATGTTTCACCGTAGAAATGTGGTTTTCAGAATATGAGGTTATAACCGCGCAGAAACCACCGCCGAAACACAACGCGCTGCATTCAGAGATTTGGAATGTTAATTCCCGGGGGCGGGGTGCAGCGTGTTTCAATTCAGTTAGATCACTAAGACAATAATTTGATTCCGAAAGTTCCGGGAAGGAAATGCGGAATAAAACCAAACGATGCTAGAGATATACATTAGACCTGTCAGTATCTGTGTGGACAGAAATAGAATGAAAGTTTGAAGTCGGATACAACTCTTCATTGTAATGGAAATTCTGAAGATCTATTCTGAGTTTAAAATGTTTTGTAATGGATACCTTCCCTGTGTGATTTGTATGGCGTGGAGCGTTGAAACATTTGTTAAAGTGAGTTCCTGCAGAGAATCCAGCATTTTACCTGCATCCTGCACACTTCCTCTGAGCTGATTGATGTTTACGTCATGCTGTGGTTACCAGATTCAGGTGATTCAAGTGAGGTCCCAGGTCATTTTTCTGGCATTTGCTTCCGTGTGCAAAAATGTTTGTATTTCATTAATAGTGTGAACGTAATTATCTACCCTCTACAAATATGACCCAGCCGATCGACAATTTTGTAAAGCACATTTCCCTGATTGGGAATCGATCTCGACGTGCAGCATTGCAAGCCAACTGAACAACAAGCAACGCATGAGCGGCCAATGTACACTTTTCTGCCTCAACATTTCAATCCCTAATTTGTGTATTGCTTGGAGTTCTGAAATGCATTGCACTTTCTCCTGAATGGAAAACATTTGAGTCAGTGGAGAATGAACAAGAAGTGCTCATAGCTGGCAGTGGCGATATACGTCAACATGTAAAATCATTCTGAGTTGGATTCAAATTCCGGCTTTTGTTGGGTAGAGTCCGGTGGAATATCTTTCTGTGAGCTTTTATTGGTGCTGAATTTGTTTTCTTCAACAAAAATCTACCTTTCTTAAATCATTTCTTTCGCGCTGATCCTCAAGACATAGCAGAGTTTCAGCTGTTGCCTGGCTGTGATCGTATCAATGCTTTGCATTGTGGCTCGGTTCTCAGGGAATGTCATATGCTCGATAGATTAAATCTGTTTCGCTTTCCAAAATTCCAGCTAGGCCTTCTATGCCACAAATATGTTATTTAAAAAAAAAATCAGGTTTTCAGCAGCTGCAGTATTTTGCTTTTGCGCCTGTGAAGCTGGGGTACATCAGTGGATGCTCTGCGGCAAATTCCAACTCTGATTTGGACCAATAGCCTTTGAACAGCCATATGAAGAAAATAAGTTTCTGTTAAATGCACACTTCATTGCGTGACAACCCCAAATATTTTGAAAAGGGCTTTATTCCCTCCATTCAATGCAAAGCCATGGAGTCGGTGTGCAATCAGAGGAATTGAGCTCTTTGTGTAATACATAATAAAAACAAAAAATGCTGGAAACACTGAGCAAGACTAGAAGTATCTGTAGAGGGAGGGAAATGACCTTTCATCAGAACAATTCATAATTCCTTCGGATGTTTAGTCAACAGTCGCCAGTTTGGAAGCTCAACTTGTACTCCTGTGATTACCTGGCCGAGCGATTGAGAACGCTGCTTTAAAGCTGCGCGCCTCAAAGTTGAGCTGCAACTCAATAGCATATTGAGCAGCCACGTATATTGAACGCTCTGGTGTGGACTTTGTGTTGTGGCTGCAGCATGCTCAATTCGATTCAAAGTCATTAGTTGAGGTTGATATGCTTTCTCTGACTACTGCTAGAAGGAAAGAGACCGAAATTAATTATGTAAGTACATTTTTAAATGACAAAACAGAAGCGAATCTATCCCCTTCACAGGCCTTTGTTTCGTACTCCAGAACTGAAACCCGACTCTCCCCCTAGATTTTTCTGCCTTCCGAAATCACTGATCCCCTTTTCTTACCTACTTCCATTTAATTGTCACTTTAATGCACCATTGCCTTATCTAACATTCTCTTGCTCAACTACGACGTTGAGGTTGCGTTCTTTCCATCACTACTTCTGCGGGCACATGCCCAATTCACACCAATGGTACATATGACATGAAGAAATAATAATGTCTATAGTATTATTGGAAATTATTTTTCTAAATAGAGTCCTAGTGGGATCTGTGTCTATGTGTGTGCCTGTGTGTGCCTTACTGGATTAAAACCAGCTGGACTCGGTGCTTTGATGTTTAGTGGTTCTGAGATATAATTAGATAAATGCAAGCTGGGTAGAAGGTAAAGTGTAAGCTTGAATTTGTTAAAATTAACCATTGAAGGCTGTGGGTGAAATCTTACACCTAGCTAGTAGACACCAATTGGTGGGATGAAAAGATGCCATTATTAGAAAGGTTAAAGTTAAAAGCCTAGAGATACAATTGGAAATTTACATTCAAAGAATAAGAAGTGTATACAAGAGAAAATAAACTGTTTTAAAGGGAGAGGCATTTTAAGACTCAACAAGTGTGAGATGCCTCCAGTGTAAGCTCCAAGTCTGTATACAAGGACCCAGAGTTCAAAGAAATGGCGATGGATCGTTGGTGTAGCGATATGATTCCGTTTTAGATTCATTAATAGATAAATATGTAACTGTTTCAAATCCGCGAAGAGTCCTTGTTGGGGAGCCAGTGGCGTGGTGGTATTGCCACTGAACTGGTATTCCTGAGTTCGAATGCCACCAAGGCATATGGTGAAATTTGAATCAATAAAAATCTGGAAGTAAAAGTCTGATGACGACCATATAACCATTGCCAGTTACCTGGTTCACTAATGTCCTTCAGGGAAGGAAACCTACTGTACTTAACTTGTCTGTCTACATGTGATTCCAGACCCACATCAATGCAGCTGATTCTTAATAGATTTCTGAACAAAGACAATTAGGGATGAGCAACAAATGTTGGCCTAGCCAACGAGGTCCACATTCCATGAACGAATAAAAAGAAAAAAAAAATGAATGTGAGTGTTCAGTGTATGTTTGGCCAGAAGTCTGTTAAATATATGATTTTTATTGTTGCTTAACGCGGGTGCAGCTGGAGCCAGATTAATTAAGGGTTTTTTTTAAATAGTTATTATAGTTGTAATCTTGTAGACAGATATATGAGTTTGCAATCTTCTTCTATTAGCACGTGGCTTAATTTAATTTTATAGAAAAACCTTTTGTGATCTCGTGATTTTACCACTACTGAATTCAAAGTCTGCACCTCGATACACACAAATTGCAAAAATATGGGCTATGACATACGTTCCAAGTTTCCTTCTGGGATTTGAACAACTAGACCTTTACCATTGGCTGTGTCATTATACATTTGTACTTCGAAAGCAATGGATACATTTAGATCTGTGTGACTCTGCACATTAAAACACCGCAAGAGAAGGCTTGGAAATGGAATAAACCGCGACCCGGTTGTTCACGAGATTTCTTTTGGCAATGTAGTGATACAATCCACATCTGAAGAAAACACAGAAAGTGTCCAGCAAAAAAAAAACGTAGTTGTTCTGGCTGCATCTGTGGAGAGAGAAACAGAATTAAAGTTTCCAGTCGAAGTTTTCCAAGCACTTTCTGTTTTCATTTCTTATTTCCAGAATCCGGCGTATTTTATTTTTATTTCAGTACAAACTGAGGAATGGATTATGTTTGCATAATAGTTGGCGTTATTCTCTAAGCAATTGGCAGTTCAGGCATGTGAGCGAAGAGCTGATGATAGGGAAGAGAGAAAGGTCGAAAGTGTTGCAAATTCAACTTATTTGTACGAATTTATGATTAAAACGAATGCAGCACAAATGAAAAGACGACTATGGACGAAAGGTGAGCCATTTGAAACAAATTGGTGGGAAAAGAAATGCATTTTCAATGCCGAAGGTGCATGATGCAGAAGGTGCATGACCGTGCTTTGGAGGCAGCAGTTTTGAGAGTGCATGCAGGAACGTGAAGTGGAATCTTGCGTGTGAGAAGAACTCAACAAAATATAAATGGCCCTGAGCCAAGTTGTGTGCTGTCAGGAATGTTCCAAGTAGGGAAAGCAGAACAATTAAGTCAGAATCTGCTGAAAAGACTGAGTACGTCTGCTACCAGTTATAGATTCACCTGCACGAATGAATGTTTGCATCGAAAATGTGGAGCCCTTTAGCATTTTAAACACTTCGCTAAGTTCACCCCTCAATCTCCATTTAGACGCAGAAGTAATCCAATTTCGTCTGCCCTCGAGCACTGCTTTAGGTTCATTAGCGTGCTTAAGTTGAGGTTTGGTGAGTGTGGGAGTTGTAAGAGTTAATCTGATGAATTAACTTAATTTAAAGGTTAATTTCACTCTGAAGCCTTGTCTTTCTTTCAATTTAGCAATTAACTAAAAGTTCCGCGTTGGGTTTGGAGAAGTGGAGCTTTTTTCCAGCTTTAAAACAAAGATTTCCCGCTTCTCCTCTGAGCTGCAGCTAGATAGTTGGATAACTGGCTTAAACTGTTTTTCAGGATCTTGAATCAGGGAGCATTTGCTGCTTTTCGGCACTGGAGTGACGCTTTTCCACACTAGAGTGATTAAGTTGCAATTTGTTTTGTTAGGGCGTTCGTTGAAGAGGGGAATGAGGCTCTCCTTTCTTTTTCTACTTTACCTCAGCCTGCAGAACCTCGCTATTATGCTGCTATGGGGAAGAAGCTGATTGAATCTCATCGGAGCCCATAAAGCAGCGAAGAGAGAGAGCCTGAAGTTTACAGGCATAGCTGATTGGTAATTATCGGTGTCTCCCGACTTGGAAGAGAGGACATGATTGGTGAGTGCTAGGTGAGTCATTATGATACCAAACTGGCAATCAATTTACATAAAGTTAAGGATAATCAGTGCAGCTCGGCCATGTGGAATGTGCTTCCTGTTGGACATAGGGAATCGTGCAGGAAAAAGTGCCCTCGATGACTATTTTGCAAGAAGTGTCATCATCTGGAGAAATTGAGCTCCTGCTTGCAGAATACAAGCACGCCTGGATCCCCTGTGGTACATCCGCCAGGAAGGGTATTATGAGCAAAGAAAATTTGGAACAGTAATTACACCACAACTAAAAAGGCACACAGGAAGAGAGGGAAGGCGTGACTGCCAGAATATTTAAGAGGAATAAGCCAGTACCATAGGAATCACCTGAGGTTATCTCGCTCTCGAACCGCTTGTCTATTTTGAATACTGATGAGCGAGATGATGTCTCAGAGGGCTGTAGCATGAGATAAATTTATTTCTTCACTGGTGGCTCAGTTGAAGAGGGGGTTGGGGGGTGGATGAATGTAGCTCCTATGGTGGTAGGGATTTCCATAGTTGGGAGACAGGGCAGAAGTTCATGCTGCCGTAGACAAGACTCCAGGATGCTATGTTGTCTCATTGGTACCAGATATAAAAATGTCACAGAGCGTCTGGAGAACACCATAGGTCGTGGTCCACATTTGGACCAATGACATAGGTAGGAAAAGTTATGAGCGCCTCAGAGCAGGTTTTAGGGAGTTAGGAACAGAATTGAAAAGTAGGACCTCAAGAGGGGTGGTCTTAGGATGACTACCAATGCCATGTGCTAGTAAGCGGAAGAATAGGAAGGTTGTGCAGTTCAAAACGAGGCTGGAGAAATGGTGTAGGAGGGCAGGATTTAACTTCCTGCGGCCTTGGGACAGGTTCTGAGGCAGATAGGACCTGCACAAGAAGAATGGCTTACACAGGGACTGGGATGAAGTTCTTTGTGGAAAGGTTTGTTAGTGCTTTAAACAAGATTGGCTCGGGAATTGGAACCTGATGGGAAATTCAGAGTGGAAAATAACTGAAAGTGGGAAGTAGAGAATTATTAACTGATAATGAGCATATACCAGAGAGCAGTATCAAGGCATATAGAATGCTAGGAGAGGTTCTTTTTAGAATCAGAGCAAGCAATAACAAGGTATCTGAATATGTCAGAGTAATGGGGGAAGTAAAAGGCCTAAATCATGTATGTGAATGCACAGAATGCGGTTAATAAATTGGTGAACCACATGATCAGGTTGATAAATGGAATTATGATATTGTTGATATAAAAATAACTTGGATAAACTGGGGCCAGGACTGGACGTTAATTACTCCACGATTCAAGGGTTTTCGGCGAGACAGGAATGGAAGAAAGGATGGTTGTTGGTGAGGAGTGGCAGTATTGTTTAAAGGCATTACCGTACTGGCGGGAGAGATTGCTTGAGAGGCTTCAGGGGCAGAACCTTTGGCTAGAGGCAAGGAAAAAAATAGCTGCAATAATATTGATCTGTGTTATATATAAACCCACAAATGGAGGAAGGTGTGTTGTGAAGTTGGTTTGCAAATAAAATACCGAGTGGTGGAAGAATAATAGAGTAATTGTAATGGGGGACTTTAATTATCCAAATGTAGACAGGCATCGAAATAGTGCAAAATAAAAGAGGGGTGAAAGTCCCTGGAATGTGTTCAAGATAAATTTCCGTAGCAGCATGTTTAGAATGCGCATAAAGGACAAGCACTTTTGGCCATGGTGCTGGGGAATGAATTGGCAAAGTAGATAAAAATTCAGTGGTAGAGCATATCAGCGGCAGTTGTCATTGTGAAATAAGTTTCAGCGTGGCCAATAAAATGGACAAGGAACAGACCAGAGTGGGATAATTAATTGTGGGAAAACCAGCTTTGATGGGATGTTTATGTATCTGAGTGGAGTGAATCAAATCCTGGAACAAAAGGTGATGGCTGATAAAAGCAAAGAACTGTGGATGCTGGAAATCCCAAACAAAAACAAAAGCCTAAATACCTGGAAAAACTCAGCTGGTCTGGCAGCATAGGTGGAGAGGAGCACAGCTGACGTTTCGAGTCCGCATGACTCTTCAACAGAATTAATTAAAAATAGAGAAGGGGTTAAATATAAGCTGGTTTGGGGGGGGGAGGGGGTGTTGGGACAAGAAGAGCTAGGTAGAGGGCCAGTGAGAGGTGGAGATAACAAAATGATGTCACAGACAAAAGGACAAAGAGGTGTTGAAGGTGGTGATATTATCTAAAGGAATGTGCAAATTAAGGGTAGAAAGCAGGTCAAGCAAGGTACAGATAGCCCTAGTGGGGGGTGGTGGGGGGGAAGGAATCAAAAAAGGCTAAAAGGTAGAGATAAAACAATGGATGGAAATACATGGAAATAGGTGAGAAAAGAAAAAATCTAATTAAATTGTTGGAAAAAAACAAAATGTGGGGGGAAATCGGAAAGGAGGTGGGGATGGAGGAGAGGGTTCATGATCTAAAGTTGTTGAACTCAGTATTCAGTCCAGAAGGCTGTAAAGTGCCTAGTCGGAAGATGAGGTGCTGTTCCTCCAGTTTGCGTTGAACTTCATTGGATCAATGCAGCAAGCCAACGATGGACATCTGAGCATGAAAGCAGGGTGGAGTGTTGAAATGGCAAGCAACAGGGAGGTCTGGGTAATGCTTGCGGACAGACCAAAGGTGTTCTGCAAAGCGGTCACCCAGCCTGCATTTGGTCTCTCCAATGCAGAGGAAACCACGTTAGGAGAAACGAGTGCAGTACACTGAGTTGAGGGAAGAGCAAGTGAAATGCTGCTTTACTTGATGTGAATCTGTGGGCCCTTGGACGGTGAGGAGAGGGGAAGTGAAGGGTTAGGTGTTGCATCTTCAGCAGTTGCATGAGAAGGTGCCATGGGAGGGGGCTGAGGGTGTAGAGGGTGATGGAGGAGTGGACCAGGGTGTCACAGATGGACCGATTCCTACAGAATGCCGCCGGGGGGTGGGGGGGTGGGGGTGGGGTGGTGGTGATGGGAAGATGTGTTTGGTGGTGGCATCATGCTGGAGTTGGCGGAAGTGGCGGAGGATGATCCTTTGAATGCGGAGGCTGGTGGGGTGATAAGTGAGGACAAGGGGCACCTTATCATGTTTCTCGGAGGGAGGAGAAGGTGTGAGGGTGGATGCGCAGGAGATGGGTCGGTCACTGATGAGGGCCCTGTCAACCACCGTGTGTGGAAAACCTCAGTTAAGGAAGAAGGAGGACATGTCGGAGGAACTGTTTTTGAAAGTGGCATCATCAGAACAGATGCGACGGAGGTGAAGGAACTGAGAAAATGGGATGGAGTTCTTACAGGAACTGGGGTGTCAGGAGCTGTAGTCGAGGTAGCTGTGGGAGTCAGTAGGCTTGTGATGTATATTGCTGGACAGTCTATCACCAGAAATTGTGACAGAGAGGTCAAGGAAGCGAAGGGAAGTGTCAGAGTTGGACCATGTGAAATTGATGAAGGGGTGGAAATTGGAAGCAAAATTAATAAATTTTTCCAGCTGCTGATGCATGAAGCTGCACCAAAGTAATCATTGATGTACCAGAGAAAAAGTTGTGGGAGAGGGGCGGAGTAGGACTGGAACAAGGAATGTTCCACATACACCATAAAGAGACAGGCATAGCTTATTGTTTATTCCAATAATTTATATAGATTTTTCTTTCCCCTATTTCCATTATTTTTAAATGTATTTCCATCCATCTCTACCTTTTAGCCTTTTTTTGATTCCTTCCCCCACCCCACCCCTACTAGGGCTATCGGTACCTTGCTTTTCCTGCTTTCTACCCTTAATTAGCACACTCCTTTAGTTAATATCACCACCTTCAACACCTCTTTGTCCTTTTGTCTGTGACATCTTTTGGTTATCTCCACCTATTACTGGCCCTCTACCTAGCCCTTCTTGTTCCAACATTCCCCCAACCCCACCCTCAACCAGCTTATATTTCACCCCTTTGGTATTTTTATTAGTTCTTTTGAAGAGTCATGCGGACTCGAAACGTCAGCGATGGCTGATAAATGGGCCATCCTCAATGAAAACGTATTGCAGGAAATGTCAGGGTATGTTCCCTTGAAATGGAAAGGTAGGCCAAATAAATCCAAAGTACTTGGGATGTCGAAGGAGATAGAGGTGAAGAGAGATAGAATTCAAGTTGAAAAGGAAGAGTGCACATACGACAGATGTCAGGTGGAAGATACAAGCGAGAATCAGGCTGATTATTGATGGACCAGAGTGGAAGAAAGAAAAACTGATAAGAAAAAGGAGGGAGCACGAACAGGAACTAACAGGAGCTTTACAACTCTCTTTACAAACGAAGACGATGCTGTCCAGGTCTAGGTGAAAGCGCAGGTAATTGGTACAGTAGAAGAATTTGGAAGTGAGAAGGAGGAGTTATTTGAAAAGCTACTCTTATTAAAACTACTAAGGTATGAGCATCGGGTGAAATGCAGACAAAAGCACTGAGGCAAGTGCGAGTGGAAATTGCGCAGTACTGGCGATAATCTTCCTTTTTTCCTGGGCACAGGGATGGTGCCAGTGGACCGGAGAAATGTGAATTTGACACCGTTGTTCAAAAAGGGATGAAAGAATAAAGCTGATAACTACAGATCAGTCAGTTTGAATTCAGTGGTAGGGAAACTTCTTACGGGACAAAATCAATAGTTTCTTAAACAAGTGCAGCATATTAATGGAAAGCCAGCGCGGATTCATTAAGTGGAGATTCTGTTCAGCGAACTTGCTGGAGTTTTATGAGGAGGTAACAGAGAAGAGGGAGGAAGGCAAAACAGCTGATATGGTGTATATGGACTCTCAGAAGGCATTGATAAAACGCCATACAGCAGACTTGCGAACAAAATCCTAGCTCATGGAATGAAATGGAAACCAGGCGCTTTGACACGAAATTGGCTGAGTGACAGGAAAGAGAACGAACTGATAAATGGTTGACTGTCAGATTGGAGGTAAGTTTGTAATTGGGATCGCAAGAGGTCCGTGTTGGGACCCCTGCTCGTCCTGATTTCCATAAACTACCTAAACAGTCGTGTTCAGGACAGGGTTTCAAATCTTGCAGATGATACAAAGAGTGGAAACCTTGTCAACAGTGACGAGGATTGTTTTAAAGTCTAAACGGGCATAGAAATGTGGTTGAATTGGGCAGACAGTTCACGGATCAAGTTCAACGCAGGAAAGTGTGACGTAATTCATTTTGTCAGGAATAATATGGAGAGAGTGTGTAAATAACGGAGATGCAGGAACAGAGGGACATCAGTGTATATACATAAGCGATTGAAGATGGAAGGGCATTTTAAGAGTAGTTTTAATAAAGCATATAGCATCATAGGCTTTATTAATAGTGGCATGGAGTGCATGAGTAAAGAGGATAAATATGCTGTTCTAAATGGTTGATGACTAATGCATTAGCTGTGGGAGGGTGGTATGTGGTAATCAGCAGGACGTTCCCTTGCCCATATTTGATCTGATGCCTTCGACTTCATGGGGTTGGGGCCTAGATGTTGAGGTTACCCAGGGAAGTTACTCTCCTGACAATATACCACTGTGCCGCCACCTCTGCTGACCCTATTCCGTCGCTGGGACAGAACATGCCCAGTGATGGCGATGGTGCATCTGGGGCATTATCTGTAAGATATGATTCCGTGAGGATGACTATTTTAGGCTGATTTCGACGAGCCTGTGGGCCAGCTCCCTCAATGTTGGCACAAGCCCCGAGATGTTAGTAAGGTGGACTTTACTGTGTCAAAAAGGCTGAATTTACTGTTGTTGTTTCTGGTGCCAAGTTTGATGCAGGGTGGGCTGTTCGGTTTGAGCCTTTTTTGTAGCGGTTTGGTACAACTGAGTGGCTTGCTAGGCTATTTCAGAGGACATTAAAAAGTCAACCACATTGCTGCATTATTCCTCTATTAACTCGTGCTTTAGACTTAAACACTCTCATAACCATTCCCATTGACTTCTTCTCATGACATATTTGTCACGAAAACGTTCCTAACCTTATCCAATCCGTGAACTTTTATTTTGCACTACTTGCTCAACTACCCAGTACCCCCGCCCCAACCATCTTGGAACTGCACAAAATCCATTACATTTCTACCTCTCTTCCGCTCTGAACAAGGGCCATACGGACTCAAACATTAAATTTATTCGTCTCAACTCAGATGCTTCCAGGATAAATGTAAAATACTGTGGATGCTGGAAATCTGAAACAAAAGCAGAAAATGTTGGAAAACCTCAGCAGGCCTGACAGAATCTGAGGAGAGAGAAGCAAAGTTTCAAGGCCATATGGCCTTGCTCTGAAGCAGATGCCGTCAGACCTGCTGAGTTTTTCCGGCATTTTCTGCTTTTGTTTCAGAATCTGCCACGTCTACTGAGTTTTTAATTCCAGAATTTTCTGTTCTTATTTTGCATTTCCAGTATCCACCGTGTTTTACTTTTGGTGCACCAACACATTTGGTCCACTCCACAGAAGCTTCTCCATCCCCTGAGCATTTGCTGCATTTTTTCTGATATTTGAAACCATGACTCCGGATAGGTAGTTTCGTTTCAATCCATGGAAAATGCTTCTTTTCAGTTAAATTTTATTTTGCTTCCAGACTGTTCCTCTCTGTTTTCCACAGACACTCCAAAAGCGAATAACGCAACAGCAAAACTTTTAAGAGGTTGAAGAAAAACTGCTCTAGGTGAGGCTTGAACTCACAACCTCGGCATTTCACATGCTTTGTACTGCCATATAAGTACCACGCGCTAACCGATTGCGCCACTAGAGCCCCACTGCCTGCCCATCTGCTCATTTGTATACACATTTCCAGGTTGTAATCGGGTCACAGTTCTTTTGAGTGACTGCGTCAGAACTGGACTTACTTGACAGTGTGCAACGGTCGTTATTTTCGCCTGAGAACAAGGTGGTGACGTGACAGATGGTGAACTAAATATCGCTTTCCTAATGTAGCAAACTCGACAGTGCATGTACCTCCAAGAAGTGCAATTACAACAAAAAAATCTCAACGGTGTCAGTGTGTAAGTGAGAGTCAGGTAAGTCAGTGCCGCAGTAAAGTGACAAGGCAGGAGGAAATTCAAGGAGATCAGCGATTACAGAAGAGGGGAAATTCTGGGCGACGTGCCGGGTTTGAATTCTGGAGCATAAAAAACAGACAACCGAGATTGCCAGATATGGAACGATGAAATGTGGTTCATAATCAAAGGTTTTTTTTTCCTAAATGGTTCTTCAATTGCGTTCTTTTAGTAGAGGTCGGAGAGAGCAACACAACCCCTTCCGCGAGTAAAAGTGAACACACGTTGTTGCAGTCACAATGCAGAGAACTGATGACTAACGGATCCCGGCGCGGTTACACCGCTGTCTCGCTTCAGGCAAGTAGCACACCCTCACAACCCGCAGCTTTAAAGTTCTTCCAACAAGGTTCCTGCAGGCTATTCCCCACAAGAACTGGAGTTCGAATCCAACAGAAACTGCTCTGATATGCTGCTATATGTCGCTTTGAAACGGATGACTGCTGGTTGAAAGCTGGCTGATTCTTCACCGACTCGAAAGGCGTGACATGAAATGCAATTCATTTCAAAACTTCATTCAATCAGCGATTCAGAGGCAGAAAGGCAGAGACTGAACAATATACACTGGTCAAAGAAGACGGCATCTGTCCAGTTTTATCATTCGTTGAGCTCTGGAACATCATCCGATATCAACCAGATTCCTCCACAAGGCTGATCTGACACTACCACAGAAGAAGAATTCGTGATCGAGAGAGAGAGAGAGAGCATGCTACTTGCAGAGAAGTAATTGCAAGATTTTTTCTGACAGTCACGGTAGATTAAAGATATGTCTACAGTATATGCATAGAGCTCAGCGTGAAATGAATCTGATAGTGAGCATTTTAGAGAGTGAGGCTCGCGAGGCAAATTTCAAAAGATTTGCCAGTTAAGTCACAAAGAGCTCGTCAGAAATAGCATGAATCTGTCAGAATTAACATGAACCGGGCACATCTAGGGTACCACGGGTTTTAATTGATCATATTTAATTGATTTGTAGGGGAGCATGCTGTTCACAATCGGACAGGGGGAACCAAGGATCTAGAATTTCGGGCAAGACTAAAATCACTGGCTCAACAGTAAGTGTCTAATGCCAGTGTCTTAAGGGCTCATCCATACGTTACTTAGGCTAACCTTGCAAATTGCAATGGCTACAAAAGCAGATGATAAACTGAGGATGCCGTGGTAGCTCGCTTCCTGACTCCACAATGCCTGTCCATCATCTACAAGGCAGGAGTCTGAAGTGTGACAGCACATGCCCAACCTTTGCAGCGGAAAGGTCACTTGATCAGTGTCCCATGCAACACGTAAGCTTTCACTCCCTGCACCACTATCACTAAGAGTGTACCAACTACTGCAGCAAATGGGCAATGTGTGAGAATTCCTCACGCAGCATGTACTTGCCGAGACATAGTCTGGGGCAGTGACAGCCCTCTAAGTCTAGGTGCATGATCACCAGAAGACCCAGGAGAAAGCAACACAGTGGCCACTCAGAACCTAGTGCTCCCTCACTGCACAGCACTGCCTGAAACCTCGGCACAGGGAAATACATTTCAGCCTTAATGTTTCAAGTTCAGCCAAATGCATGCTAAAGACAGGAGCGGCATAATGAGCTTATCATGCATGTGACTGAAGTTTCTTGTTAAATTCACCAATATGTGTAGCAATTCCTGGTAACTAATCGAGGGCATAATATAATGAAGAACTGTGTTTAAATTAAGATTCTACTTGGGGATTCTCCAATAGAAGGAACTATTAGCTTGAAACCCTAAGTGAGAAGCAAAATCAGCTGAGCATTTGAAAAAAAGAGTTCTGAAATATATTGTGGCATGAGTCACACATTTATAGAATTGGAATTCTTCTTTACTTTGTCACCTAAGGATTTATATAACTGACTTTCTCCAGCGAAAATAGAGTGATTACACAGGCTATGAATGTCAGCAGATAAAAATGCAACTATCAATATCCTGGGGATTACCACTCAACATAAACTAAAATGAATATACACTGTAGCTAAAAGTGCAGGTTAGGGGCAAAGAATTCTGCGGCAAGTAACTCATCTCCTGACTGCTGAAAACCTCTCCACTATCTACAAGGCTCAAGACAGGAGCGTGATGGAATAGTGACCAGCTGCCTGTAAGAGTGCAGCTCCAAAAACACTCAAGAAGCTTGATACCATCCAAGACAATGCGACCCCCTTGATTGGCACGCCTGCCACAAACACACACTCCCTACACCACCGACGAACAGGGGTAGCAGTGCTTTCCATCAACAAGATGCACTGCAAAAAGTCACCAAGGTCCCTGAGGCAGCGCCTTCCAAATCAACGACCGCTACCAACAATAAGAACAAGGACAGCAAAGACACTGGAACACCACCCAAGGAAGGGCCCCTCCAAGCTTCCCAACATCCTCGCCTGGAAATATATCGTCGTTCCTTCACTGTCGCTGGGTAAAAATCCTTGAACTCCCGCCCTACCCGAACCATGGGTGCACCTACACCACGTGGACTGCAGCTGTTCAAGAAGGTATCTCGCTATCAACCTCTCAAGGGTAATTTGGGGGTGGACAATAAATACTGGCCTAGCCAGGGGCGCCCACATCCCGCAAATGAAGAAAAAATGAACATGGTTCAATTGTGATTTTGATTAAAAGCAATAACATCAAAATCCCATCCCGTGCAATCATTTGTGCATGCTCCGGTGTCTTGGCATGTTCGATGAATGAGCAGAGCAAGGCGGTAGGCGTTTGAGTCGTCTTAAGTGAGGAAGTGAGGCGCAGAGTTTAATGTAGGAAATTCCAAAGATTGGTAGCTAGATACCGGAAGGTGCTGGATTGACATTGTGAATGCACATGAGACCAGAATTAGAGAAGGACATGTTTCTAAGATTGGTTGGGGTGTTCGAAGTGATTACAGATATAGGGAGGAGCAAGACTTTGAAGGGATTTGAAAACATTGGTGGGAATTTGAAACTTGAGGCGTTGCTCAACCGCAGGTCAGTGTATGCCAGTAAAAATGGGGCGAAGTGGACTTGCTGCGAGTTTGGACACGAGTTTAGTATGGCTTCAAGTCCATGGAGAGTGGGGAATGAGAGCTTTTTTTCAGGAATGCAATGAAGTCTGGTGGCTTCATAAGCTGGGAGAAGATTTTCAGATTCAGATGCAGAGGCACGTGCAATAACAGTGTTTGTTTGAGGTGGATTTAGCACCAGTCATATTGAGGGTGCAAGCATGATGTCAGAAACACTTTGTCGGTGAACTGTGATAAAAAGGCTGTGAACACTGTATCAACCTCAGCCAGCTTCCAGTTGTGAAAAAATGGATTTGGTGGCTAGGGAGCGAAGGTTGTGCTACGGATGTGGAAAGATACAGCCTTAGCCATGTCGCAGGTATCTGCTAAGTTACTTGCCTTCGATCAACTTTGATATCCAGGCTGTGAATAGAATGGCTTAGCTTCTGACGTTGTCAGTCGTTTGCTCAGGGAAGGATCTTGGAATGGAGAGCGAAGACAATGTAACCATTTACCCAATATTTAATTTGGAGAAAATGTCTGCTGAGCTAGTGATGGATGCTGGACAGGCTGTTTGTTAAGTTAGCAACCGTGGAGGATTTGGGAGAGGTTTTGGTGAGGTGGAGGTGCGTGCCATCAGCGCAAAGGTGAAAGCTAGCACTGTACAATTTCATGGTCACACCAAGGGGCAGCATATAGATGGAAAATAGCAGGGGACTATGATTCGGAGTCACCAGAATAAATGGTACAACAGAGGGAAGAGAAAAAGTTGATGGTGTTTCCCTGGCTATGATGATATCGATGAGAATGAAACGAGGTAAGAGGACAAAGGAGAAGTGTGATCAGCCGTGCCAAAGGTTTCAGGCAAATCAAGAAGAATGAGAATGAACAGATTATCATTCTCAATGTTACAATGAATGTCATTACTGACATCGATTAGATCATCTCAATACTGTGGCTGGGGTGCGAACACATTCGGCTGATACAGACATGGAATTTCAGGAAAGGTTGCATGAATTTGGCAGCTGGCGACACCTTCAGTTAATTTGGAAGGAAAGGGGGGATGAAGGTCGGGAGTTGGTTTAAAAGAATAGGGGGGGGTTTAGGCTTTATTTTCGCGAAGAGACGTGCGAAACAAGGGCGGCCTGGGATGGTTGAGAACAAAAAGAACAGACCCGGGGCAAGAGGAAAAATGGCAGCCACAGTGGCCCTGCTCTTAGATTAAAGCGACCCAAAGACGGACAGCCAGGCGGTTAAGTGGAACCGGCGTTCTTGCAGTTTATGGATAATAACAAGTCTGATCTGATTTTGGTTTGTTTTTATTTTGGCCGATGAGGTTTATGTATATTATTTTGTAGGGAATGGAAGTTCCAGAGACAAACGGTCCTTAATGAATCGGGCCTAATTCCCGAAAAACTGACATCCACTTCAGACCTTATATTTTTTGGCATTTGTGAAGGAAAGGGTGACAGTACGTCAACAGAAAGAAATATTTTTTTAAATGCTAATGTGAGCACCAGGAGTGACGTTCTGTTGTTAACAGTGCACAGGGAATAGTATAATCAGAGCAGGAGGATCATCATCTGGATTAGTTGAAAAATCACACAGCATAAGTGTCCACAATGACTTTATGCACGTGAAGAGCGTTGCACCAGGTGAATCTTGTATTCGCAACCTCAGCAATGCATAGGCCTACATACATTCATATAAGCATCATGCGCTAACCAATTCCACCACGAGAGTCCTGCCGCAGAGATTATAGCTCATCTGTATGCATAATTCAGCGTGTATCATCGGGACAGGGACACGAAGGACTTATATTGAGTGCAAGAACTGGAGTTACATGATACTGCACAACAAGTGTCGGCGTTGTCTGCGAAGAAGTTGGTGAAGAAACCGATGTTAAATGAGATTTCTCCGGGAGAAACATATTCAACGCTGTGCATTTTTCTAAAAAAACAATACCTGCAACATATGGCAGGATAAAAAGACTTCCTTCCAAAATATAAAGTTCGTTTCTTTTTTGACGATGAATTGCTTACCATGTTAGTATTGACATACAAGTTACCGGCTTACTAGCGGGGAATAATTAGCATTTTAATTCCAGTTAGTTTTGATTAATACACATGATAAACTGCATTATGAAACCAAAGCACAATGGAGCAGTGGATTCGAGTAAACGCCAGGGAAGTCTCGGATCCTGGTATAGAGATGAAAATTGACGTTACCGCTTGGCCGGAGTAGAAGCGATGGAATTAATAAACCGGCTGAATCAAAGGTAGGCATTGCTATTACCAAAAAAGTCTTCAATCAGTGAGTCCGATGGGATGGAAGGTTTGTGTATGTTGCTCATATCAGGAGGGGTCCCACTCTGAATCCTGATAAATTCTTTTTTGTTACATTCTAGCTGCGGCAACCTCGGTTCTCAGGGAATGTAATAGATCTGAAACATTCGGTCCGTTTCTGTTTCGAAAACCGCTGCCAGACCTTCTGTGCACCTCCGTCATTTTCTGTTTGCATTGCTGATTTCCAGCATGTGTAGCATTTGGTTTTCGTGCGTATGAAGCTGGAGGATAGTTAACGATTTTTATAAACCGACTCCGATTCCCACCACCACACCGCCGCCCCCCCCCCCCCCCCCCCCCCCCCCCCCCCCCCCCCCCCCCCCCAACCCCCCCCCACCACCACCACGGCCTTTGAATAACTAAGGTGTGCATGAAATGCAAACGTCATTGCGCTATCAAGACAAGTGTTTGGAAGATATTCTCATTCACTCCGTTTAATGCAATGCCTAGAACTCGGCGGGTTTATTGGCTTAACGCCGTGCAAATCTTTGAAGTCAGAAGGATAATGAACAGGAAAGTCAAATTCTGCTGTGATAAATGTCAAAACAGAAAATGATAGAAATACTGGGCAAGTCTGGAAGTATCTGTGGAGAGGGGAAAAATACCTTTCATCGGAATGTTTCATCAATGAGACTGATATTGAGTCAGCAGCCATCAGTTTCAAAGCTGAAACAATTCTTCTGTGAGAGCCTGCTCGAAGGTTGGAAAGAGCTGTTTTCAAGCGACATTGACTGCGGGGTCTTGTGGCTACGCGTAAACAGCAAAGTAGTGCCGTTGTCGCAGAGTGATGAGAGCTCTGCGTTATGGCAGCAGCAGCCTCAATTCGAATTCAACTAGCAGCAGAGGTTGCTTTACAAATTTTGCCCCTCGTGACTGCTGATGAAAGAACGCAGTGACGTATCAATTGTGTGAAGAAATATGGTAAAGCACTCGCTCAGTCACATATTTACTCATTTCAAATCTAGCCCCTTCACATGCCTGTGTGCTGCTCCGGGATTCAAAACTCGCATCTTCTGTCAGATCTTTCATTCTTCGCTATCACTAATCATCTTTTACTTTCCTCCTCTCGTTCCAGTGTCAAATCCCTGTGACATCCCCTCAGGTAACACCGGCGTACATACATACACCATTGGGTTTGATACCTTAGGAAACTTAGGCACAAAACGTTAACTGTGTTGTTCTCCCCCTAGAAACTACCAGAACGGCTAATTTTTTGGAGCACTTCCCATTTTTGCTTCAGATGACAGTGACGGTATCGCTGGATTGCCAGGAAAATGTCGCGAGCCATCGAATTGTGTGCGGCCGCCCCCGAAATCAAACCTGCTTAGAAACTGCTTGCCTGTTTGGAGTCACACAATTCTAAATGCATCGATGAGTTTTAAAGCAAGGATACACATTGGTGCGAACCGGGTGTGCACACCCAGCAACAAAGATGGTGGCCACACAAATTCAATGCTGTAACAGCCAAAGTGAAGAGTTAGATTTGGAACTCTCAGACAAACCTGACACTGACATGGAAAGAGAGGAGTCAAGGAGGAATAGCGATTATGAATGGGAGCAAAATCTGTGAGCAGAGGCGTGTATAAATTTTGGAGCAGCACACGCATTAATGTGAAGGCGCTAGATTTGGAAAGATTAACTTTTTGAAAGAGCGAGTGTTTTGTCATGAAAAAGAGTTCTTGACGGAATTGATTCTTCGCTGCTTTCTTTTTCAGGAGTCACAAACAGAAAATTTGCTACAGCAAATTTGCTGTGATTCCGATTCGAACCTTTGGTGCATTGGTTAGAAGGCTGAATACTAACCAATACGATCATGGCGCTATCGTGGTAGAAGGCTGCACAAAAGCTTCACGTCCCCACAGACACTGCAAAATATCAACAGCGCTCTCGATCCTCCCACCAGGCTATCACAAAATGAAAAGTTCAGCCGTAAAACAGACTTGAAATTATGGCACTTTGATGAAATGTTCAATGCAACGTCAATATTTATCTTAACGGAGCTGCTTCACGACTTGTTCAGCATTTCAAGCATTTTCTGTTTTTGACAGAAGCAGTTCGCTTTTTTGTTCATTGCCCGCCGACTCCACGCATTGCAATGAACAGAGCGATTAAAAATATTTTCCAAATATTTGTCTTTATGGCGCAATGACGTTTGCAATTCATGCACACTTAAGTTGTTAATACGGTTGCTCAAAGGCCGTGGGTCGAATCGAAGTGCATTGAAAAAAAATCGTTAACTATCCTCCAGCTTATATGCAAGAAGCCAAATACTGCACATGCTGGGAATCAGAAATGGAAACAGCAATTGACGGAAGTGCACAGAAGGTCAGGCAGCAGGTTTCAAAACAAAAACGGATCGAATATTTCAGGTCTATCACTTTCCCTGAGAACCGAGGTTGCTGCAGCCTTAATTTGCCTTAGGACTTGCCGCTGATCTGAACAAAGAAAAACGCACTCTCCATCCCACCGAGGTCTCTGTTTGAAGATTGCTTTGGTTGAAAAAATAATAACCGTTCACTCAACCAATTTCCTAAGTCCTGAGCTCTCCTCCAGGCTGTCATGGTCTAATTGTTTTGAACTCAAGTGTTAAATCCAGATGTTGGTGAAGCGCCTAAATGGAAAATAGGTTTTTGCTACTTCAGTCTGCTTTGGGATTTACTGGATCAGTTAGCCGAGGAAAAAAATGCAAACACGAGAGGAAGGTGGTGAATGGATCTTACCGCCAACCGTAAAGTCATGGCTATGCTTGAGGACTGAATGAAAGTGTTCCGCAAAGTGGGCACCAAGTTTGAGTTTAGTTCTTCCATTGTAGAGGCGGCCGGATTGTGAACAGCGAATGCAACAGTCTAAATGCAAAGTGGAAGTGAATCACTGCTTTACCCGGAAATAGTGTCTTGGGTTTTGGACGGTGACGATGAAGGAGTTAAAGTAGCATGTGTTACACCCATACGATCGCATAGGAAGGTGAGCGGAAAATGTCGTGGAGAAGGGAGGGGTGGGGAGGGGGTTGGGTGGTGATTGTGGGCATCAAACTGGAGTTTGATCTCGGTAATGGTTGTTTAGCAGGCTGCATTCGTTCAAATTGATGCTAAATTTTCAGATTAAAAAAAAAGTCGCAGTGGTCTCTACAATTAGCTCAGCCGAATATTCTGTAGACTGATGAATATAGACGGCATGAAATTTGTGTTCTGCTCCAACAAGGCATAGCCCAATCTTAGGCTCGGTTATCAACAAGTTCTAAACGGAGCCTAGGTTAGAGACAAACCTTTAGGATAGCTGTTAAAGATCGAGGATCACTTCACCTATATAAAACAGTTCATATATACAGGGCAAAGGTTAAAACTTATTTATTGGCAGGGTGAACTTAAAGTGTATGCTGGAGAAGTGTTGTCCAAGGTAATATTCCGATTGACCCTTTTTGATCTCTCTCTCTCTCTCCATCCTCATTGTCCACTTTTAAAAAGAAATACTTGGATGTAATCACGCTTGAGACATCGGGTGATCGTGAACACTGACAGTAAAGTCGATAATGAACTGCTGAAGTGCAGACATTGGTGCGCACAACAAGCCCCAAAAAATACAACACGTGACAAATGAGCAAGCTATATTCTTTGATGATGCTTCCTGAGGGAGAACTGGAAAAACAAACCTCCCCTGGTCTTCTTGGAAATCGTACCTGGGTAGCGCTTACCTTCAGCCAACTAAGTAATTTAAAGTTTTAACCGGAAGAAGGCACCTTCAACTGTCCAGCACTCACTCAACACTGCGCTGAGTCAAGCGTCATTTTTGCGCTCAAAATCGAGAGTCAGAGCTGCATGTCATTTGTGATGCACAGCGCTGCCAAATGGATTACAGATACTGCTCAGTGCGAGCACATCCTCGTTTCACGATCGGTCTTGCGGTATCATTTTATTACTTTACTTCTATCAGAATCACAGATAATTTACAGGGCAAAAAGAAGAGTTTCAGTCAATCTAGTCTGCAATGACTCTCTGAAAGAGCATTCTATCTCGTCCCAATATCCCGCCTTATCCCCGTGACCTTGCACATTCTTTCTTTTCAGATAGCAATCCAATTCCCCTCTGAATAGTTCAATCGAACCTATCTCCACCAACCCCTCAGGAAGTTTATTTAACACTCTAACTACCCTCTTGGCGAAAGGAAAGTTTTCCTTGGTCCACTTTTACTCGTTTGCCATTCATTTCGAATCTGTGCCCTCCAGCTGTTGATGTTCTCTTGAGTGGGAGCATTCTCCCAATTTTAGCATTCTCCAAACCCCTCAGGTTCTTCAACACATCTATCAAGTCTCCCCTCGGCCTTCTTTTCTCCAAGGCTACATCTCCCAACCTCTTGAATCTATCCTCATAGCTACAGATCTGACTCCATGGAAACATTCTTGTGAACTTCATCTGCACTCAGATATTTTGCCCGTAGCTGTACGCAGTTCTGAGATGAGGCCGAGCTATTGACTTATACAATTTCAGCATAAACTCCTTAAGCTTGCGTTTAACGATCCTAGTAATAAAGACTAAGACTATACGCTTTATTAAAAGATTTCTCAACACGTCCTACCATTTTCAATGAATTATGTTCATTTAAACCGCGGTCCCTTTGTTCCTGCATGTCATTTAGTCTTGTTCCCTTTTTAACTCTCTCTCAATGTATCTCCAGTCAAAATTAATCACCACTTAACTCGCCACATTTCAGACCATTCCATTAACAGGTCCATATCCTTCTGAAGTTCAAAACTACCCCCATCACAGTTGACAACTTTTCCAATTTTCGTATAATTTCCAAGCTTTGGAATCATGTCCTGAATACTATTGAACATGTCATTAATAGAAACCAGGAAGAGCAAGAGTCCCAAACTAACCCCTAGAGAACTCCAGTCTAAACATTCTCCAATTCGAATTTCATCCATTCATCAGTTCTCTGATTCCTGTCATTCGGCCAATTTCATATCCAAGTGCCTACTTTTCATTTTATCCCATGAGCTAAAATTTTCCTCGCAAGTCCATTGTGTGACGCTGTGCCAAATGTTTTTTTTGAAATTCCATACAA
This sequence comes from Carcharodon carcharias, assembly GCF_017639515.1. Classification (NCBI taxonomy): domain Eukaryota; kingdom Metazoa; phylum Chordata; class Chondrichthyes; order Lamniformes; family Lamnidae; genus Carcharodon; species Carcharodon carcharias. Next base: position 82,444,610 of record NC_054485.1, read on the forward strand.
ACCCCCCAAAAACTCCAGCATGTCAGTTAAACAGGATAGTCCCTTAATGAATCGATGTTGCATTCCTTAACTACTCACTTGATTAAGTGACTATTGACTTTCTCCCGCTATATAGTCTCCAGAAGTTTCCTCACCATTGAAGTCAAATTTACCTGTCTATAGTGACCGGTTTTATGCTTCTGCCTGCTTTTTTTTCAACAAGGGTGTAAATTTCACAAATCTCCTGTCCTCTAGCACCAGTCCTGTGTCTAAGGAAGACTGGCAATTTTCACTAGAAAGTCTGCAAATTCCACTTTCAATTACTTCAGTAGCCCCCTATGCATCTCATCCGGTCCTGCTACCTTATATAATCTCTCATCATTCAAATCGCTCTTGATTGATTTGGCCCATCTTTCCTGTTCAAGGGAATTTGCCTTGATATTGCCTGCGATAATTTTTCTTTGAGAGTGGCCCATTGTTCAGCCATCATCATTTCTGCCAGCATTTGATTCCAACTGACACGACTCAGATGGATTCTCATCCTATCATAATTGGCTTTCTCACAATTAATTATCCCCGCTCTGGATTATACTTTTTTACTGAGGAGCCCAAACCTTGTGTTGCAATGGTCATTGTCATCTAAATACTCACCCACAGAAATTTGCTCCACTTGGGCTCTCTCATCCCGCAGACCCAGGTCCAAAAGTGGCTGACATCTCATTGGACCGGAAACACATTGCTGCAGAAAATTATACTTAACAAACCCCAGGAACTCTCTCCCCCTCTTCCCCTGTTGCTCTATTCCTAACCCAGTTTATGCTTTGACATTTAAAGTCAGCAAGTGTAAATACTCTGTAATGCTTGCACCACTCTGCAATTTCTTAGCAACTTATTTTCTTTGCCTTCCTTCTCCTGGTTTGGGGCTATATGCTACAAAGTTGTTGCATCTTTTTCATTCTTTATCTCTAGCCAGAGAAATTCGGTCCTGGGACTTGCTGGAACATCCTCTCTCTCAAAAACAGTAATGCCATATTTAGCCAACACTGCGACTCCCCACCACCCATACCTCTTGCCTTCCTTAACTTGCTCTCCTCAACAGCTTGCAGCCACGAACATTTAATGCCCAGTCCTGCCATTCTTTGATACCTGACTCGGTTATAGAAATAATATAATAATTCCATTTGTTATCCTGTGCCTGTAGTTCAGCAATCTTATTAAAAGCATTCCTTGCACTTACATACATGCATATTAACTCTGATGCTAGCATTTTTATTTTCCCCCTTACTCATACCCCATCAAATAACTCCCATTGCCTACTGTAACACCGAAAAACTCTCCAAGTATTCTATAAACCTTGATACTACACTCTGATACTTGTTCATTATCTATTAATAGTTCGCTGCTTCCCGCTGCCAGTTATTCTCCTCGGCACTCTGAATTTTTCCATGGGTTCCCATTCCCTTGTCAATCTAGATTAAGCCCTCCCGAACAGTACCAAAGTTTTCTGTGAGGGATTTAATCCCAATACTCTTAACATGGAGATCCACCTTCTTGTACAGGTCCCACCTGTGCCAGAAAGGTCCCAAAGCCTCAGAAATCTAATGCCCTCCCTCCTACTCCATTGCTCCAGTCACGTGTTGAACTGCGGATTCTTCCTAATCTTAGGCACGCTAGTATGTGACACTGGAAGTGATCCTGACATTAACCCTCTTGAGGTCGTCCATTTTAATTCCATTCCCAACTCCCTAGAGCCTGTTATGAGGACCCCAAGCTTTTTCCCACCTATGTAATCTGACCCATTACGGATCACGACCTATTTCTCTTCACTCTCCCCCACATTAATGACCTGAAGTCGCTCTGTAACATCCTTGAACCCGGCACCAGGGAGACTACACGCCACCATGGAATCACGTTTTCGGCCGCAGTAAAACCTGTCTGCTCCCTGAACGATGGAATCCGCTACCACTTAGGCACTTCAACGACTCGTCCTCCCCTTCTTTACATCTGAACTATACAAGAAGCCATGAACTTGGCTCCTGTTTTAGTTCTCTGAGGAACCATTTCGCTCAACAGTATCCAAAATGGACAAGTGGTTAGAGTGAGAGATAGCCTCAGATGGTTCCTGCCCTACCTGTCTATTTCTATTAGATACTCTGGCGGTCGCTAATTTCCTCTCTGCCTGTGTACATCTTAGCTGTGGTGTGACCACCTCCCTAAACCTATTGTCCACATAATCCTCAACCTTGTGGATGTCCCACAGTGACTCCAGGCATCCCTAGTTTCACAATACAGAAGTCAATGTTGTGCACCTGGTGACCTTTTCTGCAGATGTAGTCATAGAGGACATTTTGTTCATGCACGACTTCAGGCATCCTGCTGGATGCACATTCCACGTGGCCGTGCTGCACTGACATACCTTAAACTTCATATAAAATGTTTACTAAAGTAAGATACCATATCATAACTCACACTTCGATCAGCAATCGTCTCCCCTGTGCTGAAACCGGAAAGTAACCAGTCAAATTGCAGGACATCTGTGACGTCAGTATTAGTGTTTTTACTTATAAACTCCCTGCTTCCTCTCTGCTGCTTCCTGTGCTCTAATTACATTCAATCAGCTTCTTCCCCTGTAGCAAAATAAGTGCCTGTTTCTGGAGGCTGGGAACTGGTGGCAAGAGAAAGGAGAACCACCTTCACCAAATTCGCTCAAACATTGAATTGCAATGTAGGCACGCTAATGCACAGAAAGCAGCACTCCAGTGCAGACAAGCAGGACTGAAGAAGACCTGCTCATGTGCTCCCTGATTCAAGCACCTGAAAACCATTATAGTCAGTTATCTAGTTAGCTCCCTTTGCCGCTAAAATAGCCAAGTGGTTATGGTACTGGGCTTGTAACGTCAAAATCTAAGAGTTCCAATCTCACAATGGCAAACTATGAAACAATGTAACTTTATCTGAATAGGAACAGATGGAAACGTGTTTGTACTCGAAAGAGTTATATCACTACAAGAGCTGGCAAACCCCTGTTTTCAAGCAGTAATAAAACTGAACTCCACCTCCCCCCCCACCCACCCACCCCACCGCCAACGTAAAGAACAACTTTGGCTCATTTCTAAATTAAATAAAAGACTAGTCACTAGATAAAAATTAACGTTAAAATTAAATTAACTCATAAATGTAACTGTTAAAACTCCCAGATCGATTAGTCATGAGTCCGTCTGAAGATTCAGGGGTTAACTGATTGAAGAGTTTAAAATGCTAAAGTGGATCGGCAGGGTCGATATAAACACTTACTTCGGGTAGGTGATCCTCCCAGTGTTTTGAATACCTTCTGCTTTGAATGTCTTGCTTTCAATATAGAATAATCTCTGACAACATACCGGTTACCTCAAGGCCACATTTAATATATTGAGCTCTTCTTGCACATGAGATTGCTCTTGAAAGTTACACACACACACTTTCAAGGCTGCCGTTTCCCAAAACGCATTTTTGCAAAAAAAAACATTTTGTTTCGCACCAACCTGCTCTTAATCGCGCATGTTTCGTCAATAGCGGTATTTCCATTGATCTTCCATCCGCTTCAATCACATATTCCAGCAAACAACTGGCTGTGGAACATTTTACACCTTGGCCACCTTCTCATCTTCCAGACACTTCAGCTGCCAATTGCTTATAGCAAGGCGCCAACTATTATGCAAAAATAGTCCAATTCCTCAGTGTTATGGCACGGCAGGTGATGTTTTCGTGGTGGATCAAATCCACTTACTATCAAAACGGTTTTGCATTTTGTATTTATTTCCAGAGGTGTGCCCTGACTGCAGAAGTAATGAGTCCACCAAGACTTTAGAGGTACTTGTAAAAGCTAAAATAAAATATATATTAAGAAAACAAATTTCAAACTCAAATATAGAACCACCAATATAGACTTCAAGAAATCCTAAAATCCAGAAGTAACCTTGCCTCAAGAAACACCGCCGTTAAGGCAACTGAACAAATTGGATATTTAGATTTCACACAGATCCAGCAAAGTAACACAATACCGAGACAATAGAATTCAAAATGGCTCCCTCCGATTGCGCAGAAAGACAAACACAGGAGACTCATATGAACTGTCAATCTGCCAATTGTTCCTATTCATTGCCTGCCGAATTCCAGGCATTCCATTGAATGGAGCGAATGAACATATTTTTTTCCAAACATTTGTCATCATGGCGCCGGGCAGTGTGCATTCGATTGAGCATTAAGTTATTAATACGGCTGTTCAAAGTCCGTGGGCCCGAATCAGAGTTTATGTTTTTCAAAAGAACTTCGTCAGATATGCTCCAGCTTCATACAAACAAAAGGAAAATACTGTACATGCTGGAAATCAGAATCGAAAACAGAAAATCTTGCATGTGCACAGGAGACCCAACAGCAGTTTTCCCAGCGCTTTTCGTGAACCGATTTGATGCTTCAAGTCTATGACAACCCTTGAGAGCCAGGTTGCTTCAGGGACAATGCAAAAAGTTAATTTACCAGATATCTGTCTACGACTTGTCCCTGATCTGAAGAAGAAGGACGAAAAAATGAAACACCTTCCATACTATCTGCTCTCTGATTGAAGCCTGATTTGTTTGGCAAAAAAGCTAACCGACTTCAAATGCTTTAGTATTTCCAGACCCCTCCTCCCGTTCCGCAGTGAAGTTGTTTTGGCGAGTGGATATCAGCATCCGATAATTATCTGTTGTGTGTACGAGGCTGCTCCCCATTGGAGTTTAGTGCTGAGTGTTGCGGGGAATTAATCAAAGCAGTTTATTCTCTCAGTAACGGAATAATATGAAAAACGCAATAAATTGCATTGCAACCGTCATTAATGTCTCCATAGCTACTTCGTTCCAGACTGACTGCAATGCAAACAGGGTGAGCAATTCATTCCAAGAAGTGAAAAGAGAAAACATTTTTTTGTTTTAATTTTGGAACATTGTTGCTTTTGATTCGTTCCCATGTCGGGGGTAGCCTTTAAGAAAAGTGCACAGCATTGAATATATTTTCTTCCCCACTTTTGGACACCTAGTTTAACACCGATGGCTTCACTAACATGTTCACAGACCAAAGTAACGATTGCTGCAAACTGTCAGCTAAATCTAGTTCTTACGCACTGAATGAAATGAAATGTGCCCCTGTCGCCATGACGCAAACTGAGCATGTATATAAATGAACGCGGAGCTTTTCTGTCCGACTCTGGGTGCCACAATGTGTTCACGCGTGTTTTCAAATTGCACTTGTAAGTTTAAGAGTCAGCTGGAGCAGATTTCTTGGCAGGGGAGAACGTGTTTATTCTGTCATCCGGATTTGCAAAGGCCTTGGAAATGGGCAAGGAACAATTTCGAGAGAAAATTGCACATAACTGAACAGAACAATGTTCTGTGGATTGGAGCAGACCTATCCAGAGTCAACGTTTCCAAGGCCAACATTAATAGTGCAAGTGTTGAGCAAATGAAGATGTCTTTCAATACAGAAACAAGGACAACGTTTTAGGTCGAAACAAAACTGCGGATTCCGCAAGTGTGAAGTAAAAACTGAAAATAACAGCAAAGCTCAGCATCTCTGGCAGCAACTTCAAGACAAAAGCAGATTTAAGTTGGAGTCCTTTTGACTCTTCATCAGAGCTGAAGGCAGCTGGTAAAGTAATGGGCTGTTGTTATTGAAATGTGGTTCGGATGTGGTGAAGATGCGAGTAGGGGCTGGTGAGAGGTTTGGAACAGATGGAGCAAACTATAAGTTGAAACAAAAACAGAGAAGTGATAGGAAAACTTATATTGCCAAAGTTAGCTCTGTTTACATTTCCACAGATGCTGCCAGACTGTTACTATTTTTTTCAACAATTTCTATTTTTACTTCGTATGACGGGATTCGCAAGAAAATATCGCGAGCAATTGGTTCGGAATTATTCGGTTGCAACCCTGCCTAGACAGCGCTTGGTTGTGTGCAGACACAGCTATCTGAAAGCATCCATTGCTTTCAAAGCACAGATGTAGCATTGGTGCGAAAGGGCAACGTGTTGACAGGGAAAGAGATGGTAGTAAAACAAAGTCAACGTTGTAAGTGTGAAAGAGATTGTTAGATGAGGCAATGCCGTATTGAAATGAAAAATGGAAGGAGTTAACTCGAGGCGATAAGTGATAGCGGAAGAGAAACGATCTGGGAGGTTAGCGTGGTTTTGAATTATGGGAATTAAACACAGTCATGTTTGATTTGAAAGGATGAAATGTGTTTCGCCATTGAATATGATTCTTCACAAAAATGGCCGTGCACTTCTGGCTGAAATGCGACAACATAGTGAAACCGGACCGAGGTTGCTGCAGCCACAGCGCAGAGTACTGACCACTATACGAACACTGCGACACATTTCGGTGCACTCATCATTGTCTAGCTGCAGGGAGGTAGCACACCCTCACGGCTGAGCAGCTTGTAAACAGCGCTCTCTGTTGTCCGGCCAGGCTAACACGGAACAGGGATTTGGACTACCAAGCTTCCAAACTTTCCTGTTCATTGTCCGCTGGATTTCAGGCATATCATTAAATGGAGTGAATAGCAACGTTTTCGAAACATTTGTCTTCGTGGCGCTTGGCAGTGTGAATTTGAAAAACTCTTAATTCGCTCAAGAGCTATTCAAAGTCCGTTTTTCGAATCAGGGTCGGATTTCCCAAAAGGGCATCATACAGCTTCATACAGACAAAATCAAAATGCTGGAAATAAGAAAAAAAAAAGCAGAAAATTCTGCAGGTGCACAGGAGGTCCAGCAGCAGACATTCACTGAGAATGAGCTTGCTTCATCGACAATGCAGGTCAATAATTTACCAGAAATCAGCGTAGGGCTTGTCCGTGATCGGGAGAAGAAGCTCAAAAGATAAACCTTCCATACTACCGGGCTGTCTGATTGAAGACTGATTTGGTTGACAATAAAGCTAACTGACTTCTACTGAGTTTGCTATTCCAGAGCTCTCCTCCAGTTCGGCTGTAACACCGTTTTGCCAAGTGAATATCAAAATCCTAGAATTATCTAATGTTTGAGCGAGCCTGCCCCTCAGTGGAATTCTCTGTTGAGTGCTTCGCGGAATTATCTTTACAGATCAGTTTATTCTATTAGCAACGGAATAATATGTAAAATTGAAAATTTGCATTGCTACCGCCATGAAGATCGTGGTAAGTTTCGTTCCAGACTGATTGTGATGAAAACAGGAGGAGCAATTTATTCTAAAAAGAGAAAAAAAACTTTTAAAATCATTTGGAACGTCATTTATTTTCTTTGGTTCTTATGTTGGAGCTAGTAATTAAGAAATTTGCACAGCATTGTATATATTTTTTCGCCACTTTGGGGCATCTGGTTTAACATCGGTGGCTTCACTATAATGCTAATGGGCCAAAGCAACGATTGTTACACACTGTCATCGAAATCTAGTTCTGAGGCACTGAATCAAATGAACTCTGCCCCTGTGGCCATGATACAAACTGAATATGTATAGAAATGAGCGCGGAGCTTTTCTGCCCGACTCTCTAGTTTCGCGCTTGGTTTGAAGTGGCAAACCACATGTGTAAGTTTAAGGCTCAGCTGGGGCAGATTTCCTGACAGGGGAAAACATGTCTATTGTTTCAACAGGGTTGGTAGTAGCCGTGCAAAGAGGTGCCGGCCAAATTACGAGCAGAAATAACACGGAATTGAAGAGAACAATTTGCTGTGGACTGGAATGGATCTATCCGGAATCAACGTCTCCCATACCAAGATAAATGCTGCAAGTGCTGAGCAGATGAAGTAGCTTCTGTGAAGAGAGAAACAAAGATAACGTTTTAGGTAAAATAAAAACCTGCAAGTGTGAAGTAAAAACTGAAACACCAGCAAAGCTCAGCAGCTCTGGCAGCATCCGTGAAGAGAAAAGTAGACTTAACGTTTGTATCCTTACGAACTTCAGAGTTTAAGAGAGCTGGGAACATAAGGGTTTTATGCTGTTGAAACGTGGTTGGAGTTTGTGCGAAAGTGTGGTTTGGGGTGGTGAGAAGTTTGGTGCACATAGAGCAAATTGCAAGTATGAAATCAAAGCAGAAAAGCGCTGTGAAAACTTGGACTGGCACAATCAACTGTGTTTCTATTTCCACAGGTGCTACCTGGCAGCTCCGATTTTTTTATTTCAACGATCTCTCTTTTTGCTTCGGACACTGTATGACGAGATTCGCAGGGAAATTTCTGGACTAATGGGCTCGGAGTTTTCCGAACGCAGCCCTGCTTAGTTGGTGCTTGGCTGTGTGGGGTCACACAGATCTATATGTAGGCATTGCTTTCAAATCACCGATGTACCATTGGTGCAAATGGGCAATGTGCCGGCAGGATAAGCGATGATAGCAAAAAAAAGTCAAAGTTGCAATGTGGAAGAGAGTGTTAGATGAGACAATGCCGCATTAACATTGCAATGAAATGGAAGGAGTTACTTCAAGGAAGTCAGTGATTGCGAAAGAGAGAAATCTGGGAGGTTGGTGGGGTTTTGACTTCTGGAGAATCAAACACAGACATGTGGGCACGTTACGTTTGAAAGGATGAAATGTGTTTTGCCATTAAAAAATACTTTCTTCCAAAACGGAATATCCTGCTGTGTTCTTCCGGCTAAAATGCAACAGCATAGAGAAAGCATTGCCGTGATTCGGATTCGACCCGATGTTGCAGCGGTTACAACGCAGAATACTAACCACTATACGATCACGGCACCACATCCTCGTACTTTTATTCACCTCAAGCTGCAAGGAAGTAGCGCAGCCTCACCACCAAGCGGCTTGAAAATGGTGCACTCGATCGTTCGGCCAGACTAACACAGAAGTGCGAATTTATCTTCCAAGTTTCCAAAATTCATGTTCATTGTCCGCTGGTTTCAAGGCATAATATTGAATGGAGCGACTGAAAACGTTTTCTAAACATTTGCCCACGTGGTTCTTGGCTGTGTGAATTTGGTAGACCCTTAAGTCATTTATAAGGCTCTCTCAAGTCCGTTGTTCAAATCAGTGTTGGATTCCTCATAAGGTAACTTTCAGTTATTCTCCAGATTCATACACACAAAAGCAAAATACTGTTGATGCTGGAAATAAGAAACAAAAAAAGAAAATGTTGGTGGTGCACAGGAGGTCCTGCAGCACTTTACGGAATGGGTACGGTTTTACTGCTTCAGGTTTATGAAACTCCATGAGAACCAGGTTGCTTCAGCGACAGTGCAAAACATTAACTTACCGTGAATCAGCTTAGGATTTGTTTCCTGATCTGCAGAAGAAGGACAAAAAAACACACACACCCTCCATACTACCGCACTCACTGATTGAAGGCTGCTTTGGTTCACAAAAACCTAACCTACTTAAACTGATTTAGTAATTCCAGAGCTCCCCTCCCATCCTGACTCAACTTTGTTAAGTTTAGCGGATATCAGAATTCGAGAATTATCTGGTGTTTGTGGAAGGTTGCTCCTCATTGTGCTGAGTGTTTCGGTGACTTAACTTTGGAAGCAACTTATTCTTTTGGTAACAAAATAATATGTTAAATTGTAAAATTGCATGGCTACCCCATTAATATCCCGGTAACTCTTTCGTTCTGGACTGACTGCAATGCAAACATGGTAAGCATTTCAATCTAAAAAGATGACGTTATAGAAAAATCTTTTTTTTCGTTTTGGAACGTGATTTATTTTCATTGGTTCTCCTGGATGAGCTAGAATTTTTGAGAAGAGCACAGCACTGAATATATTATTTATTTGCCACTTTTGGAAATCTAGCTTTACATCGGTGGCTTCACTAATTTGTTGGCGGACCTAAATAATGATTGTTGCACGCTGTCATTCAAATCCAAATGACTGAATCGCGATGATAAAACTGAACATGTCTAAAAATGAGCGCGGAGGTTTTCTGCCCGACTCTGTTTCGCCCATGTGATGAAATGGCAGTATTAAATGTGCAATTTTTAACTTCAGTCGGAGCAGTGTTCCTGACAGGGGAAAGCATGTTTATTCTCTCATCAGGTTTGGCAGTGGCTGTGGAAATGGGTGAGGAACAATTTCGAGCAAAAAAAAACGGTAAATGAACAGAACAATTTTCTGTGGATTTCAACGGATCTATCCAGAATCAGCGCCTTCTAAGCCAACACAAATGCGACCGGTACTGAGCAGGCGAAGCAGCTTCTGTGAAGACAGAAACAAGGGTAGCATTTTAGATAAAATAATGCAGATGCTACAAATGCGAAATAAAAACTGCAACCGGCACCAAAGCTCAGCAGCCTCGACAGCATGTTTGAAGAGGAAAATAGAGTTCACGCTTGAGTCCGCATGACTCTTCTTCTCAACTGCAGAGAGGTAGGAATGGAGTGGCTTTTAGGCTGTTGAAATGTGGAGGCTGACGATGCGAGTGAGGGATGGTGAGCAGTTAGACCAAAATATGAGTCTGAGTAAAAGTAAAACATACCGGAAAATACTTGGACTGGCAAAGTTAACTCTGTTTCTATTTCCATAGATGCTGCCTGACTGCTCTGATTTTTTTTCAACCATTTCTCTTTTTTCTTTCGACCCTGACGTTATGACGAGATTTGCAAGAAAGTTTCTCGAGCAATCATTTATTATGTGATCAGGTTTGGCAGTGGCAGTGGAAAAATGCAAGGATCAATTATGGGCAAAAATGGAAATTAACTGAACAGAACCATTTTCTGTAGGATTGGAACGCACCTATCCAGAGTCAACAATTTAAATGCCAACATAAATGCTGCAAGTGCTAAGCAGATGAAGCAGCTTCTGTAAAGACACAAACTATGGTAACATTTTAGGGAAAATATTGCGGATGCTGCAATTTGAAGTTAAAATAGAAAACACCAGGATGTTCTGCAGTTTTGGCAACATCTGTGATGAGAGAAGTAAAGTTAACGTTTGTTTACGTAGGGCTCTTCTACTGAGCTGAAGAGAGACACAGATATAAGGGGTTTTATGCTGTTGAAAGTTGGCCATGGTGGGAGTGACAATGGGGTTGGGGGTGGTGAGAGTTTTGGAGCAGATAGAGCAATATATAAACCTGAAATAAAAGCAGAAAAGTGCTGGGAAAACTTTGAATGACAAAGTTAACTCCAACATGGAATACTATGATATGCTGCCTTGGGTCGTGGAGAGGAGGAGACAGGAGGAGAGAACGGGATAGCGAGATACTCGGTAGTTCCTGCTCAGTTTATACCCTCACAACCCGCATTGGTCCCTACTCAGCTCAGTCATTGAGCCGCTGCAACCTCAGAGTTAAACAGGCCAAAGTTGGTGGTCAAAATCACACATAATCATGGAATCAGAACGATAACCTTGGGAACATTGTGCCTATGTTGGCTGTCGGAAATAATGATCTAATTCATGCCACTTTCCTTACCTACACCCAAGGTCCTGTGAACATTTCCTCTTCATTTATTTATTTATTTTTTCCTTATATACGTTTGCTGTGAATCTGCTTCCACCATCCTTTCTGACAGTTTGTCGGAATGCTTAACAAGTCAGGCTATTAAAATAACGGATTTTAATTAGTTTCAATATGTGTTCAACTTGCTTTGTATCTGCCAGTGTTTAACTAATTTAGCTCCAATTTCATCAATCCCACGATTTTTGGCATTCACATCATGGCACGGTTGTAAAGCATGGTGTACTTGCAGAGAACTTAGTGTCTTCTTGGACAGCTCTGTGTCGGTAGAATGCATTGTTGGGGTTATTTACAGGTTCTGTCCCTCCGAAATCCTCATGCTCTTTATTCATCTAGTCCATGCGACCAACTCCTGCTCCCTTGATATTATTCCCAGTATACAGCTGGCCGCAATAATTACCTCCTGGTACTCACATCAGCTAACAATTTCGAATTATTTTTTCTCTTTAAGCTTTGTCCCAACTTCCTTCACAAATGTCAAACAATAAAAAGTATGAAGAGGGTGACTGTTCTTCGGGAATTAAGCCCAATTTATTAAGCTTCGTTTGCATCTCGACCTTTCTTTCCCACCTAAAGCAACAGATCTAAATTTCACAGAGAAAAACAATTAAAATAATTTAATCTTGTTATTGCTAATAAAATATAAGATGCTGGTTCTACGTGGCGCCCTGGCTGCATGTCTTTGGACATTATTTTAATGTAAGGAAACGGGGTCTTTTTATATTCATTCATGGGATGGTGGCTTCGCTGGCTGGGCCAACATTTATTGCACATCTCTAGTTGCCCTTGAGAAGGTGGTGGTGAGCCATTGCAGTCCATGAGGTTTAGGTGTGTTCACGGTGCTGTTAGGGAAGATGTTCCAGGATTTTGAACCAGCTACAATGAAGGAACGGCGATATATTTCCAAGTCAGAATAGTGAGTGAATTGGAGAACTTCCAGATGGTGGTGTCCCCATTTATCTGTTTTCCTTATCCTTCTAAAGGTAGTGGGATTAGGAGGTGCTGTCTAAAGAACATTGGTGAATTCCTGCAGTGCATCTTGTAGATGGTACACACTGCTGCTACTTGGCGTCGTTGGTGGAGGGATTGAATGTTTGTGGATATGCTGCCAATCAAGCGCGCTGCTTTTTCCTGCACATTGTCAAGCTTCTTCAGTGTTGTAGGAGATTCTGTAATTCAGGCCAGTGGGGAGCCTTCCATCACACTCCAGACACGTGCCTTGTAGATGGTGAACAGGCTGTGAGAGGTCAGGAGGTGGGTTTCGCGTCACAGGATTCCTAGCTTCTGGCCTGTTCTTGTAGCCACTTTACTTATTCGGCTAATCCAGTTCAGTGTCTGGTCAATGGTAACTCCCAGGGCCTTGCTAGTGGGGGATTCAGTGTTAATGAGGGCACCATTGAAAGTCAAGGTGTGATAGATAGATTCTCTCTTGTTGGAGGTGTTCATTGCCTGACACGTTTATGGTACCAATGTTATTTGCCATTTGTCAGCCCAAGCCCAGATATTGTCCAAGCCTTGCTGCATTTGGTCATGGACTGCCTCAGTAACTGGGGAATCGCGAATAGTGCTGAGCATTATGCAATCATCAACGAACATCCCCACTTTTGACCTTAAGATGGAAGAATGGTCATTGATGAAGTAGCTGTAGGTGTTTGGGCTGAGGATAGTACCCTAAGGAAGTCCTGCAGTGATGTCCTGGAGCTGAGGTGGCTGACATCCAACAACTACAATAATCTTCCTTTGTACTAGATATGACTCCAGCCGGTGGAGAGTTTTCCCCCTGATTCCCATTAACACCAGTTTTGCGAGGGCTCCTTGATATCACTCTGGGCCAAATACGGCCTTGATGTGAAGAGCAGTCAATCTAAACTAACCTCGGGAGCTCAGCTCTTTTGTCCTTTTTGAACCAAGGCTGAAATGAGCTCAAGAGCTGAGTGGCCCTGACGGAACCCAAATTGGCTGCCAGTAAGCAGGTTATTGCTAAGCAAGTTCTACTTAATAGCAGTGTGAATGACCCCTTCTATTACTTCACTGCTGGTCGGGGGGAGACAGATAGGGCGGTTGTTAGGAGGGTTGGATTTGCCCTGCTTTTTACGAACAGGGTCTGCTTGGACAATTTTCTACATAGCCGGCTCGATTCCAGTGTTGTAAGTGTACTAGAATGGCTTCGCTAGGTACGCAGCAAGTCCTGCAGCACAGGTGTTCAGTACTATGGCCGGAATAGTGTCAGGGTCCATTGCCTTTGTACTATTTAGTACCTTCAGCCATTTCTTGATATCACGTAGAGTGAATTAAATTGGCTGAAGACTTAGCATATGTGACGCTTGGGGATCTACAGAGGAGATCGAGATTGATCATCCATGCGGCCCTTCTGGCTGATGGTTCTGGCCGTAAATTTTGCCGCATACATTTCAACCCTATAATTTGCACGAATGCGCTGGGCTGATTTTGCCATTGTCATTTTCGGTGCCTTGGTCGATGCCGGGTAGTCCGTCCGGTTTCATTACTTTTTATTGGCTTCCTGACAATAAGGACGGTAGATTTCCTTCACTAAATGGCATTAGTGAACCAGATGTTTTTTTTTCAGCAGTCAACAATGGTGTCACGGTCATCATTAGACTTTTCATTCCAGATGTACATTGAATTCAAATGCTATTTGAATTCAATTCGAACCCTGGTCCTCAGGGAATTACCCTGGGTTTCTGGATTCCTATCCAGGGACAATGTCACGACGCCATTGCCTCCTGCTGCTGGCTATTTCCTTCTTATTCCATGGCTGTTTTTCTGACCATCCAACCTCGTCCCGTTCTCTTGAGTCTGTATCGCAAAAACGAACTCTTGCCTCTCCTCCATCCTTTTAAACTACCGACACACCGCCAAACTCCCTTTCCTCTCTACATTACTTGAACGTACTGTCACCTCCCAAATCGATTCACACGTTTCCAGAAATTCCATGTTTTAATTCCACCATCAGCTTTCTACTCCCCCCACAGTATGGAATTGGCTCTTACCAATGTCAGTAATGACATTATTTGTAACGTTGAGAATGATAATCTACTCCTTTTCATCTTTCTCGACTTGCCTGCAGTATATGGCACAGCTGATCCCGCTTTCTTCCTCATCACCTTTCCCCTGCCCTGCAGCTGGTTGGTAACACACTGACCTTGTGTCATTCTGACTGATCCCATTGCAGCCAGAGAATCACCGTGAATGGCTTCACTTCCTTCCCACGCAATTACCTCTGGTGACTCCTAAGGATAAAGCCTTTAGCCCCCTGCTATTTTCCATTATTATGCTGTCCCTTGATAATATCACCATAAGGCACAGAGCTAGTTGCTCATGTGTGTCGAATGCACCTAACTCTACCTCAGCAACACCTCTGTCGAATCCTCCACTGTTGCTCAATTGTCGGCCATCCAGAACAAGTTGAACAGAAATTATTTCCAATTAAACATTTGGATAACGGAAGACATTGGCATTGCAATCACCATTTCTGAACAAATGACTCAATTCCCCTCCCTGACAAATGTCTGAAGCTGAACCATGTCGTATTTGACCCAGGTCAAGCTTCCAAACACCTATCCAAGACGCCATTAAGCCTGACTTTTCTACTTCTGTAACACAAACTCCGCTCCCTACCCATTGACTACACCGTTGTCCCTGTAAACAGGAATAGATTGAAACACCATTCTCAGATTTGTTCTTACATTTCACGCCCAGAAGAGATTCTCACCTCAGATGCGCATTGTCAATAAAGCCACACCTATTACCATCATTGTCGCAATGCTTGCTTTTGCGCCTACCTCACCAGGTCTCCTCCTTTACTTCGTAGCCTCTAGACTTGAATATTGCATCTAATGTTTGGAAGTCCTGCCATTCTCCATCCCCCATAAACTGGAAGCCTTGAAAAACCTTTTGCCTAACTCGATGACATATATTGACACCCGGTTCAGCAGGCCTCAAATCTAAGTTCTCATTCATCTGTTCAAATGCCTCCATGTCCTTGCCCCTTCATTTCCCGGTAATCACCACCAGCTGAAAAACCCTCCGAGATGCATGTGCTGCTCTAATACTGGTCGAATGTGCATTGCCAATTGTAATCGTTCCACCATTGGTTACCGTGACTTCAACTGTCTCGGCCCCAAGCTTAGGAATTTCCTCACGACCTCAGCCTCATTTTCCTCATTTAAGTCATTGATGAAAAAAGTAACCGCCGTGCTCTGGCTGTGCGAAGATCTTTGCCTTTAAGTAACCTGAAGACACTCCGGCGAGTTCACCCTGGGGGAAGACCGTCCACTTTCTCGGGGTCTGGGAAGGGATTCACTCAGTCATTCAATACAGTGAAACAACCACCAGCGCATCCACAAATGACTCCAGGGTTTCGACTTTACTGATTTTGCAGCTGTCAATCACATCCAGGTTTGAATCATGTTCAATTTGACTGTTGATTTTGTCTCTGCTGATAATTATAATCTTTCCAATCTCACTTTGTTCAATGGAGAAAGACAATTATCTAAGTACTGGAGTGGGCAGAATACAGAATGATCCCTCTTGATAAATTTCGTGATTCATTCCTCAATATCTTTCAAAAGTGTTTATTTTAGGTTTCTATCCTTTTTATCTGTGCTGGGGTTTCAAGTTGACAGGTTCTTCTTTTGGGAAATCGCCAAAGAGACTCTTTAATTTTAACATTGTCCTCCACTCTATTATAGCCTCGATTGGTAACCAGGAATTGCCAGACCTGATAATTCAATTTAACAAGGTTCCTCAGTCAAAAGCATACGGGACTCATCATACAGTTCCTCTCTCCAGCCTGTTATGAATGAAACTTGTAACATTTAGGCTAAAATTCTATTTCCACATGCCCGGTTGGACACCAGTTGGGTGCTGAGGGCGAGGCAAATCGAGTTCAAAGTGTTGCTTTCCCTGTGGGTCTTCTGATGACCATGTTCATGAGTTCAGTTGGCTTTTATTACTCCAGGGTATGTCTTAGCATGTCCTTGCTGCCCCTGGAATTACCGCTCTTTGCCGAGTTCCTACAGTGCACCTTGTCGATGGAATGGACTGAGCGCCAGAGTATGGGGTACCAATTCATGCCCCTAGATAATTTTGGCATAATCTATCACACTTCTGACTCTCGTGTTGTAGATGATCGACAGGCATTGGAGAGTCATCATGTGAGTGACCACAGAATTACCAGCTTCAGATCTGCTTTTGTGGCCATAAGATTTGTAAGACTTGTTTATACAACTGCCTGGATGAGCCCTTAAGACACTGGTGCTTAGAGACTTGCCGTTGAGTCTTTCGTTTTAATCTTGCCCGACTTTCGTGATCTTTAGTACCGCCTTAAGTAGATTGCTGAACTGTCTGAATCCCTACAGGTCAATGAAACATGGTGAAATCAATAATGTGGGGCTTCAGATCTGTCGGACAGCACGCTTTTTGAAACGAGTTCTATGTCATTTAATTGACAAATGTACCTTTTCATTTGGCCTCACTAGCCCCACCCTCTAACATGCTGATTCCGACTCTCCATGTGCAATTCTGAACATCAGATTCATTATAAGCTGAGCTTCAGGCATATACTACATATATGCTTCTATATCTTTAGTCTATCAGGAATGTCAGAGAATTTCCTGAAATCACCTCTCTCTGCATGTGGCCTTCTCCCTCTCGATCATACATTCTTCCCCTGTTGGAGTTTCCGATCAACCTTGTAAACTAACCTGGCAGGTATTGGACCATATTCCAGAGCTCCACAAGTGAGAAAACAGCACAGGTGCGGCCTTTGTTGGTCTAATGCATGTTGTCCTGTGCCTGCCTTTTAAACCTCTAATTCCTTGATTGGAGTTTTGAAATGAATTGCATTATCTCCTTGTATGAAAGAACCTTGGAGTCAGCCGAGAATGAAAATGAAAGGCGGATTTTAATTCTCATCCATCAGTTTCAAAGCTGGCAATAGCGATATATGACAGCATCTCAGAGCAGCCTGTGTCGGATTCAAACTCAGTTCTTCTGGGAATAGTTCGAAGGAACGTCGTTCTGAGATGTAGGTGTCTCATTTGGATTATTTAGCAATAAAAACACGTTTTCTAACTAGTGTCATGCACAACATTCCTGTAATCGTAGCAGGTATCCAGCTGTTGTGTCGTGTTGTGATCGTGCAGGGGTTAAAGTTTTGCATTTTGGCTGCAGCAACCGCCGTCTCAGCGAACGTCATCGGACTGAAACATTAAATCAGTTTTTCTTTCCAAAACAGGCCTTCTCTGTACCTCCAACATTTTCTGCATTTAATTTCAGATTACCAGCATCGATAGTATTTTGCGTGGTGTGGGTCAACCTGGAGGATATATGTGTCACGGCAAATTGCGACTCCGACTCTGAACCACAAGTATTGACAAGTCGTGTTAAGATCATAAGCGTCTATCAAAGTCACTCTTCATTGCCGACGAACATAACTGTTTGGAAAATGTTTTTATTCCTTCAATTCAATGCAAAGCAATGGACTTGGCGGGAAATCAACAGGAAATCTAAGCCTTTATGTCATATACAATAAAAGCAGAAAGTGTCTGGAATACTGAGCAAGTCTGGAAGCATGTGTGAAGATTATTTTTAAAAAGACCTTGCATCAGAATTGGTCATCAGTGAGCCAGGCTTTTAGTCAGCAGTCACGAGTTTGAAAGGTGAAGTAATTCCTCTATGAGAGTCGAGTCGATCGGTGGAAAGCGCTATCTTCAAGGTGCAGCCAGTATGGACGCGTCTAGCTTTACCGCATGCGGCAATTATCACAGCAACTGACATGTGGCGCCGTGATCGTATGGTTATTCTGAATCTGCGTTGTGGCCTCAGGAATAATCGCTGGAAACCGATTCACGGCAGATGTTGTTTTAAATATTTCGCTCAATCCGACTCTTGCAAAAAATAATGCAGTGAAGAACCAATTGCGTGAAGAAACATTTCGATGGCAAAACAATCACTCACTCATATTTTTAATTCTGCCAAATCTAGCGCTGAGCGGCAAATGTCTGTGCCTGAACCTCCAGAACTAACACTCACCTCTCCTCCCAAATTTTTGTCGCTTACACAAACAGTAAACCACCATTACTTAACTCCTTCCATTTCGTTGTCAGTTTACTGTGACATTGCCAAATCTAACACACTTTCTCACACTTGTACCGTTGAGTTTGTTTTGCTGCCCTCCCTGTTCCTGGGTTGGATGCTCCATTCCTATCAATGAATGTCCGTGCTTTGCAACGAATCGATAAATTTATACCTGCGTTACTCAACACAGGCAACATTGTCTAGGCAGTGTGCATTCCGGGAGGGCAAAGACCCGATAGTGTACGACATTTTCTTGAAAACAAGGTAATACAGACACTTGCCTAAAGTAAAACTAGAAAATACTATAAAAACCTAGCTGGTCTAGCAACAGCTGCAGAGAAAGAAGCAGGGTTAATGCTTCGACTCTAAGTTTTCCTATATTTTCTGTTGTCATTTCATATTTCAGCCATCCGCAGCATTTTGCGTTTGCTTTAATGCTAAGTGAAGGACTGAGATACCTTTCGATAATGTTGGTGCTTATCTCTAAGCACTTGGCAGTTGAGATGCGTGTGCAATGGGCTGAAATCTGGGAAGGTCAAGGAAAGCGGAAGTGTGCCAAATTCATCTTATCTGTTGGAATGTGCGATTAAAACGAATGGAAGGTAGATTAAAAGATCTCTAGCGACGAAAAGGAAATAAATAGAGTTGGCTTGGTGCCACGCTTACAGCCTTTAGAATGCAAAAGGCACATGACAGTTTTCGGAAAGGCAGACTCGATACCAGGTGAGTGGGAATGTAAAAAGAGCTGTTATATATGAGAGAAGAGTTCATCAAAGGAAATGTCGCCTTGAGATAAGTCATGTGTTGTCAGGGAAGCTCCCACGGTGAAAACATAACTTTGAGATCAGAAACTGATAGAAACACTCAGCAGATCAGTCACCAGTTTTTGATTCACAAACAAAATACACTGTTTGTATCGCTCCTATACAATTCCATTAACAGTTTAAACACGTCGGTCAATTCACCTCTCAATCTCCCTCAAGAGTTAAGAACTCATCGTCATTGCTCGTGAAATGATATTTGGAATTGTGTCGTGAACCAAAAATGCGCAAGCACTTAGCGTAGCTGTCACTCACTTGGTAGCAGCGTGGGTCACAACAGTCACTCAGGTGTCACTCTAAAATCTAAGCACACAAATGAAAGCAGATAACTGAAGGCAGTGATAAGTGAGCGTTGAACTGTTGTAAGTGTCGTATTCAAGTTAGAACATTGAAATGCCTATTAGGCTGTATGTAAACAAATCCCCCGATCCCACTCTTTTTAAGAAGGGATGTGGAGATTTCACTGCTGAAAGTAAGAGAACTTACTGTGGCCCAGATGTTTTTAAAAATTATTTAACAAGACATGTGCTTCGGTGACTTGGACACTATTTTTGTTGCCATTTCATCATTGCCCTTGAGAAGGTTAGCCGCCTTCCTGAACAGCTGCATTCCACGTGGTGTAAGTACAACTACAGTGCTATTAGGATTTTAACACAGCGGGATTACAGGAACGACAGTTACAAGTCAGGGTGGTGTGTGGTTTGGTGGGTAACTTGCAGGTCGTGGTGTTCGCACGAATCTGGTGCCTTTGTACTGCCAGGTGGCAGGCGTCGCGGGTCTGAATGGTGCAGCTGAAGGAACCTTGGTGAGCTGCTGCAAGTGCATCTTCCAGATCGTACACACTGCTGCCACTGTTTGTCGGTGGAAATCGGAGTTGATGCTGCAGGTGGTGGATGGGGTGCCAATCAAGAGCTCTGCTGTGTCCTGGTTGATGTCGAGCTTCTTGAGTGTTGATGGAGCTGCAATCATCCAGGCAAGTGGAGCGTATTCCATCACACACCTGACTTATGCCTTGTATTTCGTACACAGGCTTGGAGTGACAGGATGTGATTTATGCTGCGCAGAATTCCCAGCCACTACTAGCTCTTGTAGCCACAGTACTTATATGACTGTTCGAATTCAAGAGCGGAGGAAGGTTGGGGGGTGATCGGGAGGGTGGGGGTGGTTGTAATTGGCCGGTTTGGATTTGTTCTGCTATTTGGGGGCAGGACATAGCTGAACATTTTTTCCGCATTGTTGGCAGATGCCAGTGTTGCACTTGAAATGGAAGAGATTGGCTAAGGGCGCACTTAGCTCTGGAGCACAAATCTTCAGTATTATTGCTGAAATGTTGTCAGCGTCAATGGCATTTGCACTGCTAAGTGCATCCAACCGTTTCTTGATGTCATATGGAGCAAATCGAATTGGCTGAAGAATGGCACCTGTGATGCTGGGGACCTCAGGAGGAGGCCATTGATTTTGCACTTCTGGCTGAAGATTGTTGCAAATGCTTAGCGTTGTCTTTTGCAGTGATGTTCTGACTTCCCAATATGTCGACAATTTATGCTACTTTGCTTGCGTAATTGCTGCAATTTTTGGGACACAAGGGGTTAACGTTTCGACGATTAACTGGAAATTGCATGGGTCAAGCCCAGCTCACAAAGAGCAGTTTTATGTCTCGCCTCTTCCTCCGGTTTCCTGCTACACAATTTGAAAAGGCATTGTCAGCTCTGATCTTATCCCACCCTGATAACGAATAAATAGCCCTTTCTAACAAAGCTAGCTGAAATACACTCAAGCAAATTCATTCTATCCCTCTGTGCCGAAAGTAAAACAATTATATACAAATTGGGCCATTTCAATGATATTAAACCTGCTTCTTATAGCTTACATCTTGTTGGTCAAAATCAGAAAACCAGAATCCTTGAGTATCGCTCTCCAGCTGTGCAAAATCCTGAACATTCCACCCAGCTGAGCTAGACCCTGCGTATCCATACCCAGCTCTCACCCCGATCTCCCAACCCCACCCCACCGCACCGTTGTCTGCACCTGTCCAGGGCACTAGTTCTTCCATATGCCTGACTAGCTTCTCTTCAAAGAACTAAAGCATATTAAATTTGTTCGTGAATGTCACACTCCGTAAACGTGATTTCGAGAGAATGTTGTTGTGAAAACGCAAAATCGACAGCCGAAACAAAATTCGCTGCAATCACAAAATTGGAATAGTATTTCCGCAGCGGGAGGACTGCAGGTTTCAATCCATATAACCAGAAAAGAAAGCGATATGATTCAGAAGATTCAGGGAAGGAAATTCGGAATAAAAACAAACCAAAAACAAAAGCGCTGGACATACCCAGTAGACCTGACATAATCTGTCGGGTGAGAAATAGAGCCAAAGTTTAGAGTCCGTCATGAATCTTCTTCGGAACGGAAATTTGGAAGCTCTTTTCGGAGTTTGAAGGCGTTGTCATGGATATTTTCTGGTTCGATTTTTGCGGTTTGGGACGGTGAAATCTTTGTTAAAGTAAGTGAGTGCAGAGGATCCAGAATTTCACCTTCTTCCTTAATCGTTTCACTGAACTAACAGATGTTTACATAATGCAGTTTCAGGTGACACGCGGGGAATATTCAGCTGGCATTTTCTTCCGTGTGCAAAATAATGTTTGTAGCTTATTGATAGTGTGAACGCAATTATCTATTAACAGTTTAGTAAAACACTTCTCCCTGACTGGTAATGGGCCCGAAGTGCTGTGGTACAAGCCAGAAGCACGATGCCAATGGAGTGATCAGCATGAATGCATCTGGTTTGATTTCGGATATTTGTGCTGCTTGTAAATACATTTCATCACTCTGTAGGTTACAATTTTGTTTCCATGTATTTTTATTCTTTGTTGATTTAATTGACTGAAACTTCATTCGTAAAGATCTTTTTTGCCTGTTTATTTATCTTTTACTTTTCAATTACTCCTAAATCTGCTTATACAGAGCGCAGAAATACGCAACTATATTGGGAAATAACACAGAGCGGCACATGTTTCTTGGAAGTTAGAACAATGGTGCACCTACAATCCGTCGCAAGCTCCACAATATTAATTATAAATATATAATCCTGATATCATCCAATGCAGAATTGTCATAATAGCTACACTGAAAGCGCAATATAAACGCACGTATTGTTGTCCGGAAAACTAAGAAAATTCATTTGTATTATTCTATCTTTTCCCGCATTCGAACCGTAATTTGGATTTGAAAAAAACGGCTGATAAACGGGGCTGGACGATTCGATAGGATGGATCGAAAGAAACTATTCCTTCGGACACCGTTTGTACATGACTCGGGAGAGAGGAGAGCGAGCACTGGAAGCAGAGCCAATCAGTATGCGCGTGTGTATTTGCATAACGAGCATATATTAAAGATAGTGGTGAGAAACTACTGGTGGCAGAGGAGCAAAGGAATTTGGGTCTCCAGGTACGCAAGTCAAAAATGCTGCTGCACATATACGATAAATGCTGTTACAATTTCAATTTCGAGAATCTGTTACTCGAGAAACTTTGAAAGCACTCTCGAATTTGTTGCCATAATAAGGTCTCGTTGCCTCCCTTTCTGTTCCATTCCACATTTCCAAGTTTAAAAAAAAAGTTAAAGAAGGGCATTTTGCCCATTTTACACCCAAGGCCTGGAACATCCCTGGAATGGGAATGAAAGTTACAGGAGGAGTGACCTCTGGACATTTGGAAAATTGCTGCTTTTATTTCAGATTACCATATTTGCTCTTCTCTGCCTTTTTTTTGCACTTGAATGCTTTATTTGAGATTATTGCATTTGCGGGTTTTTCTTTCTTGGCCATTTCTGTTTCTGCTTTAGAATATTGAACATTTTGAATTTGCTGTACATTCTGCCGACCTGATGAGCAGTTTATGTGATTGACAGCTCTCTCTCTCTGGGCACCTTCCTTCACGCACTTGACTCGCCATTGCATTACACACGAAGAGGCCGCACAGGCCTGAGTGCGTTGTCTGCGGAACAGACGGTGCACCTGTGCCGGCCGATAATAATGTCGGAGGTTTCGGGTTGGCGGCCACTGTTCTGGCCTGGGGGCACTACTGTGTGCGGAACCGAGACCAACACCGAAATGGCTGGCTAACACCAGAGTGCATCGTGGGGCCCTCTTCCTTTGCGTGGCGACGTGAGGGCAGCCCTAGCGGCAGCAGTCACCCCGTGATCGCAGGAACTGATCACCGTGACCCTGGGTTTTGTGAGGTTGCAGTGACTGAGGCCGGTAACGTGGACGGTGTCAGCAGGAGCAAAGGAACATGAGGAGGATATTCAGCCCTTCCATCTTGTTCCACCATTCAATGCGATAATGCTGATCTATGATCCAATTGCATCTATCTGTCCTTGTTCCGCATCCCATAATAGCCTTAGCTGGTTAACATCTCTTAAACTTAGACTCGGCGGGTGGGCGGAATGGGGGTGGGGCTTGGGGGAAGCAAGAGGAACCAACACGACGGCTAGTTACTCGGGGCCTTCCACGTTTCCCCCTGAGCTTCTACAATGGCAGTGGTCGGTGTGCCAGATAACGCAGTCATTGTCCGCCTGCCTCCCCGCAGTCAAATGGCCTAAGGTCGGAGTACAAAATTACACAAAATCATAGAATGCCACAGCACGTTTGGAAGCTATTTAGCCCATAGTGCCTGTGCTGGATCTCTGATCCAATTAGCACCACTCGCCTGCCCTATTCCGAAGGCCCTGTAAACATTTCCCCTTAAGGTATGCATCTGGTTCCCTCCTGAAATATACCTTTAAATAGGCTTCCAATTTATTTTTCTGACAGTTCATCAGAAGTCACAAGAACCCATGGCGGTTTAAAAAATGAAACTCATCGCCCACATTTGTATGTCCAACTGTCTTCTGGCCTGTACTTTGGTTTTGGAAGGTGGGCAAATTGGCAATTGAAGATTCCAGCGATGAAAGACGGAAGTTGGCCTTTGAGGCTGTCTTTGCTCTTTGTCAGGTCTCCCCCTGTTCCTTGCTCCAGCCATTCCCATTTTCGCCTGCGGCTTGTCAGACAGAGTATATTAGTCGAATGCTGCTGTGACTTGACTTCTTCCCCACGGAAATCAATGTCTTCTCTGTCTTTGCCGTGCAGCGTGTGATACGTAACTGTTAGTGTTAATACATTTGCTCCAAGTTCGGTAATGCCTCGGTTTTCATCCTGGTTTGGATTGGCTCTGTTGTACTTGAATGTGAATACCTTGCTGGCGTTGTACGGTCATATATCCGTGGACTACAGTGCTGGGGGTTTTCTATTATTGCGACCTTGAAAAAATA
The DNA here is from genome assembly GCF_017639515.1 of Carcharodon carcharias. Lineage (NCBI taxonomy): Eukaryota > Metazoa > Chordata > Chondrichthyes > Lamniformes > Lamnidae > Carcharodon > Carcharodon carcharias. Next base: position 82,469,269 of record NC_054485.1, read on the forward strand.
TTACTGGAGGTTTGCCCTTGTTTGTGCCCATGCAATGTAATGCTTGGTGTATTTACAGGTCCTCTCTTCCCTCATGCCCTGTCATTGCTCATCTGGCCCCTAGGGGCACTGCACTGCCCGAACAAACAAAGGCTCCTTCCAAAACACTTTCTAAAACCGCGAACTCAACCAGCTAGAAGCATAAGGGCCGCAGATGTACGGCAGCAACTCCCCCTCCAAGCCAAACACCATGCTGCCTTGGTAATATTTCGCCGTTCCTTCACTGTCACTGCGTCGAAATCCTGGATCTCCATTTCCAACAGCACCGGACGTGTTCCGCAACACATGACCAAATGTAGATCAATAAGGCAGCTCACCACCAGCGTTTAAATAACAACAATGGTTTTGGTCATAAATGCTGGTCTAGCTTGAAAATGTCCACATCCCATGGACGTACAAAAACGTCACTCGTCCTGCTGCGTTGATACTATTCCCAGTCGCTGATGATACTTCTTCACTACACGGCCCCCTAGTTCGCTAATATTTTAATACTTTTTAAATTCTGTCCCCGCATTCCTTTACAATTATCCCAAAAATAAAGGTCTGAAGGTGTGTCAGTTGTTCGGGAATTTTGACATGTTGGTCATAGGCCTCACTCCAGTTCAACACCTCCCCCCACCCACCTGAACCACCGCCCAAACACACTCCCCGCAAAATTTGTACATTTTGATTATCAGCCTTCAAAACAAAAAAAGAAGTATGAAAGAAAAGCAGAAATGACTGGATGCGACTCAGCAGGTCTGGCAGTATCTGCGGGAAGAGAAAGAGTATTAACGGTGCGAATCCAATATGACTCTTCTTCGGAAATGGAGAGAGGAAGAAATGTGAGAGATGTTATTCTGTTGAAAAAAAAAAAGACCTTGGAGCCCCACAGTTTTAATTTCACTATATTCTACGGGGAGCGCTGAGCAGGAAGATAATCCTTACATATTGCTCGCCCTGCTGTTCTGTCACTTGTAGTCCAAGTCTCAATTTGCATTCTCGTTAATGAGTGGCGTTGCAGTGGGCGGGGTAGATTTATATGTAGAGGTCAAGTAGCAACGAGTTTTGTCAACGCAGCACATACAGAACAAATAAAGTCAAGGTACAAGAAGGTTTTTTTAGGTTACCGAACGGTGATTTTATGCAAATTCACCAACTCACGCCACCCCAATTTCGCGAGCTTACTTAGCTGACTGAATGCATTCAGTTCCGGTCTTATGTGAAAGAACACAGTCTGACAACGTATTAATCAAAGTCTTGTTTGTATTCAACGATTTGCACTGTGCAGAAACTGAACCTTTTCACGCTGTTCAGTAATCCATTTCAAACGTAATAATTCACCAGGAAGGTCGAGCAGGAATTAAATCAATTCCTATGCAATGAGGTTCAAGTTGCAGTTTCGTGGGGCAGTGAGCATTGGAGGGTAACTTCTGAAGTCAGAAAGTGCTCGAGCGTCAGTTTCGTGGGGCAGGATTGATAACCAAGATTGTGCGATAACTTCCTAGGAACATTAAACAACTAATCCACACAGACAATTTGGTGATCAAAATCCCTAGCTACCTGCCTCCCTACGCTGATCTCCCGGTGCACGAACAATGAAGAACAACGTAGCTTCAAGGAGCAGCACCTTATCTTCCAACAAGGCTTCTTACAGACTTCAGGAATCAATAACGAATTTAACAACATTGAACCTTACATATTGTACCTATTTTGTTTGCCTTTTTTGCGTAAATTTTCATTAATCCCTTATCATGTCCATAAGAGATCAAGGTATTCGTAAAGTGTTTAAAAATAACTTTGCTGAACGAAATGAGCGCTGCTACAGGTCACATGATTTACATGTGAGCTCCAGTGTCTGGAAACTTCCAACAGCAATTGAAGGACAAAGTGTCAATTCCCATCCTTGTGGAATCTCACAGCTCTCGTTGTGAGGAGACATTAAAATCAATGAATCCAAGGAGCAGCAGACAACTCTTCTCCCCAACCTGGACTATCACAAAGGGAGAACCATCGAAACTCGTTATACATGCAGAAGCACCAATAGCCAACAACTATCTCCTAGGTTGAACCATGAATTCAGACCAGAGGCTGAGAAACTGCTAGTTAACATTCCACTGTCTCAAAAATGGGCAACGAGAGATCACCTAAGCTTCTGGCCCTTTGGAAATATTATTATTACATTTCTAGGCTGTCAACTCAGTTTGCTGATCAACCTACACACTGAAAACCTCAAAGTAGAACACCAGGCTGACCAACAGCCTGAAGCAAGACTCAGCATTCTTAAAGCCTTGCTCCTGGAAGTTTTCTGCCATTGCCTGCCGAGCATACCAAGTCTCTGCATGCCAAGGCCAACTCGCCACTTAAAGGAATTCTAAAACCACGGCGTCCTGCTAACTGAACAAGACTGAATGTGACTTCTCCGTGAAGCAACCCTCACTGGAATATGGCGTTGTGGACTCTGGAAATCAAGTGATATGGTATACATAACTATGCTTCTTTAATCCCTTTACGTGATTTATTGTTGCAAAAACCCTCTTTTCTATCTTCTCATTGTTTGCTTTTGCGGATATGTACGAAGAGGCGACCACCCCCAAGTTTGAATGTCTGAATAAACTATAACCCTGATTAAGCCCTAAAGAGACTTTGCTGCAATCACCTGGAAAGTGACGTAGCAAACACATATTTCAAAAATAGTAAAGTGCCTCTACTCACCGACCGACAGTACGAATATAATAGAGCTCAATTTGCCTCTTCCCAACCCGAAATCATTGACTTACACTTTTTTTTCCCGAAAGCAGATGTTCATCATTCTGCCATTGACAGCTCCCCCAGACACAGATTTTCTTTCTGCAATTGTCCCATTGCTTGCTTAGAGATCTGTCAAGGATAGGACTGGCCAAATGGCCTAATTTTGTGGCGTCGCCATTTTATGATTTGGCGTTTACTACTTCATGTAGTCATGCAGTACAAAGTACCTTGTGATTCAATATTCCCACCCTATCACAGAGCATACTTTTGTTGTTTACCTGTTCCCCGGCTTCCACTTACTTATATTTTGTTACGTTTCTAATTTTTCCTGCTCTGATGAAAGTTCATCAAACCAAAATATGAACAGCTGCTGTCTGAAGTGTCTTGTTTTTACAGCAATTTATTATTTTACCACAACTGCTCAAAATATCCTGAATCGATTTAGGATGGCAATGTAGATAGATATTACGGAAGGGCCAATGCGGTGTAGTGGCTGGCTCGTTGGTCTAGGGGTATTCTTCGGGCTTGCTACTCAATGAGTATGTGAGCGGTCCCTAGTTCAAATTGCGGATGAACCCTCTTCGTTGGTCCGCTTTTGCCCACATTACAAATTTCGATCTCCGAACCTGCTACGCTTTTCCAATTTTTTCTGCTTTTAAGTTAACGTTTTGCTACAATAGCTGATCGCCACTGAGTGGCCATGGAACGATACATTGGCTCAAATGATTCTGTACAACCAGCTCGTTTGTCGAGGATTATGATTTTTAGAAGCAATTGAAATGTGACACTATCCCAATTCACCAGACAAGGCGAACCTTGCTTGTGAGGCTAGTTAGGTTGATCAATGCATTTAATTGTAATATTGAATTAAGATCTTGTAGCCTGAAAAAGGTGGAAGTAAACAGGTTCCCTTGGACTTGACAGTTTATTTGTATTCTAGCAGTCGCACTGAGAAAGCGTGCCTTTCCGTGAGGTGCCAATCCAGTTCACCTGAAAAGATGGCCCATGGAAATCGGACGGAGTACAATCAATTGGTAGGCACCACGTGTCGGATTAGCAGATTCTTAGGGTGATAACTCTTAGATTGGCAATTTCTTAGGACTGTAAGTATCTGAAGGGCAGTCGCTTTTTGCGACAGAATTGATTCACAAGATCCCCAACTGACTTAGCATGATCGTTATCCAGCTAAACAATGGAGTCAACGTAGAGGGTTGAAATAACTGGTGATCTTGCTTTCAACTGCTATCACCTGGTCCTCGGACTTCTGCAGTGTTGTAATGAATTTCAAAGTACCCTCGAAGAGCAACACGTCATCTTTCAATTAGGCACTTTACAGCCTTTCAGGATAAATATGGAATTAATCAATTTTGACTGTATATGTTGTCCCCTTTTGTTTTTCCATTGCATTGCAGATTTGGGTTTGGACTCATTTTTCAGTTTTCTCTGATTTCTGACGGCAATTGTCCATCAATCTGACAATCACACATCCTCCCGACATTTTTTTCTATTATCATTTAACGGTCTCCACTGCTCTTCTCTAGAACTGGAAAGAACAAAATGGCCCTAACGGTTTCACTCTGTGCTTTGACCACTATATGACCCTTTGTTTATTACTTCCTTTGGTTATGCACCACCAAAGCTTTAATCTCTTCCTAACGCAGCCCTTCTTGTTTATTTTATCTTCCTTCCCCTGCGCTGGCATTTGCTTCAAAACTATTGCATTTTTAAGTTTACTTAATTCTATTGAAAGGTCATCTCAACGCGCTGAATGATGGGCTACATTTTATTCCCTAGGGATATTGCGCGAGCTGCTATTTTTTTCCAGCAATTGCTGTTGTCACCGTTACGTAAGGCATAACATGATGGCCGATCAGCTTGTCATGGAGTTGAGAACATCCATGAGCAGAATGGTGGCTAGTGGGCCTGTGATCTCGCTTTGGTCCTTTGCTGCGAAGAGCTTGCGAGAGGTCCGGGGTTCAAATTCCAGGAGAACTTCTGCATTTTCTCCTCAAGTCAATGAACATACCTCGTCTTTCTTGCATAATTTGCTGAACAAGTTAGGATTGACTATCATTTGGAATCTTCTCGAGAAACAAAAGAAAAAACTCAATGCAACGATCTTATCAACCCGGAAAAAAATATTTAGATTTTCAGGTTTTGCCTTTGTAAGCAAACGGACAAGTTATCCCCATTCACAGATTAGGCGACCGTAACCAGCTGCCGGCTGAATGTGTTCAGCTGCAAACTTGTCTGAAAGAGCATGCAGTCATACAGTGCTGGAGGCCACGCAGTTCCAATTATCCATAGCTCATTTCATTCGAGGTGTTCGGATGAGCTGAACGTAGACTGTTCCTGCCGCCCGGCATTCCAGTACAGAGTGAAACAAGTCTCAGGAAAGTCGAGCAGACCTAAAGTCGTTTGCTGGGTAGCAAGTTCAAGGTTTCACATTCTTAGTGCAGTAAGTGTTCGAGTGGCATTTTCTTAGGACAGAAAGTTTATTCGGCAGAATTTTGTTGGAATAAAACTTATGCCCTGGATGGTAAGTGAAATTAACAGGAACGTTAACCGATCAATCCACAGCAGCAAATTGGAGAATCGAAGTGCTGATCTCCCTCTCGATGAAAGCATATGTTGGCTCAATGACAACTGTGCAGTCAGCACATTGACCTAGGGGGATGATTTTCGGTTCGGGGTTTTCATTGAATAAGCATACGAGATTTACTCAGTTATAATTTGGATTTAAAGCCGCAAAGTGCGTGATTTAATATTATTTGTATTGCAGAAGGCTGTCCTGAATTATACTGGGTTTAATTTTGAGAAGCAAAGGACACCAGTCAGATACTGTATCGACTTCACATTGAGAAAATTAAGACAAATTGTCCTGAATGTTTGCCCATGTAAAGCACTGTGATTTCACCCCAAAATATCAATTCAGGCAAAACATACAGGCCGGTTTAGCTAGCTAACCCTAAGCTTTCAGTTGTAATCTTGTCTGAAATAACATGCAGTCTGAAAAATTTGGAGGCCACAAAGTTTGAAGTTTGAATTGACCATGTTCTGGCACTCTTCTACGCGATGAATTGAACAGAAACGCAGCCTTTTTGTGAGGTTCGGCAATTCCAGTTCAGAATTAAATAAATCACAAGCAACTAAGGCAAGTAGGAAATCAACTGATGGGCAAATTTCTAAGTGTCAGGGTGTTTTTAAGCCAATAAGTTTTGGAGTGGCAATTTCTTAGGTTCAGGAAGTGCCCTGGCGTCAGCTCCGTAAGACAGAATTGATGGCCAAGTTTGTACGTTAGCTTCCCAGGAACATTCACCAACTAATTCACACAGTCAAGGTGGTGATGAAAATTACTATTACCTATCCGTCAACGCTGATCTTCTGGTGAACGAACCTCTTTCGTGTGGCCAAAGAAGCATAGCTTCAAACAGCAGCGCCTCGTCTTCAAATTATGCTTTTTACACACGCCAGGGCTCAGCACTGAACTCAGGAACTTGCACTTTAAATCCTGCACCCATTGTCTTTTGTCCATTTTAACGTAACTTTGTATTTAACATGTCCAGAAGCTATGAAATAGTTCGTAAGCTGTTTTATTCAACCTTTACTTCTTTTCCATATTAAAAAAAAACCTTCCCTGGACCAAACGAAGGCTGCAACATGTCACGTGATAAAAGTCAAACCCTGAACATTGTGGGATGCACAACTCTCATTTTACGGCACATTACAATCAACAAACGCAGGAACAACCAGACAACATTTCCCCTCAACCTCGACTATCACAAAAGAAAGTCCCATCTAAACTTGTTATATCTGCATTGGCGCTAATAGCCACCATCCACCCCTTAAGATGAACAATGGATTCTGGCTGGAGGCATAGAAGCTGCTTGTTAATGTGCCACCGACTCAACAATGTGCAACAAGACGTGATCTAAACTCTGGTCCTTTGGAAAGTTTATTATTATTTTTATTATTACATTTCTAGACACGCAACGTAGCCTGCTGCTCAGTCTGTACACTGCAAACAACAAACAAGAACTCCAGGCTAACCAATAGCTTGAAGAAATTCTAAGTCTTCTCGAAGCCTTTTTCTCGAAGATTCCTGCCATCACCTGCCGAGTCGATCAAGACTCTTCATTGTTTACTAACTGGCAGTTAATTCAGGAATTCCGTGAGCCTATTCTCTCCATAACTGTTTTTCCAGTTGGGATACTGGTGAGCGAGGTGGTTCCTCAGACGACTGCAGTAAGAGCCAAATTCGTGGCACCACGCGTGACCCAGTGCACAGGAGGAGAGGAAGAAGAGTGGAAATTGATTCATTAATGGTTAATCATATTTAACTAACTTACTGCAGTTTCTGAGGAGATAACTGGGAATGTGAGGTGAGTGTATATGGATTTCCAAAAAGAGCTTTTGATACAGTGCCAGACAATAGCTTTGTGAGCAAACATCTAACTCATGCAACAAAATGAACTTTAGGTAACTAAATGTGAAAGTGGCTGAGTGACAGGAATCAAAGAGTGGTAATATATGGTTGTTTTTCAACTTGGAGGAACGTTTGTAGTGGAGATCTCCATTGGTCAGTTTTCCGACCCTTGCTCTTCCTGATGTATATTAATGACCTAAACAATGATGTTCAGGCCATCATTTCTAAACTTGTAAATGATACGAAGATTGGAAAGTTTCTGACCTTGATAAGGATAGTCTTGAATTTCAAAACGACATAGGCATGTTGATGGACTGGGTAGGTGAAGCTGAATGCAGAGAAGCGTGAGGTAATTCATTTTGGCAGGAAGAATACGGAGAGACATTTTCTAATGAAGGGCGAAACTCTAATGGCGGTATAGGAGATTTGGATATATGTACACATGTCATTGAAGATGGCAGGGCCTTTTGAGGGAGAAGATAATAAAGCATATAATAACTTGGGCTTTCTTAAAAGGGGCGCAGAGTACAAGAGTAAGGAGTTCATGTTGAAGTTGTTTAAGACACTAGTTCGGCCTCATCTGGAGGACTGCGCCCAGATCTGGGCGCCATACTTGAGGAATGATCTGAAGGCATTTGACAGACTACAGAGGAGGTTCACAAGAATTATTCCAGGGATAAAGAACTGTAGCTATGTGGATGGATTGACGAGATTGGAACTATTTTCCTTAGACAAAAAGATTCTGAGCACAAAACTGAAGGCTAGGACTCAGCGCAGTGATGCATGGGTGCTGAACTGTCGAATGTGTCGGCTTCCATTTAAATCTTTAAGCTACTTGCTCGGGTCAAAGTCAAAGCTCCCCAGGCACAATTTTCAAGAAGAGCAGGGGTTTTCTCCTGTTATCCCTCAACAAGTATCACAAAATAGGTTTGTTCGGTCATTGTCACGTGATGTTTTACGGAGCTGGCAGTGAACTTCAATGACCTCACTTCAGTAGTTGATTTTCGGTTTCAATATCAAAGTTCAGTTCACCGGGTTTCTCAAGACGGTATCAGATCCAAGTCTTTCTTTTAAAAACTGCACCGTAATGAAGGAAAGAGATAGTTTGAAGACAGTCACTCGGGCGATTATTTTGCAGACAACGCAAAAATTTGTCAAATGGGAAAAGTGCGTTGCAATCGCCATGGATAACCATGTAAGACTTTTTGTTCCAGTCTAACGGCAATGCTGACCAGTCAAGCAATTCATCGTCAAGAAACAAACTTTTATTTTTTATTTTGGTAGTTGTTTTTTCTTTATCTGCCCTTCACTTGCGGGTACTATTTTGGAAAAATACACGGAACTGAGTGTATATTTTTCCTCGGAATGCAGGTTAACATCCGTTATTTCACCAACTTGTTCTCAAGCTAAAGTAACGATTGTTGAACATTGTCATGTAAGTCTAATTCTTACGCATTGAATCAAAATAACTGTGCCCACGTTACAGCTTGAAATGTGTATACAAATGAGAGCCAAATTTCACAGCCCGGCTCTAGTGGCGCAATTTGTCAGCGCGCTGCCCTTATATAGCAGTATAAAGCGTGTGTTATGCCGACGTTGTAAGTTCAAGCCTCACCCGAAACAAATTTGCTTGACATGAAAAAAAGTGGCTATTGTATCATCAGGCCGTGATGACGCAAAGTACGTCAAAATTGAAAAAAAAAACGTACACGGAAGGAGTCATTTACTGTCGATTGCAACGGAGACGGCCGGAATCAAGGTTAAAAGTTTCAGCATAATTGGAGCTGATGGTTATCTTCTGTGTAGAGGGAAGCCAAGGTAAAACATTGCGGATAGTGGAAATGTGAAATTAATACGCGAAAAGCTTGAAAAATCTCAGGAGGCTTGGCAGTATCTGTAGAGAAAGAAACACACGAGTTTGAGTCCATCGGAGCTGAGGAGAGGGAGAAATGTAATGCGTTTTATGCTGTTTCAAGGGGAAGTGTGAGGTGGTGGAGCAAAGTAGAAGGTCACAGATAGGTTGTAGGTCAGGAGAGGTTAAATGACAAATATGTCATGGTAACAAGACAAAGATAATGGCATTATTAAGGCTTAATGCAGGTGTTCATAAAGGTATAAAGGTTAATGCTGTCTGAAAGTAAGATAGCAGAATATATTGACAGTGGAACAAGAATCCGTGCTTGCTGAAAATAAAGCATGGTATGAAGACACAGACTGGCACTTGGCGGCAGGGGCTGGTGGGGTGGGGATTTGGGACGGTGGACGGTGAAAAACGATCAAAGTGGAGGATAAATTTCATGGTCTGTATTTTTTGAAGTTACTGTTAAGCTCAGAAGGCTGTGAAGCGCCTAAATAGCAGATGTGGTTTCGTTTCTTCAGTTGGCTTTGGGCTTTACTGGAACATTGTTGCCGGGCGAGGGCAGAAATGTGCACATGAGAGCAAGATGTTGAATTGACATGGCAAGGATCAGGAAGGACATGGCCCTGTTTGTGGACTGAGTGAAACTGTTCGCAAAGTGGCCATCAAGCCCGTGTTAATCTGCCTATTGCATAGAAGACCATATTGTAAGCAGCGAGTGCAGTAGACCAAATTCAAAGAAGTCCTAGTGAATCACTGCTTCAGCTGGAAGAAGTGTTTGGAGCCTTGGACTGCGAGGAAGGAGCAGTAAAAGTGTCAGGTGCTGCACCTCGTGCGATTGCATGTGTAGGTGTCCTGGGAAGGTGATGAGGTGTTGGAGTGATAGAGGAGTGCACCACGATGTCAGGGAGGGGACTACCCCTATGGAATGCGGGCAGGGAGGTGAGTGGAATATGTAGTTTGAGGGTGGTAGCACGTTGGAGTTTGCGGAAATGGGGAGGTAACGTTTTACAAGATGACCTTTTTCATATCTGCACTCTTGTGTTTATTCTCCGTAAGGATTGTTTAGCAGGTTACATTTTGTTTATATCACTGCAAAATTCTCAGATTGGAAAAAAATAAATAGCTGCGTTAAGTACAATTGTCTAAACCGAATATTCTGTAGAATGATGAAGATAAACAGCAGGAATCTTGTGCTCTGTTCCAACAAGACGTAGCCGAAACTTAGCCTGTTAGCACCAAATTCTAAATGTAGTTAAGGCTAGAGTGAAACCTTCCAGATGCAATTTCAAGGCCGAAAATCAATTCAACTATATAAAAGAGTTCAGATATACTGGGGGAACATTAAAACCTATTTATTGACCAGTTGAACTTAAATTGGATTCTGGACAAACGGTCTCCAAGTTAATATTCCGAATGAATCTCTTCAATCTCTCCCTCCTTCTGTATGGTGCAGTTATAGAAAATAAATACTTAGATGAAAAACGTTTTGACCGGTCCGGTGTTTGTTAACTCTGACAGTAAAGCTGACAAAGAGATACAGAAGTGCAGTCATTGGCGTGCAGAGAAAGTTCTTTAAAAAACACGTGACAATGATCAAACAATCTTCCTTTGTGATGCTTGTTGGGGGATAAGTAGGCATTAGGAAAAACGTCCCTGCTCTTTTTGACAATTTTGCCGAGGAACATTTACGTTCAGTCGAGGATATTGTTTAACGTTTTAACTGGAAGCCGACACCTCCAACAGTCCCCCACCCACTCATCACACCACTGAGTCCCAGCCTTCATTTCTGTGCCCAAAATCTAGAGTGAGACCTGAGCGAGACTTCTTCTGCACAGCGTTACCTAGTGCCTCATGTATGCAGCCTCTTGCGAGCATATCCTCGTTCCACGACCTGCTTTTGGGTATCGTTTTACTTGTTCACTTCAATCAGAATCACAGAATCATTGCAGTGCAGATGGCAGATAGAGGCCTTTCGGCCAATCGAGTCTGCACTGAGTCGCTGAAAGAGCATTTTGCCTAGTCCCACTTTGACTTATCCACGTAACCTTGCACATTCTCTCTTTTCAGATAGCAATTCAACCCTCCTTTGGATATCTTGATCGATTTTGCCAACACTTAAGAAGACAGTTCCAAATTCCAATCACCTTCTAGGTGAAAAAAAATCCACGCACTACTTTTACTCTTTTGCCAATTATTTTGAATCAGTGCATATGGTGTTTAGAATATGATTTTCTCTTAAGAGGGAACTTTACTTCACTATTTACACTGTCCATACTCCTCAGGAACGGTCATAAATCTCCTCTCAGCCTTCTTTCTCCAAACAAAACAGTCCCAACATCTCGACCCTCTCCTCTTATCAACAGTTCTTACGCTTGGAATAATTCTTGTGAAACCCATCGGTACTCTCTCCAATGCCTTCACATCTTTCCTCAGGTCTGGCGGCCAGAACTGGATGCAGTATTCCAGATGAGGCCGAACTAATGTCTCACACATGTTCAACATGACCTTCTTAAACTCGTACTGAATGCCCATATTAATCAAGCCTAAGATACCATATGCTTAAGCAAATGATCTTTCGACCTGCCCTGCCATCTTCAATGACATGTGTACATATACACTGAAGTCACTCTTCCCCGTATCTCCTTTAGACACCCCCCCCCCCCTTTTTTAACACTGCCTGTCTATATTCTCCCAGTCAAAATGAATCACTTCACTCTTCTCTGCATTGAACAACATCCGCCAATCGTCTGCCCAATCCACCATCATCAGTGTTGACAAAATTTCCAATCTTCGTATCATCTGCAAACTTCGAAATCATGCCCTGAGCATCACTGCCTATGTCAGTTAAATAAATCAGGGAGGGCCCCACGTGAAATGGCTCTCTTTCATACCTAATGGCCCTACAATTTCCTTCACCACCCCTTTATTATTTATACGCTTCGGGAAGACAATTTTATATTAGCTGTCAGTCTTCTTTCATGCACTCTCGTTGGTTTTCTCGACAGTTTTTTCTTTCATTTTGCCTCTGGAGCTTCTATGATCAACCTGACTCTGTATTGCATTTTCTACCTGACATCTGTTGTACACGTACTTCTTTCTTTTCACCTTCACCATTATCTCTCTCGTCATCCAGACCAGCCTGGATGAATTTGTCCTGCCTTTCTGTTTCAAAGGAATATTCCTTGACATTGTATGTGATGCATTTTATTTGAGCGTGGCCCATTGTTCAACCACCATCTTTTCTGCAGCATTTGATTCCAAATGAGTCCAGTCAGATGAATTCTCATCCCATCGAAGTTGGCATTCCCCCAATTAATTATCCCTGCTCTGGATTGATCATTGTCCTTTTCATTGATCAACTGAAACCTTATGATACAATGGTCACTGTCCTATAAATGTTCTCCCAATGGCACTTGATCAACTTGATCTGACTTATTCGCGAGAACCATGTTAAAATTGGCTGCCGTCTCGTCGGACCGGAAAAATAGCGCTGCAGAAAACTATCTTGAGCAGATTCCAGGAACTCTAGGACCCCTTATCCACTTCCACTATTCCTATCCCAGTAAACATTTGCATAATTGAGTCCCCCATTATAATTACTCTGTAATGTTTTCAGCACTCTAATTTCTTTGCCAAATAGTTTTTTTCTGCATCCTTTCCACGAGTTTGTGGTTTATACACCGATCTATGTTATTGCACGTATTTCATTCTTTACATCTAGCTAGAGACATTCGGCCCTTGACCCCTCTGGAACATCCTGTCGCTCCAGTAATGTAATGCCATATATAACCAAAGCTGTCACCCCACCACCCACAACACATTCCTTCCTTTTCTGCCTCTCCGAAATAACTTGTAGCCACAAATATTTAATGTCCAAGACTGCCTTTCTTTGATCCATGTCTCTGTTATAGCAATCCTATCATAATTACAATTGGCAACTTGTGCCCAGAGTTCACCAATGTTATTAACCACATTCTGTGAATTCACATACATGCTCATTATCGTTGATTTAAGCTTTTAAAAAAACTTTCCTCCTTACCTGGCCCCACCGAATAACATATTTTCCTACTTTAATTCTGCCTCACTCTGATTGTCTATTTGCCTTGATACTACTCTCTGATATATGCTCCTTATCAGTTAATAATACTCTACTTCCCATTGGCAGTTATTTTCCTGCCCGGTGTGAATTTCCCCCTAGGTTCGCATTCCCCTGCCAACCTAATTTAAGCCCTTCTCAACAGCACCATCAAAGCTTTCCCTGATGAATTTAGTCCCAATCCTGTTAAGGGTAAGCGGTCATTCTTGTAAACGTCACACCTCCCCTAGTCCAGTCTCAATGCCACAGGAAGTTAAAGCCCTCTCTCCTACTCCATCTCTTCAGCCATGTGTTGAATTGTTCAATCTTCCTATTCTTATGCTCACTAAATCGTGGTACTGGGCTTAATCCTGAGATTACCGTTCTCGAGATCCTGCTTTTTCCTAACTCTTTGAAATCTGCTTTCAGGGCCTTATGCCTTTTCCTACCTATGTCATTGGTCCCAGTGTGTACCACGCCCTACAGCTGTTCACGGTCCCCAAAGTGAATGTTCAGCAGTCGCTCTGTGACATCCTTCAATCTGGCACGAGGGAGGCAGCAAACCATCCTGGAGTCGCGCCTGCGGCTGCAGAAACGCCTGCATGCTCCCTGAAAGATGGAATCCCGGAAGACTATAGCACTTGCGGACCGTCAGTAAGATATATCCTTACCTGTTACTCCTCCTGGAGTTACAGAAAATTATGAATGGACAATATGAGCCAGTGATTGACTAGCTCACACCCCAGAGGAACTAACAGCTCCTTAGGGTCATTCTGATTTTTACTGATGATTTGCTTTTAGTGTATAAGAAAAGAGCTATAACACTTGCATGATTCCGACTCCCCTCCTGTGCAGCTGAGACAGCAGTGGAGCCTCGGACATAGCCTCTGTTCCACTTCTCTGAGGCACCATTTCGCTTACCAGTATCCAAAATGAACAAACGGCTAGAGAGAGAGATAGCCTCGGGGATTTCTGCGCTACGTTCCTATTTTTCTTAGACACTCTGGCGGTCATCAAATCCGTCTCTGCCTGTGTACTTCATAGCTGCGGTGTGACCACCTCTCTGAACGTGCTATCCGCATCATTCGCAGCCGTGAGGGCACATCACAGTAAGTCCAGGTGCTCTTTGTTCTGAAATTTATAGCTCAAGTGCCTGCACGTGTTGACACCTTCTGCAGATGTAGTCATCGAGAACACTTCGTGCATGCACGATGTCTGACATGCACATTTCACATGGCCGACTGGCACTGATTTCCATTAATCTTTTATAAAGCCTTTTCTGTAAGTGTCGTATCATGTAAAAACTCATCTGTCACTCACCAATCGACTCCCCTGTGCCGAGTTCGGAAAGGCCTATACTTAACAACCAACTAACTTACGGGTCTCCCGTCAATTAGCTTTTAGATTTTTACTCGTAAATTCCCCCTATTCCACTCTCTGCTGATTTAAGGGCTCCGATGACATTCAATCAGCTTTCTCCCCTCTAGCAAAAGGACAGCCAGCCCACTAGAGGCTGTGGAAAGGTGGAAAACGACAGGGCTGCTCCATCGACCATTCAACAAACTCCCTCATTCACCAAATTGCAATTTAAACACTCTAAAGGAGCCAAAACAGAACACCAGAGGAAGCAAGAAGCACTGAAGAAGGCTTGTGTTTATGCTCTCCGATTCAAGGTTATGAAAACTAGTTTCAGCCAGTTAACTAGCTAGCCGGAGCTCCAAGAAAAACAAGTGCTACCGTTTAAAAGCTTGAACAAAACTCAATTTCCCACAATCCAAACAGCAACTTTAAGCTAATAGCTAAATTAAAGAAAAGACTAGACTTTAGAAATAAATTAACCCATACGTTAAATTAACTTGTAATTAACCCATGGAACTCTCTCTCTCTCACCAAACATCAAGGTAAGCACGCTCATGCAGGCAAAGCAACGACCCAGTGCAGATCAAATTCGATTAGTTATATCTCAAGATGAGGAATGAGGCTGAATAACTGATCGAAGCCTTTAACATACTCAAGGGGTTTAACAGAGACGCGACAAGCAATTTCTTCGGGAAGGTGAATCTATAGCTGCACCTGATCTGCTCAGTGTTTCCAGCAGTTTCTGTTTTTAATATTCTGCTTTCACTATGGGGGCTCCTATGACAACATGCAACTTACCCCGATTCCATATTTAATTTATTGAGTTATTTTCGCACACAAGAGCGCTCTTAACATTTGGACATACAGACTTTCAAGTCTGCTGTTTCCCAAAGCTGCGCCATGCGCCTCCTGGGTTGAAATGGCATTACGTTTCGTACCAGCCTACGCCAAAACGTTCATTTTTCGTCAAGAGTGGTGTTTTCATTTAAATTCTATTTGGCTGAATCACAAGTGCCAACAAATAGGGCGAATGTGGAACAATTTCGACCTTGCTCACATCCCCATCACCGACATACCTCAACTGCCAATTGCTTAGAGAAAAGGGCCAACTATTAGGCAAACATAACCAAGCTCCTCAATTAGCTTTTTAATACAGCAAAATACTTCTAATTCTGGAAATCTGAAATAAAAACAGAAAGTGATCGTAAAACAACGACTGTAAGTAAACATTAATTCTGCTTCTCCTTCCGCAGATGTTGCCAGAACTGACACTTTTGTTTCGCCCAGAATTTCTGTTTTTACTTCAGAAAATGACTATATCACGAGATTTGCAAGAACATTTCGCGAACTCTCACGCCGCGGCTCTTCTGATTGCAGTCTGCTGGCTTTGGCTTTGTGACGTGACACAGTTCTAAATATCTCCATCCCTTTTAAATCACATATGTACCATTGGTGCGAACGGGCAATATCCGGCAGGATCAGCGATGGTAGAAAAACAAACTCAACATTGTAAATATGAAAGTGGATGTTAGACGAGGCAATGCCGCAATAAAGTGAAAATGAAATTCACGGAAGGAATTCAAGGAGATCAGTGATTGTGGAAGGGAGAAGTATTTGGGCAAAGGGGCGAGTTTGAAATCTGGAGCAGCAAACACAGGCATGTGGAGGGCTGGGCTGGGGGTAGGGTGTCAACATTTCAAGCGATGAAATGCGCTTTTCCATCTAAAATATTTCTTTGTACAACTGGCTGTTCAACTGCTTCTCCTAGCAGAAATGCGAGAAAGGGAAACACCCACTCCCGTCACCCGAATTCGAGTCGACGTTGCTGCGGCCACAATACAGTATCTTAGTACCAATCCATCACAGAAACACATCTGAGAGGTTGTATTGCTGCCCAGCTGCAGAGAAGTAGCACACCCCCAACCACCGGGCAGCTTTAAAACAGCGCTCTCGATCGCTTGGCCAGTCTGTCGCGGAAGGACGATTTGAGCTTCCAAACTTCCAAACTTCCCTTTTCCTTGCCTGCCGAATTCCGTGCATTTTATTGAATGGCGCAATTAGAGACCTTGTCCAAACATTTGTCTTTGTGGCGCTTGGCAGTGTGCATTTGATAGGCCCTTACGTTATGAATACAGCTGTTGATACATCGCCTGGCCAATTCAGAGTTGAATTTCTAAAAAAAAAGGACAACGTCACATCCTCTCCAGCTTCACATACACAAAGGCAATACACTAAACATGTCGGAAATCAGATATGAAAACAGGAAAATTTGGAATATCGAGCAGCAGTTTTCGAAAGAAATTGGTTCAATGCTTCAGTTGTACGACATTCTTTGACAACGGAGGTTGCTGCAGCTACAATGGAAAGCATTAACTTACCAAGAATGAGCGTGGGCCTTCACCCTGATCTGAAGAAGAAAAAAATACACACCTTCCATACCACTGGGCTCTCTGACTGCAGACTATTTTGGCTGAAAAAAACAGCTAACCGATTTCAACTGAAATATCTGGTGTTTGTCGAAGGCTGCTCCCTATCCGTTGCTGAATGTTTCGGGCAATTAACTTTACAAAGCATTTTATTCTATTAATAACGGAATAATATGTAACATTGGAAAAGGCCATTACAATTACCATTAAGACACCATTAACCTTTTCGTTCCAGACTGAATGCAGTGATAACATGGTACGCAATTCATTGTGAAAAAAAAAATAATTATTTTAGCAGGTGATTTCTTTCCATTCGTTCCCATGTTGCAGTTAGTTTTTTTGACAATTGTACAACACTGAGTATATATTTTTCCGTGACATTTGGAGATTTAGTTTAACATCGGTGGCTTCAACAACCTGTTCGTAGATCAGAGTAATGATTGTTGCACACTGAAGTAAGTCCGGTTGTACACGTTCAATGAAAATAACTGCCGATATCGCGATGATACAACTTGAAACGCGTATACAAATGAGCGATGAGGTATTTGCTCGGCGTTAGTGACGCAATCGATTCGCGTATGGTGGAAGTTTGCGGTTGCAAGTTCAAGACTCAACAAAAGCAGCATCTTCCTGACACGGAAAAAGTTTTAAAGTGCCATCAGGTATCGCAGTGTCTGTGGAAAAGGCATGATGAGCAAATTCGAACAAAAATAAAACTTAACTCCAGAGTATTGAAACAGATATATCTGGAGCCTCAAGTGCCATCATAGATGCCGCAAGTACTGAGCAGATGAAGCAGCTTATGTTCCAAATAAAACACTGCGGATGCTGCATGTGTGAAGTAATAACTGAAAATATCAGCAAAGCTCAGCAGCTGTTGCAGCATGTGAAGAGAGAAATAGAGCAAACGTTTGAGTGTGCATGACTTCTTCAGAGCTAAAGAGAAGTAGGAATGTAATAGGTTTTATGCGGTTGGAATGTGGTGGGGTTCGGGGCTTGGTGTGAGTGTTGGAGCATGTGGAGCAAAATAAGAATCTGAAATAAAAACAGAAAGTGCTGGGAAAACTTAGAATGTCAACCGTAACTCTGTTTCTCTTTCCACAGAGGCTGCCAGACAGTTTTTTTTCTTTCAACACTTGCTGTTTGTACTTCAGACTAGATTTGCAAGAAAACTTCGCGAGCAATCGGGTCCCGACTTTCCCGATTGCAATAATGCTTAAACAGTGCTTGGCTGTGTGGAGTCAACCAAATCTATGTGTATCCATTGCTTTCAAAGCACATATGTACAATTGCTTAGAATGGGGCACATAGCGCCAGGAATAGCGATGGCAGCAAAACAACATCAATGGTGTAAGTATGCATGTGAGTGTCAGATAAGGCAATGCCGCAGAAAATTGACAACCAAATGGAAAGACGGAATTGAAGGATATTGCCGATTGTGGAAGGGAGAAAGATCAGTGAGAAGAGTCGGGTGTGAATTCTGGAGAACCAAACACAGACATATGGCGGGCTAGATTTGGAAGAATGCTATGAAAAACATGTTTTCAAGCAAACGATTCTTCAATTGCACACTTCTGGCAGAAGCCCGGGAGCAAAGCAAACCAAGATGCGCGCTCTATCCTTGCTTGCTTCGGTTACAATGGAGATTAGTGACCACTATTTGCTCCCGGCAACATACATGAAGTGCTACGATGCAGTAGTTTGTTAAATGAGGAAAGTGAGGCAGTGAGGCGGAGAGGTTAATGGATGGAGTTCCCAATGTTGGGGCCCGGGTACTTGAAGGTATGCCTACCATTGTTGAAACGATTATAATTGTGAACCCACATGAGACCTGAATTAGAGGAAGACAGGCATCTGGGTTGGTTCCGGGACTCAGAGTGAATGCAGAGAATGGGAGGAGCAAGGAATGAGAAAATATGGATGAGAATTTGAAACTCGAGGCGTTGTTTAACCGGGTGTCAGTGAATGTCAGCGAACATGTAGTGATGAGCGAAGTGGAGTTGCTGCGAGTTAGGAGACGGACAATAGATTTCGATTTATGCGTGGTAGAGTATGGGTGGTCGGCCAGAAATGCGATGAAGTCCTAAAATCTGGAGGCTTCGTAGGCATGGAGGAGAATTTCAGCATAGATGCACTGAGGTAGATATAATAACAGACGATGTTTAAGGTAGATTTAGGAGCGGTTTTATTGAGATTGCGACAATGGGCTCATTAAAAAATCTCTGGTTGAAATATGACAAAAAGGCTGCGAACATTGCTGCAATGTCAGCCAGTTTCCGGGGAGGGATAGAGACGGTGCCGAGGGAGCGGCGTTTGTGTTACAGAAGTGGAAAAAAACAGCTTCACTGGCATCGTAGATATGTCGTTGGATGCTTGTCTTCAGTCAAATATGACACGCAGGTTGCGCATACACTGGCTCAGATTCCGACAGTTCCCAGGGAAAGGAATTGAGTCGTTTGCTCAGAAAGGGAGTTTGGGATGGGGATCGAAGACAATGTCATCAGATATCCCATAATAAAATTGGAGTAAATCTCTGCTCAGCAAGCGTTAGATGTCAGGCCAGAAGCCTGTTTATTTAGCAACGGTGGAGGATTTGAGAGAGCTGTTGGTGAGGTAGAGGTGCGTGCCATAAGTGAATGTGTGAAAACTAGCACGGTGCCATTCCATTATATCACCATGTGGCAGCATAGAGATGGAAACTAACAGGGCGCCAAGGATTTATTCTTGGCAGTCACCAGAGTTAATGCTGCAGCGGATCGAAAAGAAGCATTTGTTTGTAATTAGCTGGCTATGATGAGATTGATGATAATGGAACCAGGTCACCTAGGTCCCACCCAACTGTAGGACTGTGGAAAGGTGTGACCAACCATGCGAAAAATTGCAGAGAAGTCATGCTCAGTGTTACAAAAAATGTTATCCATCTTCGTTTGCTCCATATTCATTAATCTCCGTGGCTGGTAAATATCTCCTGATCGTCGAGACACAAGGAGAGCGAATAGGACAGTGAATGCTTCCTGCAGAACTTCCCCCACACAGCGCACACCGATGTCAGCTTAGCTCAGTCTTTGAATCTCTGCAAACGCCTGCTTAAAAGGGCCAAATGTGGAGCTTGAATGTAATCATAATAGTCTAATGATATACTGTACAGAGGGTGAGCATTTGACCCATTGTGCCTGTGTCAAATAGGAGCGGTTTTATTGAGATTGCGACAATGGGCTCATTAAAAAATCTCTGGTTGAAATATGACAAAAAGGCTGCGAACAGTGTCACAAATAGTGATCCAATTAGCCATCTGCCCTATCCTGAAGGCTCTGTAAACATGTTGCCTTAAGTTGTTTATCTTTTTCTCTTCTGAAAGTTACCTTACTATCTGCTTCCACCGCGCTTTCTGGCAGTTCATCGGACTGCATGAGAGAGTTAGCAAAATATTTATTTCCATTCATTTTAATATGTCAAAATGCACTTTGGATCTATTAGTGCGTTACTAAGTTATTTCCGATTGCATGACTTTCTGTCTTTTAGCATTATCATGCTAGGGTTGTAAAAAACTGTGCGGTTACAGTGACCTGATGGCTTGTGCAACTTTGTGTGCGTAGACTGCAGCCTTCGGGGTGTTTGCAGGTACTGCCCCCTCCAGTGCAACCTCTGCCCCCCCACCCCAGCCCACCCCGAGCCCTGCACCTCGCACCTCATGGCCTCTGATTGTTCATCCAATCCATGTGACCAAACTCCTGCTTCCTTCATATGATTCCCAGTATACAGCTAACCACACATCCTCCCTCCTGATGTAGACATTAGCTAATCATGTTTAACACTCCCTTCTCTCTAAGTGTTGACACACTTTCTTTCGCAATTACGATGAAAAGGTCAAAGGGGGATGTCAGCTTTCCAGAATTAGGCCCGATTTATTAAGATCCTTTTGTCTCTGGATCTCTCTTTACCCCAAAAATGATTCATTTAAATCTAATCTGGCAAAATAACAACAAAGAAGAGTCAATCTTGTTATTGCTAATAAAGTAGAAGAGCGCTGGTTCTATGTAACCTCCTGGCTGAACGAGTTTGGATTTTTAATGAAAGGTAAGGGGCACTGTTGCTTCAATTTTTCCTCCAATTCCATGGTTATTAGTTCCCCTAACCAGTTAAACTCGCCTCTTCTCTTACGTCTGTTCCTCTGACAAAACTCTTTGCTCTCATCCATCCATTGAAAGTATTACTCCACCTCCAAGCCCCCTGCCCTAACCAAATTAAATATGAGGGTAAACAAGCCAGTAATATAAAAGAAGATTGCAAGAGTTTTTTTTAGATATCTAAAGGGTAAGAGAGAGGCAAAAATGGACATTGGGCCGCTGGAAAATGACGCTGGTGAAGAAGTACTGGGGAACAAAGAAATTGCAGAGGAACTGAATAGGCACCTTGTGTCAGTCCTCACGGTGCAAGACACGAGTAACATCCCACTAGGAAAACTGAAAGATCTCATGGTGGATAAATCACCTGGACCAGAAGGATTACACCCAGAGTTCTCAAGGAGGTAGCTGAAGAGATAGTGGAGGCTTTATTGGTGATCTTTCAGGAATCACTCGAGTCAGGGAGGGTCCCAGAGGACTGGAAAATCGCTAATTTAACCCCCCATTTAAGAAGGGAGTGAGGCAAAAGCTGATTAGCCTGACCTCTGTCGTTGCTAAGGTTTTAGAGTGCATTATTAAGGATGAGATTTCAGAATACTTGGAAGTGCATGGTAAAATGGGGCAAAGTCAACATGGTTTCATCAAGGGGAGGTCATGTCTGACAAATCTGTTAGATTTATTTGAGGAGGTAACGAGTAGGTTAGTCAAAGGAGAGTCAATGGATGTTATCTACTTGGACTTCCAGAAGGCCTTTGACAAAGTGCCGGATAGGAGTCTGCTCAGTAAGATAAGAGCCCATGGTGTTAGGGGCAAGGTACTAGCATGGATAGAAGATTGTCTGCCTAGCAGGAGGTAGAGAGTGGGGATAAGGGGGTCCTTCTCAGGATGGTGGCCGGTGACTAGTGGAGTTCTGCAGGGGTCAGTGTTGGGACCACAACTTTTCGCCAGTAATGATCTAGATAACGGAACTGAGGGCATCCTGGCTAAGTTTGCAGAGGAGAGGTGGAGGGACAGGTAGTATTGAGGAGGCTGGGAGGCTGCAGAAGGATTTGGACGGGTTAGGAGAATGGGCAAAGAAGTGGCAGATGGAATACAACGTGGGGAAGTGTGAGGTCATGCATTTTGGATTAATAGAGGCATAGACTATTTTCTAAATGGGGAGAGAATTCAGAAATCTGAAGTGCAAACGGACTTGGGAGTCCTAGTCCAGGATACTCTTAAGGTTAAATTGCAGCTTGAGTCGGTAGTTAGGAAGGCAAATGCCGTGTTGGCAATTATTTCGAGAGGACTAGAATGTAAAAGCAGGGATGTGCTGATGAGGCTTTATAAGGCTCTGGTCAGACCACATTTAGAATATTGTGAGCAACTTTGGGCCCCGTATCTCAGGAAGCATGTTCTGGCCCTGGAGAGGATCCAGAGGAGGTTCAGGAGAACGATCACAGGAATTAAAGGCTTAACATCCGAGGAACGTTTGAGGACTCTGGGTCTATACTCGATGGAGTTTGGAAGGATGAGGGGGATCTGATTGAAATTTACAGAATACTGAAAGGCCTGGATAGAGTGGGCGTAGGGAAGATGTTTACATTAATAGGAGAGGCTAGGACCCGAGGGCACAGCCTCAGAGTAAAGGGAAGACCTTTTAGAACAGAGATGAGGAGAAAAGTCTTTAGCCAGGGAGTGGTGAATCTATGGAATTCATTGCCACAGAGGGCTGTGGAGGCCAGGTCATTGAGTGTACTTAAGAGTGAGATAGATAGGTTCTTGATTGATAAGGGGATCAAAGGTTATGGGAGAAGGCAGGAGAATGGGGTTGAGAAACTTATCATCCATGATTGAATGGCAGAGCAGACTCGATGGGCCAAAGGGCGTAATTTCTGCTCCTATGTCTTATGGTCTTATGTCTTATATCCATTGATCGCACTGTCAGCTCCAAAATCCATGCCCATGTTTCTTGAATTTCCATGTCTGATTCCCTCCAATCAGGTTTGCACCCCAGCCACAGTACGGAAATGGCTCGTTCCAATATCAATAATGACATTGTTAGCAACTTTGAGAATGATAACCTATTCCTTGTCATGCTTCTTGAATTGGCTGCACCATTTGGCACGGCTGATTGCACCTTTGTCCTCCAATACCTCACTGCTGCCCCCCAGTCTGGTGGAATGCATTTATCCTATGGCATTTTCATCGATCTCATCATGACAAGAGAATCACGATCAATGTCTTCACTTTGTTCTCCTGCACCATTCCCTTGGGCAACTACAAAGGATAAGTAATTGCTCCCCACCCCCCAACAATTCCCCCCCCCCCCGCAATTTTCCACTTATGTGCTATCCCTTGGTAATTTCATTTGTATGCTGATGGCATCCATATCTACCTCACCAACACCTCTCTCGAAACCTCCACCGTTGCTAAATTATCAGGCTGCTTGCCAGACGTCCAGTACCAGTTGAACAGAAATTTTCACAAATTAGGTATTAAGATGACTGAAGACAATGGCTTCGCTCCTCATTCCAAATCCCACTCCTTAGTAAACGACTCCATTTCTCTCCCTAGAAACTGTCTGAAGTTGAGCCAGTCGTTTTGCAACCGGGGTGTCATATATGTCAAAAGACAAGCTTCCAACCACATATCTGCGACAGCACGAAGGCTTTTGCTTCCACTTATGTAACACAAACTCTAGTGCATAGCCACCAAATTCCACCTGCACCCCACACCCAGCACACCATCCCCAACCCACATGCAACTGCCCAACCACCACCTCCCCACCACCACCCCACCACCCACCCTGCCCCGGGAGCTGAATGTGATTGAAATACTGCTATCAGCTTTGTTATTAAATTTCTCACCCAGAAGAGTTTCTGACCTTAGACGTGCATCTTCAAGAACCCCGCACCTATTTCCACCTCTAGCATCGCCTGACATTGCATGTGCCTCAGCACATCTGCAACTAAAATTCTCCTCCGTGCCATCGTAGCCGCCAGACTTGACCACCTCATCGAATTTCTGGACGACCTTCCAATCTCCACCCTCTATAAACTTGAAGCCATACAAAACCTGTTGGCTTTGTCCTCACTCACTGCAGGGCCTCTTCACCTATCATCCAGTCCTCGTTGACATTGACTGACAGCTGGGTCAACACGACCCAAGTTCCAAATTCGCATCCATGTTTTCAAATCACCTCCATGGCCTTCCCTCGTCCCTTCTGTCTAATATCCTCCAGCCCAGAAACCCTCCGAGATTTGGACTACTCTAATTGTGGTCCCATGTGCATTCCCAATTGTAATCATTCCAACATGATGACCCTACAGCTGTCTGGGTCCAAGTCTTGCAAATCCCTCCATAATCCCCTCCACCTCAATGTCTCACTTTCTTCATGAAAGAGACCACTGAAAGCCTTGCTCTGGCTATATGCCCGTTTGTGCAATTAAGTAACCTGAAGACATTCCAATGAGTTCATAATGGGGAGATGCTGTTCACTTTCCCCGGTCTGAGAAATGATTCACTCAGTCATCCAACATGTAAAACACCAGCACATCCACAAATTACTGTCGGGAGTGGGCTTTGCTGACAGTTCTCCTGTTAATCACATCCAGGATTGAACCATCTTCACGTAAACTGCATTTTTCTCTGCTGACAATAATAACCCCTATAAGCATCCTATTTTCTCTGGAAACAGTAAGTTATCTACGTTTTTCAGTGGGCAAAGTAAAGAATGATCCCAATTTCAAGAATTCTGTGACTTTCATTCAAATCTGGCTCTTTTAGCTTTCTAGCTGTTATTTTTCCACTCTTTTAGGAATTCAAGCTGACTAGTTCATTCTCTTGGAGAAACCCCAAGGAGACACTTTAATTTGCATACATATCTCAATCTATTGCAGTCTCGATTAGTTACCAGCAATTGCTACACCTGACGTTTGGATATAACTTAATCCATAAGTCACATGCATACTGATATCATCACACAGCTCCTCTCTCCAGCCCATTATCAATGAAACTTGTAACATTTAGACTGAAATTCCGTTTCCGTGTGCCAGCATGGAGGTGGTGCTGGGCATTGAGGGATCAGCAAATCATATTCAGGGTGCGTGCTTGTTAGCTTTCAGTCTGACAAAGCGCATGGGATTAGTGAGCTTTTGTTGCTTCAGGGAACGTCTTGGTATCTCCTTTCTGTACCTGGAATTGTCACTCATTGCCCTGTTGCTATGCACATCTTTAGATGGTACCCTTTGGTGGTAGAACAAATGAAAGCTTATGATTGCATGGGGTGCTGATCAAACGGGTTCCTTAGTACTAGATAATTTGTGAACAAGCTGGCACCTTTCTGAGTCGTGACTTGTAGATGGTGAACAGGCACTGGGAAGTCAGGAAGTGAGTTACTACCGAATTCAAATTTTCTGCCTGCCTTTGTGGCTATGATATTCGTAAGGCTAGTCCAAATGAGTAACACAAACATAAAAGCATAACATGCTGCAAAAAAATCCGCGGATCAGATTGCATCTGTGGAGAGAGAAATAGCGTTCTCTGAAGAAGTGACATATGGACCGGAAATGTTAACACCATTCCCCTCTCCACAGATGCTGCCAGAGCTGCGGAGCGTTTCCAGAATTTTATGTTATTATTTCGGATTTCCAACACCCGCGGGATTTTGTTTTCATCTTACTCCAAATAAGTATCTTTTTCATTACTATTCAGTAACGGGATATGGCCAGCATTTATTGCCCACCCTAACTGCTCTTGGGAAGGGATGAGCACTTAAGGCACTGCCAGTTATATATTTGCTGTTGAACTATTAATTTCAGTCTTGCCCGACATTCATGATCCTTTGTTCTATTTGAACTTGATTGCTGAACTGCACGAATCCCAATTAAATAAAATCTGGCCAATTCAACTAGTGGGTCTCAAGCAGTGTCGGACCACATGTTATTTCAGACAAGTTCTATCTGATGTAACTGAGAAATGTGCTTTTTTCAGCTTGCCCACACTAGCCTCACCCTCTAACATGTTGATTCCTACTCTGTGTGTGCACTTCATTTGTTTAAAGCTTATTACATTTAGAACTTTTCAAAGGTCTGATTAATGACCGTGGAGCTGAAACATGAGCTTCGTCTCAAACTCACTGATGGGGCCTGAGCTTTTGTTATCTTTTTTCGGGCATTTTGTGCTTTTTCTGCAATGGTCGGTAACGATGGTTTTCGGCTTATGATAGCAATGGATGATTATGGCATCTGCATGCATACTTGCAGTTGGTTTGTTGGTCTTGGGATATGACCCCCCGCTTAGTGTGGTTTCATGTATTAAACTTGTCAGAGATCCCGGAAGAGCCTTTTTAAGTTTTCCCCTCCAGCCCAGGATGCGTTCTTGAAAACTCAATTCAGTGGAAAAGGCTCGATTGAAAGTTCGTGGGGTTAGTTTTGAGAGGCAAGTGACACAAAGAAGGTGTTTATTAGTGCAAGACGCATTGAGAAGTTAGAGACAAAATGTTAATAACGATTGACCATGGGAGCAGACTGTGACGTTACACCGACAAACCTATTCACGTTACGCCCATGCTTGCCTGGTCCGGAATCTGGCTCAATGCGTTCAGTAGTAACATTATCTGGAAGACCATTTAGTAGTAACCTTGTCTGGAAGAGCTAGGTGCGCCAGAGCTTTGCCACTGACAATATTCTAGGCCTCAACTGAGTAGAAAGAAAACATTTCATGGGAAATGAAATAGAAAGTGCTGGAAATAGCAAATGTGGCGCCAAGTGTGTCGAGAGAAACAAAGCTAAAGTTTCGAATCGAATATGCCTCCTCTTCTTCTTTTTCTATTTTTATTTCAGTTTTCCAGCTTCGCAGTATTTTGCTTTGAAGAATTATTGCTGTTCTATAGTCCACCTGTAATTCAAGTCACAGGTTGCATTGCCGGAAATGCTTTGCTTTGGGGAATTCGGATTTGACTTATGTCCAGAGGGTACTGTGCCGGGAATTTGTCAACGCAGCACGTGTAGAAAAAATTAAGGCACATTTCAGGGATGTTTTCCCAGATCAACGTTGTCTAAATTGATCGATATTCACCAAATCAGGCAATTCCATGATAGCTTGTTGATCGCATTGGGTTATAAGCTTGTCTGAAGGAACATGCAGCCTGAGAGAGCTGGAAGCCCGACGCTTTGGTTTTGATTTGCATTCGATCAACTTCGCTGAGCAGAAAGTGAGCCATGTCATATGATTCGGAAATCCATCTCAAAGGGAATTAAGGTTCTGGAAAGTCAAACAGTAGTAAAATCAACGGTCTCAGTGGCAATTTCTTTGTGTCTGAGCGGTGGTTTATTGGGACAGAATTGATTCCCTAGATCATGCATTAGCTTAACAGAAACATCAACCAACTAATTCAACATAGATAATGTGGTGAATTAAAATCACTCGCGATCTGGTTCTCAGCGCTGATCTCCCGGTGCTCGAGCTCCTGCAGTGCTCCAGTCAAGAACAGTGTAAGTACAAAGAACAACGTCACACCTTTCCATTAGGCTACGGATAGCCTTTGGGGCTTAATACTGAATTAAAAAAAAAATCACTGTAAATATTGTCTCCATTTTATTATCCTTTTCTTCGCAGATTTGTGTTTTCGTCCAGTTTTATAGCGCTCACTTGTTGTCTCACGGCAGTTCATCAATCTGCCTTTTGCACTTCCATATGACACCTTTTTTCTTTCTTTACTTGTTCCATTACTCTTTCAGAAACTTGGCTAGGACAATCCTGAATAGATAGCCACTTTCCGTGCTGCAGTAATTTATGATTCCATGTTTATCATTATCCGTGGTCAGACAACACAAACTATCCTGTTACCCAAACTCCCCAGCCTATGTCAGCTTATATTTCCTCAATCCCGGCTTCAATTTGCTTAAACCTTATTGTTTTCTAATTTTTTCCTGCTCTGTTGAAAGGTCAATGACTTGAAACACGTACTCTGTTTCCTTATCCACAAATGATGACTGACCTGCTGTGCTTCTCCAGAGTTCGGTGCTTTTACTACATCGGTTTTAACAGGGGTTCGTTCGCCTTTATGTGGCAATGAAGGTACATGATGGCTGAATTGCTTTTGTGAAAGTTGCTAGTTGCCCTGGATGTGTCATTCTTAGGTTGGGAACTGGGAAAAATACAATATGAAAGATACTGGATTGAAACCCCAGGCGGCTCCTGCCCTCTCACTTGCAGTCCAAGTGTTTGGTTACGATTTCTCAAATTTGCTTCCTTCAAGGAGGCGATTTTGACTCGTATATTGAGCATATTTGTGTGCTCGAGGACACAATGTGGACTGCTGGCCGACATAACAACGCAGCACAAATTTTCAAGATATTTTGCCCCTGTGAGCAGATTGAATTTACCTCAAGTCAGCTGCCCCTTGCTTATAGGTTCAGGTAGCGGGCGGAATGCGTTCTGTTCTAATCTTCCCTGAAGGTACCTTCTTACAGAGCTCAAAGCCCCACCGTTTGATGTTGATTTCACCAGATTTCATTCGTATTCTGGGAGTTGCGCTCAGCAGAAAGGGAGCATCTTCTTGCTGCTCCGCAATCCAGTTCAGAAGGAATTAAGGCTCAAGAGAGTCGGACAGAACGAACAGGAATTTCTGGGCAGTAAGAGTTTCATATGGCACAAAAGTGTTTGCAGGACAATTTCTTTAGACAAAATTAATAAACAGGTTCCTGTGTTAAACCGAATGTAACCAATTATTTACAGAGCCAAGGCTGTCTATTAAAATCACTCTCGACCTGCCATTCACTCTCATCCACGATGATCCGCGCCTCCTGAATTGCTCCAGTTAAGCTCAAAATCTGCTCTAGGACAGTCACTTCATCTATCAATTTGTCCATTTACAGTCTTCCGAACTCAACGTAATGTTGAACAACTTTGCACCGTCAATATTGCTCAAAGGTTGTTTTTTTTTCCTTGCAAGTTCCTGTTTTGGCCTCCTATTTAAAATCGTTTATGGACGGCAGTTGTTCATCAGTTTGGCACTCACAACTCTTCGAGCCATCTTCTGTTTATTTCCTTGCCCCTTCAGGTAGCTGGAACTGAGAGCACAATTCGAATAGCCTCCATCTGTGCTGTAACCATTCTATGATTATCTCTTTATCAAACCCTGTGCACAACAGTTATTTTGTGATTTAATCTTTCCTGACTCCCACCCCTTCACAACCTTTCCCTTTCGTTATTACACTTCCCCTACTCAACCAACCCGCCCCCTCCCCCTCACACCCATTTGCTTAAAACCCATCGCATTTCTCCATTTTTCCACCTCTGTATAATGGCCACGGAACTGAAGCATGAGCGATGTTTCCCATTCCACAGACGTTGCTTCAGCTGCTGAAGTTTTCCAGCATTTCATGCTTTTACTCCCGTGGCCTGAAAGGGTGGATGGTCGGGTTAGAGTGTTAATTAATGAATATATTGCTGAACGGCTGGTTTTCTGGTGCTTTGTTGCCCTATGGGGTGAGTCCTTCTTCAAGAAATGCCGTGCAATAAATTTGCGAGCGATCCCCAGTTCAAACACCAGACGCACCATTTTGTGTTGTTTCGTTTAATCCAGATTGCGTTTCTGACAGTTCTTTGCAATGCAGAAGGCTAGCTTGACAATTATCGGGGTTTGTTTTGAGAGAGAATGGGCTCAAAGCACGTGTTTATTAACGTAACACAAATAAAGACAAATTGGCAATAACGTTTACGCAAGGAAGCATGCAGTGACTTTATCCAAAGCCCCGATTTGGGTAACGCTTATGCTTGCCGGGTTGTTCGCTGGCTCACTGCCTTCATTATTATTTTTGCCTGGAAGACCGCGCAGTCTGACAGAGGTTCAACACCTAGGGTTCTAATTGACAACATTCTGGGGTTCAGCTGAGGAGGAAGAAAATATTTCATGCGAAATGAAACAGGAAATGCTGGAAATACTCAGCAGGTCTGGCAGCATTTGCGGAGAGAGAAACAATAGTTAACGTTTCGAATCGAATAGGACGATTTTTCACTTAGTGTTTTTATTTCAGATTTCCAGCATCCGCGATATTTTATTTTTAGCTTTTATTGCACTTCCCGCTGTTGTTCTGTAGTCCACTTGTCGTCCAAGTTGCAGGTTACCTTTGCTACATTTTTTTTTGCATTGCAATCCACAGGGCACATTTGTCCTCGTTACATATGTGGAGAAAATGAAGGCACGTTTCAAGAGGATTCGCGCAGGTTCGCGAAGGAGCAATTGATGCAAATTCAGCAAATCAGGCAAATATATGTTTGTGCTTTAGGAAGCTGGTGTTCGATTGCAATCTTGTCTGACCCAGCATATACTCTGACAGAGCTGGGTTGATTTTGATTTTGATTTGAATTCGACCAGTTACGCAGAGCAGAAAGTGAGACTTTCATGCGGTTCGGCAAGCCATTTCAGAGGAATTTAAGGCTCGGGAATGTCTAGCAGGACTACAATCAACAGCTCGGCAGCAAGTAGCTAGGCGTCGATATCTTAGTCCTGAACAGCACTATCATGGGATCGAACTGATACCCAAGATGGCATGTTAACTTATCAGGGACATTAAACAACTGATCCACACCCTCAAGGTGATGAATGAATGTTACTCTGGCCTGGCTCTCAAAGCTGGCCTCCCGATGCTTGAGCTCCTACAGTGTCCCAATGAAGAACAATATACTTTCAACGCAACAGCACAGGTGGTGACGGAATTCCTGAGAACCCCCGGCATTTTCCTGTTTCTTTTTCAGGTTAGCAGCTTGTGCAGTATATTTGATTTTGTTCATGTCTGCTGACAAAAGGAACTCCCATTGGCTGTCCCCCGACCTCCATATGGGGTATACAGGTCGACGGCACCAAGCAGCACCCGGGGTTCACAAAGGTTCATGTGCAGCTTTCCAGATAATTTGCAGAACAGCTTTGGAAACTGGCTGAGCTTCACTGCATTGCTTCCTGAACAGTCATACTAACGGTTCCGAGATTCAATTAATACTATGTATACTATAATTTACTGTGTTTATTGAATGCTAATACTACTTACAAATTATAACTGGTAAAGCTAAAAGTTACACCTTCTTTAATTACAAAGGCTTGCGTTTTAAGTACCTATTTAATTTCAACTATTTTATTCCAATTTTATCTTATTGATAATTATACATCTACTTTAACACCTGCATTCGAAGTTGGTTTTTAACGCATTGCCCCTTACAACAGATGCCGCTCGTTTAACGGTGCATTAATGCACATTTGAAACTAGTCTTCCAGCTTTCACCCGATCGATATGGTAATGGTCGAAATGTTGAATTCGCTGTGAGCGGAATTTGAGCCTGCGAGGGGAAACCCCAACGGATTTCAAATCCAACGCCTTAACCACTCGGCCATCACAGCTGTGGGACATGGCCCTCCGCAAGTCAATTTATTTCTCCAAAAACAAACATTGTACGGCCGAGTGGGCAAGATGATGCCCAGAAAAGTTTTAAAACGAAACAGATGAAACAGCATCTGTCAAAAGCGAAACAACAATAACGTCACAGGTCGATGACCTTCCATCAAAATATTCATTCACATATCACTGAGTTTCTATGCTTAACCTAGGTAATGATTTATGAACTATTTTCATGAAACAGCTGTCCTTGTTTGGCACTCCTAATGTGTTCCTAAAAATCAGCGTGCTGAACAAGAATCACTTTCCCATAAGAAATCACTTAATAAGGGTTGGCTGCGACTCTGAACTCTATTCTGTGTATTAAATATCTGCAGCGTTGGCTGCCCTGAATCTAGCTTGCCCGAAATGTTTTTTTTTTACTTATTATTACAGTTCTGGGAGCGGGACCGGGAGCATTTCAGCTTCTGAATCAACTGAGTGCGAAAAAAAATCACAGGGAACCTATTAGTTGATTGGCTGTTAAGTGAGTGTTGTAAGAGACAGTGTATTAAAAAACAGCTTAGGTACAGGCGTTAAGGTAGATGCATACTTAGCAAGAAGATAAACTTGAAAATAAAAAAAATCAAATAATTGAAATAAAATAGTTAAAATGAAATAATTAAATAAATACCTAAAACACAAACCTTTGTAATTAAGGGACGTATAACTTTTAGCTTTACCAGTTATAACTTGTGGGTGGTACTAGCATTCAATACACACAATAAATTGTAGTATACTTAGCTACTGTTCCACGTTAATCAAGAAAATAATTAAAATAAATTAATAAATTAGATTTTTTAATGAATAAACAGTGAAGTAAATGCTTTACATGATGTTTAAGTATGGCAGTGCAACTCGGCCAATCAGAATGTACGTCTTGTGGGATATGTGAATTCGCGCAGGCACAAGGCCAAGCTCCGAGTCTTAAGGCTTGGGCGGCGGATGGAGCCACTGTGGTGCATCGGCAAGACTGATGTTGATAGCATGTTTAGAGAGGTAGTCACACCACAACTAAGAAGTACACAGGCAGAGGGGGGATGGGTGACGGCCAATATAACTAAGAGAAGCAGGCAGTTAGTGCTGGAATCCCCTGAGGTTATTTTGCTCTCTAAACGCTCCTCTATTTTGGATACTGGTGAGCGACATGGTTCCTCAGAGGGCTGTTGCAAGAACCAAGACTATAACACCACAGGCGGCTCAGCTGCACAGGAGGAGAGGACGAAGAGTGGAAGTCCTATAGTAGCGGGGATTCCATACTTAGGGAATAGACAAGCCTTAGCTGTGACTCCATGATGGCATTTAGCTTCCCGGGTGCAAGGGACAAGAATATCAGGGAGCGGCTGCAGGACATTCTGTAGGTGGAAGGTGAACAGCCAGATGTCGTGGTCCACATTGGGACCAATGACATAGTTACAAGAAAAGATAAAATCCAGAAAGCAGATTTTAGGCAGTTCAGAAGGGAATTAAAAAGCAGGATCAGAAGAGCAGTAACCTAAGGGTTAGTTAGGTCTCATCTGGAGCACTGCATCCACATCTGGATGTCATACTTGAAGAAGGATGTGAAGGCGTTGGAGAAAGTGCAGAGGAGATTTTCAAGAATGAGGTCATGATAAAGAATTATTGCTGTGAGTATAGGGTAGAGAGGTTTGGACTATTTACCTTCGGAGAAAAGAAAGCTGAGAGGAGACTTGATCGAGGTATTCAAGATCCTGAGATGTATGGGAAGGGTAAACAGTGAGAAACTGTTCCCACACGAGAGGAAATCAAGATTTAGAGGGCACAGGATCAAAATAATTGTCAGAAGGACTAAATGTTGTGCGAGGATTTTTTTTCACCGGAGGACGTGGTTGGAGTGTGGAAGAAACTTTCTGAAAGTTTCGATCAAGGCATTCAAAAGGGAATTGGATTGATGCATAGAAAGAGACAATAGAGAAGGTTATGGGAATAAGGCAGGGGAGTGGGATTATGTGGAATGCTCTTTCAGAGAGCCGCTACAGATTCGATTGGCCGAATGGCCTCCTTCTACACTGTAAAGATACTGTGATACTGTGATTAACAGTAACTGGAATGCACTGTGGAGCTATGTAAGCCGAGTAAGCTTCTCCTTGTCTTAGGCAGGGAAAAACAGACTCTACTGAGAGCTGAATTTGCTAACTGGTTTCATGTTCATGTAGTTTCTGTAACCACAGTTCAGTTTGCACGAAATTCTGGGGTCTTTAGTGCAGCCTTGCAAACGAGTGAATTTTGAAACTGATTGTATACCTGGGAATTTGGTGAGTGGAGAAGTTAGGTGAGGGCAAGGAGGCTATCCTTTCCCTTTTTCCCCCCCACCATTTTCACCCTCTAGTAATTGGTTCTTACTCTCCGGCAGTGAAAGAAGCCAAATTTCTGTTGAATACCCAGTAAGCCGATAAGATTTATTCTATTTCTAAGGTTCAATAAAGCATAGAAACTGATGGATAATTTATTTAACGACATAAAAAGGAAAATACATTGTTGAATAATATCATTAAGTAGAAGTCGACTCTCAGATTCCTTCATGTCCTGGAGCAGGAGGCAAGGAAATTGGTTGGCTGCAGGTATTAAGTTAAACATACCTGCTCTTCATGATGTTTGAACCTGCGCATTAAACCAGGTTCGAGTTCAATCCAATAGTTCAACCGTTCTGCCATCACAGCTGCATATACATGCCACAGGTTAAAATTTCATGCCAAAGGCAAAGGCCGCGAGCCTGAGATGTCCAAATGATGACCAGAAACAACTCAAAACGCAGTTGATGGAGCAGCAGACGTGGAGAGCAAAGCAACTTTAACGTTTCAGGTAGATAATTTTCCATCTAAATATAAATTCATATATCACTGGCCCTGTGTCCTTCATCTGGGCAATGGCACTTGACCAGCTTTCGAGATAGTTATTCATCATTTAGCAATCATTCTGTTCCAAAAATTGGGCGTGTGAAACAACAGTCATTTCACGGTATTAAACCTTTAATAAGAATTGGATACGTCCCCTTTTTATCAAACATTCATGGGCTGTGGGCGTCACTACCTAGGGCAGCATTTATTGCCCACCTATAATTGACCATGAGAAGGTGGCGGTGAGCTGCCTTCTTGAATCACTGCAGTTCCTGTGGTATAGGTCCAGACAAATTGTTTCCTGTGTTTATCATTCCCTGAGGCCAGTCGCTATAGACTGTTATTTGTTTTATTTAAGCTGCCCAGCCGAGCACACACCAGCAATTTTGTTATTTTTCCTCATTCCGGGTTTCCACGTGTTTAAAACTTATTGTGTAACGAATTTTTCGCAGTTCTGATGAAAGTCATCCACTTGAAACATGAACCCTTCTCCCCTCTCTACAGATGTTAGCTTACCTGTTGAGTCTTTCCAGCGTTTTGTACTTTTACAATCACGGCCTGAAAGGATGGCCAATCAGCTTTAGGTGGCAATGAAAATACCTACTGTCTGAATTGATCCTGTGGAAGTGATTCCTTTGTCTACGAATACGATGATCGAATTGGGAACCTGGGTGCCTATGGCTATGTACGATCACCCGTTTATATTCCAGATAACCCCATGTAGTGCAGTGACATGTAGTGTTGTATTTTCGCAAACTTATTTTCTTCAACAAGGCTGTTTTGATGTTTCTAAATATATATATATATGTATTAATTTACGGGGTGTGGGCGCCGCTGGCTAGGTCAGCATTGATTGACCACCCCTAATTTCGTTTGAGAAGTTTGTGTTGAGGTGCCTTCTTGAACCGCTGCAGCCCCCGTGGAGTAGTTACACCCATAGTTCTGATAGGGAGGGAGTTCCAGGATTTTGACCCAGCCACAGTGAAGGGACGGCGATTTGTTTCCAAGTCAGGATGGTGAGTGGTTTGGAGGAGATGTTCCAGGTGATGGTGTTCCCAGCTATCTGCTTCTCGTGTCCTTCTAGGTTGTAGTGATAGTGGGTTTGGATGGTGCTACCTTCTGGTGAGTTTCTGCAATGCATCTTATTGATGGTATACACTGCTGCTACTGTTCTCGGTGGTTCCTGGAGTCAATGTTTGTGGATGTATTGCCTATCAAATAGGCTGCTTTGTCCAGGACGGTGTCGAGCTTCTTGAGGGTTATTGGAGCTGCTCTCATCCGGGCAAGTGGAGGGTATTTCATCACACTCTTGACTTGTGCCTTGTAGATGATGGACAGGCTTTGGGGGGTTAAGAGTATGTTAGTCATCCCAGGATACCAAGACTCTGACCTGCTCTTGTAGACACACTATTTATATGGCTAGTCCATTTCAGTTTCTGGTCAATGGTAATCCCCCAGGTGGTCTATAGAGGGGTTGGTATTGAATGTCAAGGGACAATCGTTGTATTCTCTCTTATTGAATATGGTCATTCACTGCACTTGTGTAGCATGAATGCTACTTGCCACTTGTCCGTCCAAGCCTGGATATCGTTCAGGTCTTGTTGCATTTGAACATGGACTGCGTCAGTATCTGAGGACCTGCAAATGGTGCCGAACCATTTATCTTCCTCTTCAAACATACTTAAATCTGAGGTTATGATGGAAGGGAGGTCATTGATGAAGCAGCTGAATATGGTTGGGACTAGGACACTACCCTGAGGAACTCCTGCAGTGATGTGCTGGGACTAAGATGATCAGCATCCAATGACCGGAACCATCTTCCTTTGTGCTAGGTATGACTTCAACCAGCGGAGAGTTTCCCCCAGATTCCCATTGACTCCAGTTTTGCTCGGGCTCCTTGATGCCACACTAGGTCAAATGTTGCCTTGATTTCAAGGGCAGTCATTCTCACTTCATACTGGGAGTATATTTCTGTACCATACATCGCAATGTAGGATATTTCTCAACGCCATGGCACAACATTAATTTTCAAGGTGTTTCCCCCATATTATCAGACACTGAATTTAACTTAATACAGCTGGCCTCATGATTTCTAGTTCAATTAGTGGGCCGGAAATTATCTGAATGAGCATGCATTCTGGTAGAAATTGACACCCCGCAGTTTCATTATGATTTTATCAGATTTCATTTTTATTCTGGGAGTTGCACTCAGCAGAAAGTGAGCCTTATCTTGCCGTTCAACAAACCATTTCAGAGAAAATTGAGGCGCAGGAAATTCAGGCAGGAATAACAAGCACCTCTGCATGCAAGAGGCTATTTCGTAGTTTCTAAAGACAGAAAATGTCGGGATGCCAATTACTTTAGACAGAATTAATACCCAAGCTTGTGCGTTACCGTAGGAAAGTCGCGCACCTATTCCCCAGAGCCAAGGTGGATAATTAAAATCATTGTCAGCCTGCTCCTCAACCTGACCTCCATTCTCGTACTCCCCAGTGTTCCAGTGAAGCTCAACGAATGGTTGACGAGCATTACCTCAGCTTCCAATTCGGTAATTTACAACCCTCCAAACTCAACATTGTGTTGAAAAACGTCACCTCATAAATAGTGCTCAAATTTTGCTTCCTCTTTTTTTTGCAACTTGCAGGTTTTGCGTCCTTTTTCACCTCCTTTGCAAACGGCAGCAGTTCGCCATTCACACCTCCTCCCCTTTCTCTCTCTTTTCTTGCCCAATTTTTCAACCAGACAACCGGCAGAGAAAGTACATGTTGAATGGCCTACTTCTGTGCTGTCATTTTTGTATGATTCTGTGCTAATCACTGTCTGCGGCCGTGCATATTGTTTGACAATCAGTTTCTCGTGACTCCCACCTTATCACAGTTCCTCCCGTTTTGTTAATTTTTACCCTCCACGCTTTCAATTGCCTAAAAGTTATAACATTTTCAACTTCTCCCAGGCCTGATAAAAGGTCACTGAGCTTGTAATTTAACTGTAGTTCTCTCTCTTTAGTTGCTTCCTAGTCTGCTCGGTATTCCAGTATTTTCTGGTTTTGGTATGTCAGCCTGAAATGGTAACTGAGGCACTTTGAGTGGCAGTAAAATATATTTTCTGAAAAACTTCTGCGCCAGCGGCTTATTAGTCCGACAGCTAAATTAAACAGCGGTTCGAATACTGCTGGTGTACCTTTACGTGCTGAGAACATATTCAGCACTTCTTGTTTAAATCAATCTCCAACAGCTTCTCTATTTTGCTTTGAGGTTTCTTGCTGTGAATATTTTCTTTAAAACAAAAATGAAAAACAGAATCAGGAAAATTGTGTTCAGCAAATGTAGTTCAGAGGTGAAATTCCTGAAATGACCCATAGGTTGGCATACTATTAGAATGAAAAATGAACGCAGAGCTGAAAGGTTAACTCAGTTTCTCACTCCACACATGATGCCAAGACTCCTCAGGATGTCCTGAAGTTTCGTTTTTTGTTCAGATTTCCAGCATCCGCAGTGTTTTTGAATGTATTCATTCATGCTGACAAAAGCAACTTCCCATTTGCTGCACGTTTCCTATATAGAATGATGCTAAAAATAAAAGCACCAAGAGTTCACAATGGTTTCTCAATTTCTGTCGTCACCTGTAGCTTTCCAGAGAACTTGCAGAATGCTTTTGTAATTTGGCCGGGATTCCCATCATTACTTGTTGAACAGCCAGGATTAGGTTTCACACATTCAAGTAATGCGTTTAAACAAATGCAGTTCGTTGCTCAAGACATTAATGTATAGATGAAGGCAGTCCTCCAATTCCCTGACCATCGATATCGAAATAGTTAAAATCATAAAGAGGGAATTCATACCATAAATTGGATGTCTGCTATATTACTTTAACCATTAAACAAGTTCTTTAGGGGTAGGGCCTGAACATACCTGGAAAAACACCACTAAACATCAGACCCAAACCTAAACCTAAACCAATTAGCCATCATAGCTGAACAAGGCACAAAACTGACGAGTTAAATTCTTATGCAAAATAAACGCTGTTATCCCTGAATGTGCAAATGAACAGAAACGCTTAAAAATATTCCAAACGATGCAACATCAGTGGAGAGGCAAACTAATGTAACATTTCAAATCTGGGGTAGAAGGGCAGGGGGTGTAGCTTTGGGGTGGGAAGTCGGGTGGTAGTCGGGTTGTGTGGTGAAGTCGGTGGGTGGAGGAGGGTTTAGTCGGTTCCAGTAGTTGGAGGAGGCGTGTTTAGCAGCGCAAAAGCTGGTTTTAAACCTTGTAAATATCCTCTGGCAGCGATTCAGCTGTGAGAGTCGGAACCATTCGAGGTGTAAGTTTTTTAATGTTACCGAGGTGTATCTGACGATGTGTTCATGCAATACCTGTCTCAGTCTTCACATAAACGTAATGACTACCCGCAAGGCACTTTCCATCGTGCCACAAAGCCAAATGCTTGGAAAATCCTTTTATTCCTTCCGTTCAGTGCAAAGCGTGGGCACAGCAGACAGCCAGAGGGGAAGGCAGCTGTTATTTATCAGCTACCAGCTAAAAAAATGAATCAGTTGTCTGTGATCGCCTGGCTGAACGGTTGAAAGCACCCATGAAAGTCTGTATGCCAACAACAGCAGTAGAATTGCATAAAACCACAATGTGTAACCTCATGGCTCACAGTACCCCCACTCTACTATTGCCATGATTCTGGGGAATCAACCCTGGTTCAAAGAAGTGTGCAAGATAGTATTCCAGAAACAGCACCAAGCATACTTTAAAATGAGGGATCAGCCAGGTGAAAATACAGCACAGGGCTACTTGCTCTACTACACAGAAAAGCAGCATGCGATAAGCAGGACTACATGGCTCACAATCAACACATGAGATCTAAGATCTACAGTCTGCCTTATCCAGATAAACAACTAACTGGAAGAGGAGGGTCCACAAATATAGCTATCCTCAATAATACGGACCCCAGCACTACATTGTAAAAAAAACAAATTTGAAGTACTTGTGACCATCTTCAGACAGGCGTGCAGAGCAGATTATTCATCTCCACCTCCTCTTGAGGTGCATAGCGGTACTGATCACAGTTGTTAGCCAGTTCGATTCACTCACTCCTATGATATCAAGAAACGGCTGAAGGCACTGAATACTGAAATGACCATGGGCCCTGACAACATTTCAGCAATAGCACTGAAGAAAATACACGCCAGAATTGGCCACGCCATGAACCAAGTTGTTCTAGTACAGCAATAATAATGAAATCGTACCCCAAATATGGCAAAATTTTCAGGCATCTCCTAACCACACAAACAGGACAAATTCAACCAAGCTAATTATTGGCCCATAAGTCTACTCTCGATTATCAGCAAAGTGATGGAAGGATTCGTCGACAGTGCTATCAAGCTCACTGACGCTCAATTTGCGTTCCGCCAGGGCCACTCAGCTGCTGACCTCATTACGGTGTTGGTCCACAGATGGACAAAGCAGCTGAACTGCGGAGGTGAGGTGACAGTGACTGTCCTTGATATCAGGGCAACATTGGTATGACTGTGGCATCGAGAACCTCTAGAAAACTGGAGTTAATGGGGTTCGCGGCGTATCTCTCCATTGGTTGCAATCATACATAATGCAAAGGAGATGGTTGTGAATGTTTGAGGTTAATCATTTCAGTCTCAGGACATCAATGTAGGCGCTCCTTAGTGTAGTGTCCAAGACCAAACCATCTTGACCTGCTCCATAATTGACTGCCCCTACATAATAAGATCTAAAGTGAAGATGCTAGCCGATGATTGCACATTGTGTAGCACACTCACAACATCTCAAACGCTGATGTAATTGGAGCCCACGTCCAGCAAGGCCTAGAATGTATTCAGGTGTTGTGGTAAGCAATATTCCCATCACACAACTCCCAGACAATGACCATCTCCAAGAAGAGAGAATCCACCTTTTCCCCTTGAAATTAACTGTATGCCATCCCTGACTCCCCCACTATCAATATTCTGAGCATAAACATTACTGCTTCATCCACTTAAACGCTTTGGCTACAAGAACAGGACTGAGGCTGGGAATTCTGTGTCGAGTAACTCACCTCCTGACTTCATGAGTCCTTTCCACCATCGACAATACACTGTGTTGAAATATTGTCAACTCATCTGGATGAGTGTAGCTCCAACAACACTCAACACCATCCAGGACAAATCAGCCCGCTAGACTGGCACCCTATCTACCAGCTTCAAAATCCATTACCTCCGCTACTGATGCAGAGTGGCAGCAGTGTGCACCGTCTGCAATGTGCATTGCAGCAAATCACCAAGCCTCCCCGGCAGCACTTTTGAAAGCCGCGACGACTACCATTAAGGAGAACAAGGGCAGCAGAGAAAGTGAACACCGCCACCATGCAGTTCCTCACCAAGCCGCCCACCATCCAGACTTGGAAATATATCCTACACAGTGGCTTGGTAAATTACCTGCAACTCCCTCCCTAACATCACTGTGGGTGGGTACCGACACCACATGGACTGCAGCAGTTCATGAAAACAGCTCAGCACTACCTTCTGAAGGGCAATTATAGATGGGCCACAAAAATGTGGCATAGCCAGAGATGCTCACGTCCCGTGAAAGAACAAAATTAACTGCGTTGTAATGTTAATTCTGCGGGACAGTCAGTGCTATGCAATGACAAAGAAGCTGACTGGCACAAACAACAGAGGATTCTCAGAATTCGGATAAACTGAAGGCAATTTGTCCTTAGAGCATGACCCAAAGAAATTTGTTTGGGTGCCCTATGTGACGCAAGGAAGGAGATTGCAGGGGCACTTTCATTAATTTCCAAATCCTCTTTGACCACAGGAGAAGTGCCAGAGGACTGAAGGACATTGAATGTGGCACCAGTATTCACGAAAACTAGTAGGTATGAACAAGGAAATTGCAGGCCAGTGAGTCTAACGTTAGTGGTGGGGGAACTATTGGAAAAACATTCTGAGGGATAGGGTTAATCTCCACTTGGAGGGGCAGAGATTAATCAGGGGTAGTCAGCATGGATCTGTCATGGGGAGATCATGACTAAGAAATTTGATGAATTTTTCGAGGAGGTGACTAATTGTCTCGATGAAGGTAGTGCATTTGATGTAACCTACATGATCTTCAGTAAAGCTATTGATAAGGTTCAGCATGGGAGAGTGGCATGGGCAGTTTGGTAAATTGGATCCAAATGTGGCTTAGTGACAGAAAGCAGAGATTGATTGTCAAAGGCTGTTTTTGCGATTGGAAGCCAGTGACGAATGGTGTACCGGAGGGATCGCTGCTGGGACTCCTTCTGCTTGCAGTGTGCATTAATGATTTAGACGTGAATGTAGCAGCTATGATCAGTAAGTTCGCAGGTGATACGAAAATTGCTGGTGTAAATAATGAACAATAAATCCATAGATTACAGGATGATTCCAATGGGATGGTAAGATGGGGGGTGCAGTGAGAAATAGAATTTCATCCTGAGGAGTGTGAGGTGATGCACCTTTGGAGGACTCACACGGCCATGGAATACAGAATGAATGGCAGGAAGCTAGGAAGTACAGAGGATCAGATGGACCTTGCTGTACATGTCCTTGTGAGGGCGGGGTTGGGTGGGGGGAGGGGAAGGTGGTGGAAAATATGCTAAAGGCTGGGGATGAAACAATCAATAAAAATAGGAATAAATTTTAAATATAATGAAAAGAAGTGGAAAAAAATTAAATCAATGAAAATTTTAAAATAAAAATGAATATACGAAGTTCGTGGCCTGAAGTTATTGAACCCAAAGTTAAGCCTGGAAGACTGTAAAGTGTCTAATCGGAAGATGAGGTGCTGTTCCTCCAGGATGTTGCCTGGGCTGGAACGTTTAATCTATGTTGAGAGGCTGAATAGGCTAGGGTTGTTTCCCTTAGAGCAAAGAAGGCTGAGGAGGGACCTGATAGAGGT
Organism: Carcharodon carcharias; assembly: GCF_017639515.1. Classification (NCBI taxonomy): domain Eukaryota; kingdom Metazoa; phylum Chordata; class Chondrichthyes; order Lamniformes; family Lamnidae; genus Carcharodon; species Carcharodon carcharias. Next base: position 82,511,522 of record NC_054485.1, read on the forward strand.
ATTCAAAATTATGAGTGGCATAGGTAGGATAGATAGGAAGAAACATTTCCCCTTAGCAAAGTTGTTATTAATCAGGTGACATAGATTCAAAGCAACGGGAAGGAGATTGAGAGGGGATTTGGGCATTTTTTTTCACCCAGAGGATGATTGGAATCAGGATCTCACTGCCTGAGGGAGTAAACCTCACAACATTTGAGAATTATTTAGATTTGCACTTCAAATGCCATAGCATAAATGGCTACGGGCCAAGTGCTGGAAATGAGATTGGAATAGATAGGTGCTTCAAGGTCGGAATAGATACGATGGTCGAATGGTCTGCTCCTTTTCTGTATAGTTCTATAACTCCATAAACTCGGATGAGTCCGATCACAGTTTGGTCGCCATGCCTTCACCTGCAGAGACACGAAGATTATCTCTCTATGTTTTTCTCTCTCTTCTCCTTTCAGGCGTCCCTCAAATACTGCCGAGCTTTTGCTGATATCTCTTCACGTCACTGAGTGTGAAACATTGTTTGATAATGGCTCTTGTGAAACCCTTTTGTATGTTTTCTTAATTTCAAGGCGGCATGTAAAAATCAACCTCATAGATTTAAAATGGCCTAGAGATCTACGGCATGGAAAAGGCCCTTCGGCCCATTGAGTCTGTGCCGGTCAAACAGGTACCTAACTATTCTAATCCCATTTTCCAGCACAAGTCCCATTGCCTTGTCTGTCATGGCATCGCATTTGAACATCCAAATACTTCTTAAATGTTGTGAGAGTTTCAACCTCTACCACCCTTTCAGGCAGTGAGTTCCAAATTTCTGCCACCCTCTGGGCGAAATTAATTCTCCCTCGCAACCCCTCTAAACCTCCTGCCCCTTATCTTAAATCTATGCCCCTTAGTTATTGATCCCTCCGCCAAGGGGAAAAGTTCCTTCCTGTCTACCCTATGTATGTCCCTCATAATCTTATGCACTTAACAGTCATGTCCCCCTCAATCTCCTCTGTTCCAAGGAAAATGACCCCAATCTACCCAAACTCTGCTAATAAGTAAAACCCTCCAGCCCAGTCCTCTGCACTCTCTCTAATGCAATCACATCCGTCCTATAATGCGGATTCCAGAACTGCATGTAATACTCTAGCTGTGGCCTAACCAGCGATTTTTACAGTTCCACCATAACCTCCCTGCTCTCATATTCTATGCCTCGGCTAACAAAGGCAAGTATCCCATGGCAAGTTCTTTTATGGGTCGAAAGCTGAAGGCGAGTATTAATCATATCTGCCCATCAGCAAGAAAAATGTGAGCTTCTTCCCGTATGCGCGACCTGATTCTAAATTAGTGCTGTCGGTGGAGAGGGCCCGTGGAGGGCGGCAAATCGGTGCGGGGTTGGGCGGGGGTAGAGTGCGGATTGCTCATTGAGCTCGATGATTATTTACCTCCAATCAACTGCGCTGGTTCAATGTTGAGGTCAAAGTTTCCGCTACTAAAGCAACCTTATGAAAATGGGAAATGCGGGGAATCTATTCAGGCGTTGAGGAGCGTGCTCCATGTGAGATGGAATTGCAAAATGACATACCACGGAAGGAGGCTATTTGGTTCATCATTCGTGAGCTGGTGGTATGAAAGGCCGGCCCAATTAATCTTACTCTGTTGCTCATTTCACTTTGCCCTGAAATGTTTTACACTTACGCTTCCAGATCAATACAAATTGGTGATTAAGAAAATAAGCCCCTTCAGCCTACCTATTCATACTCAACCGGTATCATCTAGTTCCTGACTCTTTTATCAGTGAAAAAAGTCTCTCCTTATTTGCTCAACCAAGGTGATCCTCGCACTTCCCCTTTAATTCTGAACACTGACATTCAATTTCCTCTACATCTTCTTTTCTCCAAATTCAGAAGGCCCACATGGGGATGGATAAATGCAAATGTTAGAAGTGCTCTGAGAATCCATTTATCTTCCTCCATAATTTGTCATAAACATTCCATAATTCTCCTTTTGAGAGACTTGTCCGGCACTGATTTTACTGACCACGCATAAGTCCAAGCCAGAATGTTATCCAGGTCGTGCTGCATCTGGACACGGACTGCTTCATTATCTGAGGAGTCGCGAATGTTTCTGAAAATTGTGCAATTATCAGACAAAATCCGCGCTTCTGACCATTTGTTGGAGGGGCGGCTATTGGTCAAGCAGCTGAAGATGGTTTGGCTCCCAGACTCCTCAGGGTAACTCCTGCTGCGATTTCCAGGGACTGATATGATTGACCTCCAACAATCAAAACCACCTTTATTTGTGCTAGGTATGACTCTAATCAGTGGAGATGTTATCCCCTTCTTCTAATTGACTTCAGGTTAGCTAAAAATGCTTGATGCCACATTTAGACAGATGCTGCCTTGAGTCACTCTTATCTCAACTTGAAACTCAACTCCTTTGTCCATGTTTCGTGCAACGCTGTAGTGAAGCCAAGAAGTGAACTACGCTTGGGGAACTCAAAATAATGCTGCGTCAAAGCCGCTTAATGCCATTATCGTTGATGCCCGCCCTCATAATCCCAATGATCGAGAGTGGACTGATGCGGCGGTAACTGGCCATATTCTATGTGCTCTGTTTTTTGTGACAGGACATACATGCGCAAATTTTTACTTTGTTGGGAAGATGCCAGTTTTGTACCTGCAGTCGAGCAGCTTGGCGAGGAGCTTAGCAAGTTCTGGTGGACAAGCCTTCAACCGTATTGTTGAAATGCTGTCAAGGCCTGTAGTCTGCAATATTGAGCATCTTCAGCCCGTTATTGCTGTCACTTGGAGGAACTAATTGGCTGGGGACTGACATCGATAATGCTAGGAATCTCAGGAGAAGGCTGAGATGGATCATCCACTCAGCACTTCTGGGTGAAGATGGTTACAAATGCTGCAGCCTTGTCTACGGCATTGATGTGCTGCGCTGCACGCCATTGAGGATGAGAACATTTGTGGATCTGCTTCCTCGGTTGTTTGGTGAAACGTTCACCACCATCTACGACTGGATATTGCAGGATTGCAGAGCACAATTTTAATCAGTTGGTTGTGAGCTCGCTTCGTAGAGTCTTCCATGCTGTTTCTGCTGTTTGGCATGAGTATCAGTGTTTCCCCAGATTTACAATTAATGTTAAGCTCACAGGAATCTAAAGTCTTCACGCCTGCACCGTTTACCCTATCAAACGTTTACCTGCTCTATTCTTTTAGTTCTATAATTGCCAGTGTCTGAAACTGAGAGCGACTTGCAGATCTTTGCCTTCATCTTCTATTTTAAATCTAGGTAGCTAAAATCAGGCTGCAGGATCACATTCCACATCGCTGGTGCTAATATTAAATAGGACGTCAGGCTCTACGCACTCCCCCATCATTATTATCTGCAGTAGCTCTGTGTGCTTGATGAACCTGCCACCAGGAAGAGAACATAACAACGCGAATCATTTCTGGAGCTGTGAAAAGAAGTCAGTCGCAGAAAAATGAAAACAACCCGAAAGATGCAGAAAAGGAAAAGGTACTAAGAAAGATATGCTTAAGTTTGCTAAAATTTTAGAGCTTAAAGGAAAAGACTATTTTGATAGATTCATAGACGTGTACAGAACAGAAGGAGGCCATTTGGCCCATCGTGTCCGCACCGGTCAACAAAGATCTGGCTACACTAGTCCCATTTCCAAGCGCTTAGCCCATAGCAAATGGATTATTTCCAAACACTTCTTAAACGTTACGAGAGTTTTTGACTCAACCACACATTCAGGTTGTAAGCTCCAGACTCCCCCTACCCTCAGGGTGAAAGTAAAACTCCTCAACTCCCCTCTTACGTTCTACCTCATCTTAAATCTATGTCCCCTGCTAATGGAAACAAGTGGCTTCCTATCTATGTCCCTCATAATATTATACATCTATGTTAATTCCCTTCTCAAAATTCGCTGCTACAAGGAAAACAAGCCTGGCCTACCCAATCTTTCCTCATAGCTCAGAACCCCCAGCGCAGGCAGCATCATGGTGAAACTTCTTTGCATCCCTCCTGTGCAATCACATCCTTCCTATAATGTGGTGACTGGAACTCCATGCAGTACTCCCACTTGTGCCCTAACCAGCGTTTTATACCTGTCCAGCATCACCTCCCTACTCCTGTATCCTATGTCTCGAGTAATAAAGGCAATTATCCCAAATGCCTTCTTAACCACGTTATGTACCTGTCCTGCTACCTTCTAGGATATGTGTATATGCACAGCAAGGTCCCTCTGATCTTCCATACTTTCAAGGCCCCTACCATTCAGTGTAATCCCTAACCTTGTTAGCCCTTCCAAAATGCTTTAACTCACACTTTTCAGAGTTCGGTTCCATTTGCCAATTCTCTGCCCACTTGCCTGGTCCATTGATATCCCCTTGCAGCTTATGGTTATTCTCCTCACTACTTACCACCATATCAATTTCATGTCACTGGCGAATTTCTTGATCATACCCCCTACATTTAAGCCAATATCATTTATGTACACCACAAACAGCAAGGGCCACAGCACCAAGCCCTGCCGGACCCCACTGGAAACAGACTTCCAGTCACAGAAATATCCCTCTTTCAGCACCTCTGTTTCATGGCTCTCAGCCAAATTTGGATTCAACGTGACGTTTTGCATTGGATCTTGAGGGCTCTTACTTTCTTGACCAGTATGCCATAAGCGACCTTAGCAAAAACCTTACTAAAGTCCATGAAGACCACATCAAATCCAGTATGCTCATTGGCACGCCTGGTTACTTCCTCAAACAAATTCGAGCAAATTTGTCAAACATGGCCTTCCCTTAACAAATCCATGCTGACTATCCTTGATTATTGTGTGTCTCTCCAAGTGTGGATATACTCTGGTAGTCAGAATTACCCACCACCGAGGTTAGGCTGAATGGCTTGTAATTTGCTAGTCTATCCCTTCCTCCCTTTTTAAATAATGGAACAACGTTAGGAGCCCTCCAGTCCTCTGGCACCTCACCAGAGAGGATTTCAAAATTACTGCCAGAGCCCTGATATCACTTCACTTGGCTCCCTCAACAGCCTGGGATACATCTCATCCGGGTCTTCGAATTTATCTACTTTTAAGGCCATAAAAACATCTAACACTTTTTTCTCTCTCTCTATGTTAATTTCGTCTAATATTTCACAGTCCGCCATCCTGATGTCCATAGAAAGCATTCCTTGAGGACTGTACCTACGTCTTCTGGGTCCAAACACAGATTAACTCTAAGCTCCCTAACTGCCCCTACACTTTCCCTAGTTATTCTCTTCCTATTTATACAGATATATTTAAAATCCCTTTGGGTTGTTCTTTGGTCTACTGACCAATGCAACCTCGTGCACTCTCATAGCTTTCTTAATGTCACTTTTAAGTTCCTTCCCGCACTTTTTATATTCCTTTAGGGACTCTGCCGTATTGAGCCCTCATTTTCTGTCAAAACTTCTTTTCTTCGTGAATCCACACCTTCATATCCCTGTCATCCAGGGTTCTCTGAACTTTGTATCCTCTCCCAGCTCTCCACACCCAACCAACCCTAAGAACCGCGCCCCCCCACCCCACTACCGCACCCACCCAGCCCCGCCCCCAGACTCCTTTGTCTTTACGAGAACATATCTGCCCTTTATTCTCGCTATTTCCTCATTGAATGTCTCCCACTGCTCTGACACAGTTTTATTTGCAAGTAGCTGCTCGTAGTCCACTTGGCCGAACATCTATCTCATCTTGGTAAAATGAGCCTTTCCCCAGTATACAAATTTTATACTTGCCCAACCTTACCCTTTTCGATAACTATCCTAAATCTAACTGATTTATAGTCACTAACTTCAAAATGCTCCCCGAGTGATACACCTTCCACCTGCCCGGGCGCACTTCTGAATAATAGGCCCAGAACCGCCCCTCCCTTGTTGGGCTTTCTACTTCTTGGCTAAAAAAGGTTCTCCTGGATGCAACTTAAGAGCATTGTTCCCTCGCTACCTTGCATACTAAACCTACCCCAGTTAATATTTGGGTACTTACAATCCCCTTCTATCACTCACTTAGTATTCTTACACTTCTCTAATATTTGATTACATATTTGATCCTCTATCTCCCCCTGACTGTATTACACACCCGAAAGCATGTTTGCCCCTTTTCCATTTCTACTTCTAGCCCTATGGCCTTAAATAATGATCATTCCAGGATATCATCCCTCTTCACTGCTATAATTGATTCCTTGATCAATATTGCTACCCTGCCCTATTTTGCTATCACCCTCTCTATATTGTCTGAATACCCTATTACCAGGCATGTTGAGCTGCCAATCCTGAACCTATTTTGCCCTACTCTCGGTCGTAGCTATAATATCATACTCACACGTGCCCTCAGTTCGACTGTCTTACACCTCAAGCTCCTTGCGTGAAAGTATACTCAATTTAACCTTGCCAAACTTACTTCTTTCTTATCTTGCTTATGTTTTCTCTTCATTCTAGACTCACTAACTCGCGTTTGAACTTCTAATTCCATCCCTGTTCCTCATCTATCTGAACTGTTTTTCAGGATTCTATCCCACTGCCAACTAATTGAAATCTGCCCCAACAGCATGAGCAAGCCTCCCCACGGGATGTTGCCCGTTCATGTTCAGATGTAAGCCGTCCAATTTACAGGCCCCACCTGCCCCAGAAATGGTCCAAATGTCCCAGAAATCTAAAGCCTCCTGCAGCATTTCTCCAGGCACGCATTCAGCCGCTCTACTCTACTGTTTCTATATGCACTACTGTGTGACACGAGGAGTAATCCAGAGGTCACTACCTTTGAAATCCTGCTTTTCAATTTCCTACATAACTCCTAGAAGCCAGCTTGTAAGACCTAATTTCTCTTTATTCCTCTGTCATTTGTCCCAACGTGGAGCATGACCTCTGGCTGTTCACCCTCCCCCTTTCGAATTCCCTGCAACTGTTTCGTGACATCCCTGACCCAGCACACGGGAGCCAACATATCATCCTGAAGCCAGGTCTATGGCCGCAGAAGAGCCTGTTTACTTGTCTCACTAACGAATCCCCTACCACTATTACCACCCCTCCCAAACACACACACACACTTCCTCCTCCCTCCTTTAGCAGCTGCACTATCCACAGAGAAATGGTCTTGGCTTTGGCTGGCCTCCACAGAGAAACCGTCACCTTCAATGTTTCCCCAGGTTTCCCTCCCTACATGCCTGGACGCCTTCTTCTGCCTGGCGGTTACCCATTCTCTCTCTGCTTGCACTTCCTTAAGCCGAGGGGTAACCACATCTTGAAAAGTGCTATCTGCGAACTTCTCAGCCTCCTGAATGCACCTGAGGGCCCTCAGTTACCGCTGAAGGTCCAAAGCCAGGGACTCGAGTTGTTCCAGTCAGAGACACCTCCTGCACACATGAGTATCCAGGCTGCCCAGGGAATCAAGGGTTTCCCACATAGCGTTGGGTGTGCAAATCACGGGACTGACTTCTCAGGCTGAATAGAAAATTGATCATTGTTTTCTATTTTATCCTTACTCATACTTGACCATAGAGCAGATTCTAGAATCCTCTCGATGGACTAAATCCTCTAGATGCTGCTGACTGCCTGTCACAATTTCCTCCTTTCATACGCTCTTCTCGGTCCTGCTGAATGCCGGTCCCAGTGTCCTCCTCTCACACTCTTCTCTATGGTTATAACTGGCAGAAAGGCAAATATTGAAGCAACAGCAGACAGGTTTCAATGGAGGGAATGGCATACGTGGATTTAAGTGAAAAGTAATTTAAAACCTACCAGCTCCGAACAAATACGGATGGAACAACTTAATGAAATGAAAATGTTTCTGGAGGTGGCGGAAAGCGGAGATTGCTGAGCAATGTGAAAACAAAAAGCAACAATAAAAAACGAGAATAAAACGCAAGTCTGAAATGACAAGGAAAAGCAACTGAGAGGCATTGTTTACTGCTACTCCAACGTATGTTGAGCTTCAATGAATAACTGCGGAAAGCCAACGCCCAGGAAGACAACCTCGAGAGTCAACTAATCAGTCACCTTAATTTCCACCTTGCCTTTGCACCTTTGTTGGTTAACCTTCCTGTTATTTTGCTTGAAGAACATGGATATCAATTAACCCCCAGCGAACTGCGATTCAAACATGTTGTGCATTGAGAAACTGCCATTACAACTACGACCGAAGGCCCTAGCAATTTGACATTTTCTTCTCTGCTATAGATTTCAGTCTTGCTCGTCTTTCCTGATCCTTAATATCCTGTGAACTGCATTGAGTAAGAATATGAAAAGGTTCACTCCCTGATGAATGGCAATCCTAGGAAACAAATTTTCTATGGTCAAATCAAAAGCAAACTGTGCGGCGCTCAGCTCTGTCAGAATTTATGTTCTTCCACACAAGGTTACTAATGAACGCATTGAGCCAGCTAACGAATCGGGTAAGCATGGGGTCACCGGAATTGATGTGTTACAAAAAATCACAGTCGGTTCAAAGAGCATACTCATGTGGTTTGAGGAAGTCTCTGCCTTGTCTCTTACCTATTTTTCTCAAACCAAAGTCCGGCAAAAGTCCAGCCGAAATGAAAAATGACAGACTGTTTGACAAGACAAAACTTGCAGCTTTCGATGTCAATGACGTGAAGGGGTGTGGGTGCTGGTGGTGGATTGGTCGTGATTTGAAACTGAAATATCTCACACATTCACCCAATGAAATCGTTTAAACGAGGATTATTCCCCTGGACCAATGAGCCACTTACTACCCTTTAGTTGAACCGCTTATAAAGCAATGGCTGAGCCACTCTACTTTAATTGTCACGCAAGAAGCCAATCAGCCCGCCTTTCAGACTCCTGCTCTTTTAGACAATTGTTGGAAAAAGTCAAGAGCTCAGCCAGAAACTCCGGACAAGACAACAGAGGTCATCTTTCAGTGAAATGATCTTTCAACAGAGCTAGCTAAAGCTAGGAATGTTACTTATTTAACTGAAATGAAAAAAAAGGCTAGTGGGTTGAGCTCTTTGGGAGAGGGCAATATTAATCGGAACAGGCTTTGACAGGATTGAAGTTGCCAGAGACTGAATGGTAGATCAGTCTGTGGCCCTTGTTCAAAGCGAGGGATAAACATAGGATCACAGAATGGCCACAACACAGTGTAGAGTCAGAGGGGCTGTCATGACGTTTCCTGCTCACTGCAAGAGGAATGGAACAACTAAAGGGAATCCAGTTATTTCTATAAGTGGTGGAATTTAGGGACTGATGAGCAATCTGAAAAAGAAAAAAAGAACTGTAAAGAAAGACTAAACCGCAAGTCTAAAATGACAAGGAAAATCAACTGAAAGGCAATATTTACTGCTATTCGGGAGTACATTGGGAAAACACATGAAGTCAAAGGCCAAGAAGTCAAAGTCGAGAACCAACTAGTAAGTCATCTTAATTCCCACTTTGCCTTTGCACCTTTGTTGGTTACCCTTTCTGTTAAAGTGCTTGACGATCATGAGTGTCAATTAACCCCAAACGAACTGCCATTCAAGCACGTTGTGCCTTGAGAAACTGCCACTGCAACATCCACGACATAAGGCTCTAGCGCTTTGACACTTCCTTCTGTGCTATAGATTTCAGTCTTGCTCTTCTTTTCTAATCCCCCATCTCCTTTGAACTGAACTGACTAATAATACGAAAATGTTCACTTCCTGCTGAGTACCAATCCTAGAAGACAAACATTCTATGGTCAAATGAAAACCAAACTGTGGAGCGCCCAGCTCTGTCAGAATTCATCTTCTTCCAGACAAGATTAATATTGAACACATTGGGCCTGTTACCGAATCCGGCAAGCATGGGATCACCCGAATTGCTGTGTGACAAAAACTCACAGACGGCTCAAAGGGCATACTCATTCCTTCGATCCATGTGGCAATGATGAAGTCAATGCCTTGTTTCTTTTCTATTCTATTAAAACCAAAGATGGGCAATAATCGAGCCAAACTGAAGAATGACGGATCGATTGACAAAACAAAATGTGCAAATTGGTGTGATAACGGAAGTGATAGGGAGCTTGTTCGCGATTTGAAGTAGGAACCTCTCTGCATATTCATCTAACAAAATTCCCTCAGCGCGAATCATTCTCTGAGACCAACGAGCCACTTTGGAAGTGGTAGCTGCACCGCTTATAAAGCAGTGGGCTGGGTCACTCTATGCTTTCATTGTTCCGCAAAAAGCCAATCAGCCTGCCTTTCAGACTCCGACTGTTTTAGCAGATTGTTGGAAAATGTCAACAGCTCAGCCAAAATCCCGGAACAGGAGAGTTCATTGTTCAGCTAAATGATCTTTCGACAGAACTGGCTTAATTTAGTAATATTAATTATTCGCCAAAATGAAAAACAAAAGGGTAGAGAGTTGGGGTCTTTGGGAGAGGGCAATATAAGGCGGAAGCACCTGTGTTAGGGAGCAAATTACCAGAAATTAAATATCAAAACAATGTGTGGCCATGTTCAAAGGGAGAGATAAACCTAGAATCATGGAATGGTCACTATACAGTGTAGAGTTGTTCGGGCACTTTCGACGTTGCCAGTTATCCGCAAGAACAATGGAACAACTAAAAGAAATCTAGATGTGCCTGGAGGTGGTGGGAAGAGCAGATTGATGAACAATCTGAAAACATAAAGAGCCTGTAAAACCAGAATAAAGCCCAAATCTAAAATGAAATGGAAAAGCAACTGAGAGGCATTATTTACTGCTATTCCAACGTATTTTGAGTTTCATTGGAAGAGTTCCGGAAGCCAACGCCCAGGAAGTCAACGTCGGGAGCAAACTTATCAATCATCTCAACTTCCACCATGCCTTTGCACCTTTGTTCGTTAACCTTATTAATCTGTGGCTGAGCCATTCTATTCTTCCATTATCACACAACAAGCCAATCAGCCTGCCAGTCAGACTCATGCTGTATCAGCAGATGGTTGGACAAACTCAAGAGGTCAACCAGAATCTCTGGGCAGGAGAACAGAGTTCATATTTCAGTCAAATGGTCTTGCAACAGAATTGGCTAAAGTTAGGAATGCTATTTATTTAACTGAAATGGAAGCAAAAAGAGGGCAGTCAGTTGGAGGCTTTGGGAGAGGGCAATATCGACCTGAAATGGATGTGCGTAGCTGGAAATGACCAGAGATTGAATGACAAAATATTGTTTGGGCCATTTTCAAGGGGAATGCTAAATATAGAAATCACAGAATGACTGCAACAGCGTAGAGTCGTTTGGGCAGTTGTAACATTCCCAACTATCCGCAAGATCAATGGAGCAACTAAATGAAATCCAGATGTGGCTGGAGCTGGTGGGAGGCGAGATTGATGAGCAACCTGAAAACAAAAAAGCACCTATAAAACGAAAATAAAAGCCAAATTTGAAATGACAGGGAAAAGCAACTGAGAAGCGGCGTTTACTGCTGCTTGTACGAAGCCAAAGGTCAGGAGGTCAACATCGAGAGCCACCTAATCACTGATCTTAATTTCCAATTTTCCTTTGCACATTTGAACTCCCCGTGTCTCACCACAATGATGCTCCAGTACATGTGGAGTATTCCCAGCACTTTCTGATCAATTTAATTTTCAATAGCTTCAGTATTTGGCGTTATGATATATTGCTGCATCGCCTAACGTGTGCCAGGTCAGCAAGCTATGAATTTATCCAGATTACCCAATCCAGGCGCCCCATGTTCGCAAGCTTAGGTGTCTGGCTAAATACATTCAGTTGAGATCTTTTCAAAATGCACCTGCACCCTGACAGAGCTGGGAAAACAGCACTTAGAATTTGATTTGACCACAGTTCATTTGCTTTCTAGGGTTTGCACTGAGCAGAAAATGAGCCTTTTCTTGCTGTTCAGCAATCCAGTTCACAGGGAATTGAGGTTCCTGAAAGTCGGGCCAGACTAAAATCTACTGCTGGAGAACATGTGTCTAAGTAGCAGTTCTTTAGGGCAGAAAGTGTCGTAATGGTGATTTCTTAGGTTTGAAAGTGCCTGACTGTCAGTTGACTGGATAGAATTAATACCCAACATTCTCGGTTAGCTTAACAGCAACATTGAGCAAGAACTCTACATAGCCAATTCTGTGCGTAAAAATCACAGGCTACCTGGCTACCATGTCCTCACTCTCCAGCTTCGGCAGTGCTCCAATGAAGCAGAAGATGGTCTTAAGGGTCAGTACTTCATCTTTCAATTCGCCTGCATACAACTTTCCTAGATCAACATTGATTTCAAAATTCTTGGATGGCAAATAATGCCCCCAATTTGTTTCCTGCTTTTGTTCACAGCTTGGGGCTTTTATTTCATTTTGCACTTGATTTTGTTTTCGTCCGTCAGTCCTCCATCTACCTGACATTGGTGCCTTCCCCAGGCACATCTTTTCTTTCCTCAGTTATTCCATTTGTTCTTTCGGAGAGCTGCAAATAACTGCACAGGCCAAATGGCCTCAGCCTGTGATGTAAACGTTTCGTGATCCTGTGCTTGCTATTCACCAAGATAATTATCTCATCCAATCTCCTATCGAATCACAGAACAGCCCGTTGTCATATTCCTTCTTCCATCCTTCCATTCCATTCCCCGGACTCGGACTCGAACTCAAGTTCTGTCGAAGGGTCATGAGGACTCAAAACGTCAACTCTTTTCTTCTCCGCCGATGTGCCAGACCTGCTGAGTTGTTCCAGGTAATTCTGTTTTTGTTGAGGCCTTCGTTGTTCACTTCAGGACAAATAAGATTACCTGGGAATTTGATAGCATTTTCAAAATTATCGTGGGGAAGGCAGTGTGGGAGAGGAGGTGGGCGGGGTGAAGGGGATGGTAGGTGATGTGGGGAGAGGTGAGAAAGTGTCGGTGAAGGAAATTCGTTGACAAAAGAGGAAGAATCCATTATCAATGAAAACTGAGCAGGGAGCCACAGGGTACAGATATACTACTAAATAATGTAAAATAATTAGGTAAATATACAATCTAAGACATTAAGGTAAAAAAAAACGGGGCACTAAGGGAAATGAAATAACGAATAGAATAATGTAAAAACAAGTTTGTAACCCGGCTGAGGAGATTTATTTATTTAATCAGCGAGTTCTCATGATCGGGAACGGACTGCATGAGAGGTCAGTGAAAGAAGATTCAATGGTCACTTCCAAAAGGGAAGTTTACAGGTCAATAGGGAAAGAGGGCAGACTGAGATCATTTGTATCATGGTTTCAAAGAGCGATGAGCCAAGCGGCCTCATTATGGACTGTGATATTCAATAATTCTATATCCCATATTTGATAGCAGTACTTAGCAGCCAGAAGCAACTTCGGACATCTCTTATTCTCCCACCATTGCCTCAATGGTGACTGCCTCGGACTGACCCCTCATTTAGGATGTTGGAAGTGCAAAAGGAAAAGAGCTCACTAAAGGATTTCTCCCCAATAATCCAGGCAACTATTGTGAATTTCCATGATGATAACACAGTCAAAACGTATATATAACAAGGAGAATGGGATGCATAATATAAGGGAACCAAAGTTAATCAGTGGAGTTGTGATGCAGTCAGGCCCTGACCTAATTGAGTCGTGGAACAGGGTCAAGGCACCGAATTTCCGATTCATATGCTTCTAACAACAGCAACTTGAAATTTTGACGTGCATTTAATTGAGCAAAGCGCGACAAGCCCTTGCTTGAAAAAGTTATAACGTTGTGTCCAACATGATATGTGATTACGCGATTGGATTGGACAGCAACTTATTATCAAACCTGATTGCGATAAAAATTACACTAAAACCAATTTAAGACTATCAGTCGGGCTTGAGTGTGGCTTGCTTATGCATGCGACATTTTTCACATACAGAGCAAGACAAGAGTTTTCATTTCAACAAACGCTTGGGCGACAGCCGTTTCCTACTTCATTCGCCAAGGCAATGCGTTGAGAAATCACAGCCAATGTTCCTGAATAGAATTACAACATAAGCTTGGTTATTAAGTGCTCCTTGGTGCATTCCCCTTTGCAAAATTCCTACCTATCAGAGTCCATTTGCCAACCAAGCACCCCACTTTTCTCATGCAGTATCAATTGTTTCTTTTAGAAAACGTATTCATTCGAATCTGCTCTGATGAGTGCCAGGAGAAAACCTCAACGCCATGTGCCTTTTTTTCTTTCCGCAGGAACACATATATCAGTGATTTCAGTGAAGGGACAGAATTTAATATTTCGAAATTTGCTGAGGACAGGACGCTAGCGAGGGAAGGTAGTTGTCAAAAAGTCATGAGGAATGAACATGAACATAGATGAGTTACGTGCATGAGGAAAATCTGACAGATGGAGTTTCATGCAGGGAAGTATGATTCTGTCCACGTTGTCAAGAAGAATAGAGACAAAAACAGCATACAATATACATTGTGAGATTTTGTAGAACAATGCGGTACAGAGGAATTTGGGTGCCCTGCTAAATGATTTACAATTGGTTAGTGTGCAAGTAAGTCAACAGATTCGAAACACAAATAGAATGTTGTCATTTAATGCAAATGAAGTGGAATGGAAAATTAATGAATGCCCACTCCAGTTGTAAGGGGAGTTAGTGAGGCCACATGTCGAGCATTGTGTAGAGTTCTCTCCCCATGGCTGAAGAATGGTCATAATAGCATGAGAAGCAGTTCAGAAAAGTTTGACTCGATTGAATCTCATCCATTTATAGGTTGTGGGCATCGCTGGCTCAGTCAGCATTTATTCCCCATCCGTAATTACCTCTGAAAAGGTGATGGTGATCTGCCGTCTTTAAATGCTACTGCCCCTTTGGTTTATGTACACCCACAGCAATGTTCAGGAGAGAGTTCCAGGATTCTGACTCTGTGACAGTGAAGGAACGACGATATATGCCCAAGTCAGTATCATGAGTGGCTTGGAAGGCAACTTCCAGGTGGTGGTATTACCATCTTTCTGCAGCCCTGGTCCTTCCATAAGTTAGCGGATATGGATTTGCAAGATGCAACCAAAGGAGTCGTGTAAGTTTCTGCAGTGCATCTTTCAGATGGTACACACTAATGCCACTGTGCGTCAGTGGTGGATGGAGTGAATGTTTCAGGAATGTGTGCTAATCAAGCTTTGCCTTGGATTGTGTGAAGCTTCTTGAGTGTTGTTGAAGCTGCATTCATCCAGACAAGCGGGCAGTATTCCATCACACTCCTGACCTGTGCCATGTAGATGTTGGACAGGCTTTGGGTGGTCGGGAGGTGAATTACCCGTCGTAGGATTTCTAGCTTCTGACTTGTTTTTGAAGCCGCAGCATTTAAATGGTTAGTCCAATTCAGTTTCTGGGCAACGGTAACCCCCAGTATGTTGATAGTGGGGGATTCAGCGACTCCACTTCTGTTGAATGTCAAGGGTCAGATTTTCTTTTGTTGGATATGTTCATTTCCTGGCACTTGTGTAGCGTGAATGTTACTTGCCACTTGTCAGCCCAAGTCTGGATATTATCTATTTGTTGCTGCATTTTGGACATGGACTGCTTCGGTGTCTGAGGGGTCGCAAGTTGTGCTGAATATTATGAAATCATCAGCGAACATCGCCACTTCTGACCTTATGATGAAACGAAGGTTATTGATGAAACAGCTGATGATGGTTGGACATAGGGCACTACCCTGAAGAGCTCCTACAGTGATGTCCTGGAGCTGAGATGATTGACCTCCAATAACAACAACCATCTTCCTTTGTTCTAGGTACAACTCTAACCGCGGAGAGTTTCCCCTCCAATTTTAGTTGACTCCAGCTTTGCTCTGGTTCCTTGATGCCACACTCGATAAAATGCTGCCTTGATGTCAGGGGCAGTCACACTCACGATACCTCTGCTGTTAAGGTCTTTAGCCCATGTTTAAAATAAGGCTACAATGAGGTCAAGAGCTGAGTGACCCTGGCGGAACTCAAAAACTGAGCGTTAGTGAAAGGTTATTGCTCAGCAACGGCCGCTTGATAGCACTGTTGATGGCCGTTCCCATCACATTACCCATGAGCGAGAGTAGACTGATAGGCCGGTAATTGCCCGGGTTGGATTTGTCCTGCGTCACGTCTACAGGAAATATCAGGGCAATCTGCCACATTGCCGGGTACATACAGTGTTGTAGCTGCATTGGACAACTTGGCTAGCTGGGCAGCAACGTCTGGAGCGCAGGTATTCAGTACTATTGCCGGAATATTATCAGGGTCCATATAATTTCACGTATCCAACGGCTTCAGCCATTTCTTTATATCAGGTGGAGTGAAGAGAATTGGTTGAAGACTGGCTTGTGTGATGTTAGGGACTTCAGAATTTGCTGCGGAGATGGTTCATCCACTCGGCACTTCTGTCTGAAGATTGGTGTGAATATTTCAGCTGTATCATTAGCACGGATGTTCTATGCTCCTCCATCATTGAAGGAGGGCATATTTGTGGAGTGTCCTCCTGCAGTGAGTTGTTTCATTGCATACCACCATTCACGACTGGATGTATGTGCATGAATGCAGAACTTAGATCTGATTTGTTGGTTGTGTCATCACTTACCTGTCTATTATTTGCTCCTTAAGCTGTTTGGCACGCAAATACTCCTGTTTTGCTGCTTATTCAGGTTGACAATCATTTTTATTTATGCCTGATACTGCAGCTGGCATGAAACTGGCACTTTTCATTGAACAACCGTTGATCCCCTGGCTTTGTGGCAATGGGAGGGTGAGGGAAATCCCGGGGCTATGATACCACAGATTGCGGTTGAGTACAATTCTGTTGCACCTGATGGCCCTCAGCACCTCATGGATGCCCAGACTTGAGTTGCGAGATCTGTTCGAAATCTATCCCCATTAGCACGTTGTCAGTGTGAAGGTGGGACTTTGTCTTCACAATGACTATGTGGTGATCACTTCACTAGGTGCTGTAATGGAGAGATGTATCTGCGGCAGGCAAGCTCTTGAGGATGAGGTCAAGAATATTTTTCCCTCTTGTTGCTTCAGTCACCACTTTCCGCAGATCCAGTCTATTTTCCATGTATTTAAAGACTCTGCCCGCTCGGTCAGCGGTGGTGCTACCGAGCCACTCTTGGCGATGGACATTGTAGTATATTCTGCGCTCTTTGCCACTCTCAGTGCTTCCTCCAACTAATTTTCAACATGGAGGAATACTGTATCATCGGATGATGGGCGGAGGGGTTGTACGTGATAATGAGCAGGAGGTTTCCTTGTCCATGTTTGACCTGATGCCATGAGACTTGTTGTGGTGGGGGGGGGAGGAGCAGAATCGATGTTGAGGGCTCGCATGGGAACACCCTCCCGACTGTATACCACAGTGCATCACCTCTGCAAGGATGTGGATGGTGATGCTGGTGTCTGGGGCATAACCTGTAAGGTATGATCGGTGAGTATGACTATGTCACTGTTGCTTAACTAATGTATAAGAGAGCTCTGCCAATTTTGGCACAAGCCACCAGATGTTCGTAAGGGGGTCTTGTATGCTGGACAGGGCTTGTTTTGCCTTTGCCATTTCTGGTGATCTTTGATACAACTGAGTGGCTAGCTAGGCCATTTAGGACTCAACCATCCGGAGACACATGGAGGCTAGACCTGGTGAGGATGGAAGATTTCATACCCATAAGGCATTAGTGAACCAGATGTGCTGTCAACGCCAATCGGCAATGTTTTCATGGTCAGCATAAAATTTTTAATTCCAGATCATTATTGAATTAAAATTTGCACCCGTTGCACCAGAATATCACTCCATGTCTCTGGATTATGAGTCCAATGACAAAAGCACTAGGCCACTGCTTCCCTCGAGTCCTGAAATAAAAGGTTTATCGTACACGGAAAAGTGGAACAAGATGGGCCTGTGTCGCTTGGAGTTCTAGAAAATGAGTGGTGATCTTATTGAAACATAACATACTGAGTGGGCTTGATAGGGGGGGTTACTGAGACTGTGGCTCCCCTTATGTGAGAGAAGAGAACTAGTGGGCAGAGTTAAAAAATGGAGGGGCCACCGTTTAATTGGAATGTAAGGTGATTTTGTTTTCTCTCACGGGCCAGTGGGCTGTAGAAGTAATTTCACCCTAGATTAGCATGTAGCACTCAGGTCCAGTTCTCGACCGAACGTCTTGTGACTTATACACCACGTTTTCTCATCAGTGAATCTTCCAGGAAGATTCACTGGAGCAATTGTAAAACAATGTTTCGCGCCCAAGCATATGAATGATATGGGTAGAATTTATAGAACGTTTAAATAAAGTAGATAAAGAGACAGAGGCCACGTTACCGATTTAATCATCCCCCGAGCTTCGCTTGGAGACGCCAAATTGTAGTCAATTGATCAGAATAGCAGAACTGTTTGTTATTTGTGCCAGTATGCTCCTCTTTCTGTTCTCTGTGCTGCCTGTTTTGGATAATTAACGACATAGATTGACAATAACTTAACATTTGCGAAGCAGACTCGTTGGGCCAAATGGCCTAATTTCTGTTCATATGTCTTATGGTCTAATCACGCGAGAACAATTAAACTCTGCAAAAATGTAAGAAGTTCATTACAATCGCCATGAATAAACCGTTGACTATTTTTGTTTCAGGTTGACTGCAGTGACTAACTTAGCAAGCAAGTCCGAGTAAAACAAAATTAAATTTTCTTAATTTTACATGGTGAGTTCATTCCCGTGTTGCAGACAGTGTTTTATGTGTGGGTGCAATCTCGAATGCATATTTCAGCAAGTTATCTCGTTTAGCATTGGACACATCACCAGCTCGCTCACAGACGAAGTTATATTTGACTGCCCCCTGTCAAACAACACAGTTCGCCTCCACTCAGAGAAAAACTTAATTGGTACAAGCTAAAATATATTGAAAAAAAGAGAAGCTGGGTCTGTGCAGCTCTAGTTGCGCAATCGGTTAGCGCGCGGTACTTATATGGCAGTATACGAGCGTGTGAAATGCCGAGGTTGTGAGTTCGAGCCTCACCTAGAGCAATTTTTTGTTCACAAGCGAAAATATCTAAGGTATCCAGTAGCAGTAGAAAAGGGCACTCAGTGATCTCGGGCAAAACTAAAAACATTCGAAAGAATCAATTACTGCGAAATGAGAACTGGATTGCCCCTCATCAATGTTTCAAGCATTAAAATAAATATTCCAATTCTCAGCCGATCAAGTATCTTATGGATGAAGCAGCATTGTGTGTATAATCTCTGTAATGATTCATTAACTCCTTTGATTTTGTTCAATTTTCAGCAATTTCTTTTAGATTTTAAAAAATCTCGCAGCGATCATTAGCGTACTGTAAACCATCCGATCAATAACGGCTGCGTAAGATGTCGAAAACAGGAATTGTACATTTCGAGTAGAGATTAAGGGTCATGGCTAACTGCAACACTTTTAAACAGTTAATTTATACCAGAGAACCCATTACAAATTTTTATTCTACTTTGAAATACGCCCATACATGAAGTGAGTTACATGGTCTTTAAGGATATTTGGCGGTGCGGGTGCTATGGCGAGGGTGGGGGGGGGGGGGGGGGGGGGGGGGGAGGGTGGAGTGCGGGGTCGGGGAGGGGAGATGGTGTGTAGTTAGCGGTTGCGGGGCCGGCGGTAGGTCATAGTGCATTTAAAGCTGGTCTGGACCAGTGGCCTCGAAGTTAAGCTTACTCTTGACCCTCTTCGATCTCTTTTCCCGGCACCCTCCCTTCCCTCCCCTCCCCACCCTACCTCCCCCACAATCCCACCGCCCCAACCCCAACTTCCGCAACCAAATCCCATCGCTCCAACTCCACTTCCATATATTAGGCATTTTAAAATAAAGAGCTGATTATAATGATTATTTGAGACGAACAGATGATTTGCTTTTGCGTTGCTGGTTAAGGGATAGAAAACATAAAATAAACCTGATTTGCTCTTCATGAAAATACTGACACGGAGTCTTTTACATCTAGCAGAGCAAGCAGTTAAGGTCTCACTTGTACCAGGGCACCGTGAGCACTCGTGCACGCTTTCATTCCTTCCCTGATCCCCAGCTTTGATTCTTGTGTTCAAGTGTTGTTGTGAGACCGGAACCGTTGTCATCCATTGGGGTACAAAATGAGCCGCGGCTGCTGCGCCTTGCTAGGGCATTTCACAATTTCAGGACCTGTTTTCCAAGTATCGGCATGGGCTTCAGCGATTCAAGATGGCGGCTCGCACCCGCTCAAGGGGAACTTTTTGAGTTTAAAAATAAGTCGCAGGGATCATTAGCATAATGTAAACCATCCCATCTATAAATGTCGGCCTTTTATTTGTCATCTATTCGTTTCAATCGAACCTTTTAACTGACTGGGTAATATCGGAACAATTTCAATTTTGCTGCGTCGCACAAATTGGTCAGTCCATCGCTCACACGCCTCAACTATTAGGCATACAAAATTGAGTTATTCAGTTAACATGGAGTGAATCACTAGATTCCCATGAAAATGTGAGCAATCGTGTCCTTGCGCTTCCGCAGGTCAATCCTACTTTTACATCACTGGCGTTCACAAACATCTAAATGAATAGACTGGCTTCAAGACACCGGTGTTGGGATTGCGTTTACAGCATAAGTATTGATAGTGAGTGTTTGGCTAAGGAATGCCACAGTAAAATGACAATTAAATTGATGAAAGGAAGTAATGGAGGGCGAGTGATTGCGGAAGGGAGAAATCGTGTCGAAAACAGGTGGGTTTGAGTGCGAATGATTCCAGCACAGACATCCGAGAGGGCAGGGTTTTGAAGGAAGAAATTAGTTTTCATTGTCAAAAAGCATCTCTTCGCGCAATAAATATTAATTCATTAGCGCCTTATTTTAGCAACTGCCACAGGATGCCAACTGTTGAGAGCAAATTCTACCGTGACTCACATTCGAACCCAGGTCATTACAGTCACAAAGCAGAGCGATGACCAGAACACGAGCACAGCGGCACACATCAACACCTTCGCATCTTCGCAGCTGCAGGGAGACCTCGAAGAGATGGATTTATGTTGAATAGGTTGATATAAGATACTCAAGGATGAAATGCGATGCCCAACCCAACAGCGACTGCAGCTCCCAACGGCTTGGCGAGCCTCTCGCAGGCAGCTGTGTGTAAGCGATGTGCACCCTTGCTTTCCTGCTGTCTGCACGTTGACTTCAAGCATTAAATTGAAACGAGGGGACAAATGCCATCTGCGAGCATTTGGTTTTGTGCCACAATGAAAAGTATTGGGGTAGCCACTGCGTTCCTACAAAAGTTGAGCCGGGTTTTGCCTGGAGGCATATTCAGATATGTTCCCGCTTCACAGAAGAGCAAAATTCTGCCGTTGCTGGAAATATGAAATACAACAGAAAATTCGAGATACGCTCTGCATATACGCCAGCGTAGCAGACTTAAAGTGCTAGACCTATGCGTTTTCATCATGCTGAAAGCGCTGCTGACTTGCTCAGCATTTGCGGGATTATCTGTTTCTCTCTACACGCACACCACCACGCCCCCGTCAAGCCCGCACCACAAGCAAATCTCGGCCATACCACCTCACCCACCCCAGCTTCACAGGAATTATATTAAACAGCCCCAGTTAAACAGTCTAAATGACTCTCGATGTGGACCATGGGTAGAGAAAAAGTGCAGATTTTTCCCGGTCATTTTCCAAGGATTGATGAGATGTCTCCAATGTAGGCCTATAATTGACAGTATATTGCATCTAATTGTGAGGCTGGCACATTCAAGTTTGGGCGACTCAATCAGTGTAGGCCGATAATAACGTCAGGGTTAAGGAGTATTTCGTTTGCAAAACAATTCTACCAAAAACAATCCCTTTATGAAAAGGATATGCAACATTTTGAAGGAATTATGTATAATATTATTCAGAGAAGACATACAAAGAATCCTGCAGAGACGCGGAAATCTTCTGTTTCACTCTGCATTGACAGCCAGTACCGGAGGAGTCTTTCCAGCATGTTCTTTCCAATATTCAGTGTTTTGCCTTATGTTTATCTTGCAGCTTCTCTCCACACAATAACGATAAAGAGTGATTTCAGAATCGGGAAAAGTTAATTTGAGAATAAACATGTTTGGCAGTAGGACTCTCGAAAACAACGACAGGATCATGTAGATTTTGAACGATGAAAGGAAGTAGAGCTGAAACTTAAACTGTGTGTATCCCCCATGGATGCTGTTGGACCTGCTAAATAATGTCGGAATTATCTGTTCTGATTTCCGATTTCCAGCACCCACAGCATGTTGCCTTTGTTTTTAGATCATTCCTGCTGACAAAAGTTGTCCAAAAAGCTCAAAGTGCTGCAAAAACGCAGCAGCTCGGGCAGCATCTGAGGATGGTGCCGAAAGTAGAACCCACCTTTCAGTTCGACGACTTGCAAAGAATTGTGTAAATTTGGAAATTGAATAAGTTTAAAATTAAGGAGTGGTGGGGGGGGTGGGGTGGGGGTGGGGAATAACAATCGAGAAGGCCAAGCTTCGCATGAAAGTTAGCAGAGGCTGAATGGCAAAATACTTTCTGGTGCATGGCCAAAGGGGGAGGTAAAGATGGGACGGTAGAATGACTACATCACAAAGTGAAGTAATTCGGGCGATTGTTCCGTTTCCAGTTCTCCGTAAGAACAACGGAAGAAGAAAAGACAATTTAGATCTTTCTTAAGAACACGTGAATGGCAGATTGAGCAGTCTGAAATCAAAAGTAACAGCAAGACTAGATTAAAACCCAAATCTGTAATGTAAATGAAAACCAACAGTATTTACAATCAGGATTTGTGAACTCCGTGTTTAGTCTGGCAGGTCATCATTTGTCTCAGTGAAAGATGAAGAGCTGTTGCTCGAACGTTCGTTGTGTTCTGTTGGAAGACTGTAAGAGGCCGAGGGCATGCAGTTCAGCGTTGGCAGCCAGGTCTTCCTGCATCTTCATTCACCACCCTGGCTCTGCAGATATCCTCGTTGAAATTTATAAGAAGTGAAATGATAATCTTTTGTGTCAATTTTCTCGCATCACACTGCCGGTAAAATGCATTCTGTCTGGAGAAACTGCCACTGCAACCCGAGGAGAGTTCAGGAACTGACACGATTTTTCATCCCTCCCCTTTTCCTTTCGTAAAAACTTATTCCATTTCTAACTGAACCTATATCTGTTTAAAGACATCAAGCTGAAAGAGGAACTCTGCATTCCTCTGCAGAGATAGGTTTCTGAGGTACTGCAACATTTTTCGCTCTTGGTACAGCGGCCTGAAAGGGTGGCTGATCGCCTTTGGAATACAGTTGACGGAGTTTCATTCTCGCAATGCAGCTCATTGGTCCAGAATCGTGCTGCGCCTTCTGGAAATTTCATTGAATGCGTATGCGCGAGCTACCATGCTCACATCCTGGACAATATCTTCTCTGTTCTCATTGGTTGACTAAGTCACAGGTGGCCGCTTTCAGAACGCTTTGCAGGGCATAAGTTTGGTGTGACAATTACCAGGTTGAGATTTGAGAAGCAAAGCGCACAAGTGTGACAATGTAAAGCACGGGACAAAAAGTAAATAAAACATTGCATCATAAGGTTTAGGTTGGCCATGAAAATGGGCAGGAAACACTCCATTGCAAGGGAAATGAATTGGGGAAAGTTAACTACGATGAGATGAGAAAGGATCTGAGTTGAGTGAGTTGGAATCATACGTTGGCAGAAAAGGCGGTGGCTAAACAGTGGGCCACTTTTGAATAAACGTTGTTGCATGCAATGCCAAGGCATATTCCCTTGAAGGCAAAGGTTGGAAAAATAAATGCAGAACGCCCTGGATGACGAGGGAGATCGAGGTGAAGACCAAAATGAAGAAGGGCGACTATGGCAGATGCCAGGTAGAAACTACAATGCAAGTGAAAATGGAAATTGCAGATGCACCAATGATAACTCTCCAGTCTTCCTTCAGCCCAGGGGTGGTACCAGAGGAGTGGAGAACTGTGAATGTTACACATTTGTTCATAAAGGGCAACAAGGATAAAACCGCCTCTAGCTCAGTTAGTTTGACCAGGTGATTGGGAAATTTCAGGGAACTATATCTCAGGACAAAAACAATTGTCACTTAGATAATTGCAGGATAATTAAGGACAGCCAGCATGGATTCATTAAGGGAAAATCATGTTTCACTAACCTGCTGCAATTTTTTGAGAAGGTATAGGGAAGGATGATAAGGGCAACGTTGTTAATGTGATGTACATGGATTTTGGAAAGAAACTTGATGCAGTGCAAACAACAGACTTGTGATCGAATTTCGAGCTCGTGGAATACAAGGGCAAGTATACACTTGGATGTAAAATTGGCTGAGTGACAGGAAACAGAGAATAGTGGTGGACAGTTGTTTGTCAGATTGGAGGAAGGTTTGTCGAGGAGTTCCCCAGCGGTTAGTGTCGGGATCTTTGCTCTTTCTGATACATATTAATAGATTGTGGTGTTACAGGCATGATTTCAAAACTTTTAGATGATGTGAAGATTGCAAACTGTGTCAACTGTGATGAGAATAGTGCTGAACCTCAAAAGAATATGGGCATATGGATTGGGAAAACAAGCGGCAGATGCATTTTAATGCAGAAAAGTATGAGGTGATTCATTTTGCTAGGAGGAGTATGGAGAGAAATTTTAAAATGAAGGCAGAATGTCGAAAGAAGGTGCAGGAAGAGAGAGACCTCGGTGCATATTTATATAAGTCATTGAATATTGCAGGGCACGTTGAGAAAGCAGTTAACAAAGCATATCGTATTTTAGGTTTTATTAATAGGGACATTAAGTACAAGAGTAAGGAGGTCAGGCTGAACTTGTATAAGACACTAGTTAAGCCTTTTCTGGAGTACTGCGTGCGATCCTGAGCACCATACTTTAGGAATGATGTGAAGGTATTGGAGAGAGTACAGAGGAGCTTCATAAGAGTCATTCTAGGCATAATAAACTGTAGCTCTGAGGACAGATGGGAGCGGTTGGAATGCTTTTGCTTGGAGAAAAGAAGACCGAGAGGAAACTTGATAGAGGTGTTCAAGATCCCGAGAGGTATGGACAGGGTAAATAATGTGAAATTACTCCCTCTCAAGAACTGGAGAGCACATATTGAAAGTAATTGGCAAAAAGAGAAACAGTGATGTGAGTTTTTGTTGCAGCTAGAGGGCGGCTGGAGTCTTGAACTAACTTCCTGAGCGGACGGTGGGAGGAGGTTCCATCGAGGTATTCAGAAGGTAATTGAATTGCTATCTGACACGAAAGAATGTGCATGGTTACTGCGATAAGGCAGGGGAATCGGACTAGCTGGAATGTTCTTTCAGAGGGACAGTGCAAACTCGATGGGCCAAATGGCCTCATTCTGCACTGTTACGATTCTGTGATTATGTTTAATATTTGAAAGACGTTTGCCCATGGAGGAGAATTGTGACTTAATCCCCGTTCACCATGCATGCCGACTTCTGGTTGTCTGGTTCAGTGCATTCAGTTCTATTCCTGTCTGGAACAACATGTCGTCCAAGAGAGCTGGAAACTCCATAGTTTGATTTTGATTTGCCCATGGTTTATTTGCTTTGGAGGGTTTGCACTTAGCAGCAAGTGAGTCTTTTCATGCCGTTGGGCAATCCAGTTCAGAGGAAATGGAGGCTTGGGAAATTCGAAAAAGACTAAAATCAATAGTTGGGCAGCAAGTGATAAAATGACAGAGTTAGTTCAGTCAGTGTTGGGGTCATAGTTTCTAAGGATCAAAAGTGGCTTAATGGCAGGATGTTGGGACGGAATTGAAACCCGGGATCTTTCAATAGCATAACAGGAATGTTAGCTAACAAATCTACAGAGCAAAAATGGAGAATTAAGATGACTGGCGACTTGGCTCCCAAAGCTGACGGTTCGGTCAGCTGTCTCTTGTAATTTTCCAACGAAGCTGAACTATACGTTGGACCAACAACACCTCAGCTTTCAACGTAAGCGCTTTACAGCTTTCCAGAGGAAAGGCGGACTACAACAATTCTGACTGATCGTACGGCCCCCAGTTGGTTTTGATCTATATTGAAGATGTGGGTTTTGATCTTGATTTGCAGTTGTTTTTCTTTTCGTACAGCTCAGCAACCCCCCTCTGGCACATCTGAATTTTCTTCACTTGTCCCATTGCTGTCAGACAACTGCACAGGACTGAATGTTCTGAATAACTTCACGCTGCGTTGTGTCTATTCTACAATTCCACGTTTAACACTTCCTTTCGCCATGCACCACAAACACTTATATGATTTAATCTCGGCTGACATTCCCCTTAACAACATCACAAAGAGTGGTTCAGTAGGACCATTATTGACCGAGCTGACCGAGTCTTAAACCATGTGTGCGGCAGGTGGTGAGAGAAGCAAAAAGAGGGAAAAACAGACTTCCCCTAGTCCTCACCAATCAACCTTACACAGTTGCATCTGTCCACGACATTATTGCGAGGAATAAACATCGCACAGATCTTGTGGTGCTGTACAACCCTCCATCGTGTTGCATGGCATGATCACTCTGTGAAAGGGGCAGCAACTTTGATTAGATCCTGCCAACTCAAAACTGGTAACACATGAGACGCTATTGGCCACATTTCATTTTTTGAGGTTTTCACATATACAACAGAGCTCTTTATATTTCCACGCACCCGCTTTAAAGTCTGCCATTTCCGATCACTGCGTCCTGAGCCAAGGGCATTCAAAATGCATTTCTCCCAGGGGCAACCTGCTCGAATCGCTCGTTTCACACCACTAACAGTTTCTTCATTTATTGTTCATCATTCCAATCGCTAATTTCAACGCACAAGATGAATTGGGAACAATTACAATTTTCTCACATTCCACAAGCTCGCTCGCCCATCACTCACACATGTCAACTGCGATGCATCGAAACAGTTTGCATTGTTAATTATCATTCTGAATTAACGTTGACTGAATCACTCGATTCATGGGAAGATGTCCACACCACTTGAACAAAGAACAAAGAAAAGTACAACACAGGAACAGGCCCTTCTGCCCTCCAAGCCTGCGCCGATCATATTGCCCATCCACTAAAATATTTTGCACTTCCGGGGTCCATATCCCTCTATTTCTATTCTATTCAAGTATTTGTCAAGCTGCCTCTTAAACATCACTATCGTACCTGCTTCCACCACCTCCTCTGGCAGCGAATTCCAGACACTCACTACACCCTGCACAAAGAACTTGCCCCGCACATCTCCTCTAAAGTTTTCTCCTCTCACCATAAATCTATATCCCCTAGTAATTGACTCTTCCACCCTGGTAAAAAGCTTCTGACTATCTACTCTGTCCATGCCAATCATAATTTTGTAAACTTCTATCAAGTCGCCCCTCAATCTCGGTCGCTCTAGTGAGAAGAATTCGAGTTTCTCCAACCTCTCCTCATAGCTAATACACTCCAGACCAGGCAGCATCCTGGTAAACGTCCTCTGCACCCTCTCCAATGCCTCCATATCTTTCTGGTAATGCGGTGACCAGAATTGCACACAATATTCCAAGTGTGGCCTAACCAAGGTTCTATACAGCTTCAGCATGGCTTCCCAGATTTATACTCAATACCCCTGCCAATGAAGCCATATGCCTTCCTGCCTACCTTATCCACCTGCATTGCCACATTCAGTGACCTGTTGACCTGTACACCCAGATTCCCCCTGCCTGTCGATGCACTTAAGGATTCTGCCATTTACTAAATAATTCCTCCCTGTATTAGACCTTCCAAGATGCATTACCTCACATTTGGCTGGATTAAACTCCATATGCCATTTCTCTGCCCAAGTCTCCAACCGAACTATATCCTGTTGTATCCTTTGACAATCCTCTTCACTATCTGCAACTCCTCCAACCTTAGTGTCGTCTGCAAACTTACTCATTAGCCCAGTTTCATTTTCCTCCAAATCATTTATGTATACCACAAACAGCAAAGGTCCCAGCACTGATCCCTGCAGAACTCCACTAGTCACAGCTCTCCATTCATAAAAGCACCCTTCCACTACTACCCTCTACTTGTGTCACTGCACTTCCGAGATCCAACCCTAATTTCGCAGCACATATCTGCCTAGAAGTCACACAGACCGCCTGGCTTCGAAGTATCTTTGGTGAGATGGGGACACTTACAAGCAGAAGCAGCAAAGGCAGCATAGCAATGTTAATGACGCAAATCTTGAAAGTGAGTGCTAGATTAGGCAATGCTGCAGCACAGTGTGAGTGATAGCGGAAAGGAGGAATATCACCGAGAGGCGGTGGGTTTGAGCCTGGAGCACCTAGCAGAGACGTTTGAGACTGCTCCGCTATGATGGGGATGTAGGTTTTCATCACTGAAGAGCATGTCGTCATGCAAGAAGATTCATTCATAATTCCGTTCATTTAACAGGGAGCAGTGTTTTGACAATGACTCTTGCCATGACTCGGATTCAAGCCAAGGTTACTGCGGCCACAACACAGCATAATGACCATTGTCTGATCACGGCTCCACACATCAACTGCGACATAAGCAGTGCTCCTACATGTAGGTGACACTGCCTGGAACAGATGGGCCGGCAATATATATCAGTGAGTATCAAAAAAACTCACAGTTTCTTTGAAACCAATACCTTACATGCTCAGTATAGTTTGGATGCAGAAATATGGTTCACACATGTTGCCATTTCATTTTAAATGAATAGCCACTAAAATTCAAACACGACCTTAACGGATAATAGAGCAGCTGAGAATGTTCGGGGTTTTTTGTCACCAACGTATGCAACATAGAATCCTAAAGGGAGCCCAGACAGGGATGAATAGGAGGGTTTGAATGATCCCTGAAATCAGCAGCACAGGTACAAAAGGTGGTTAAGAAAGCATATGGGATACTGGCATTTATTAGCCGAGATATAGAATACAAGAGCAGGAGATTAAGTTGGAGCTGTAGACAACGCTAGTTAGGCATCAGCTGGAGCACTGCGTGCAGTTCTTTTGCAGTTCGACATACCATAGGAAGAATGTAATTACGCTGGAGAAGGTGCACAGGAGATCAACCAGGATGTTGCTGGAGCTGGAGGTTTCAGGTATGAAGAGAGACTGGATAGGCTAGGGTTGTTTTCCTTAGAGCAAAGAAAGCTGAGGAGGGAACGGATAGAGTTGTAAAAATTGTGAGGAGCATAGATGGGGTAGAAAGGAAGAAACGTTTCCCCTTAGCGGAGTTTTCAATAAACGGGGCATAGATTTAAGGTGAGGGGCAAAGGGATTAGAGGGGAGTTGAGGATAATTGCTTTCACCCAGAGGATGGTTGCAATCTGGAACACGCT
Organism: Carcharodon carcharias; assembly: GCF_017639515.1. Lineage (NCBI taxonomy): Eukaryota > Metazoa > Chordata > Chondrichthyes > Lamniformes > Lamnidae > Carcharodon > Carcharodon carcharias. The sequence continues at coordinate 82,540,758 of NC_054485.1, forward strand.
GTCTGGTGGGGTGGTAGAGGCAGGGACCCTTGCAACATTTAAGAAGTATTTAGATGAGCACTTGAAACGCCATTGCATACAGGGCCACGGGCCAAATGCTGGAAAATGGGATTAGAATCGAGAGGAGTTTGTTGGCCGCCACGGACATGATGGGCCGAAGAGCTGTGCTGTTTAACTCTGTGAATCGAAACTCTGATCGATTGCACCACAGACAGTGCAACGGGGATGGGCGGGACGAGAAGGCAGTGTGCCGCTACTAATGCCTGGAATAAAAAGTGATGCGCCAGCAAAGTAATTCGCCTAGAAATAATAACTTTCAGAAAAGGACATGCAACATTTTGCAAGAATTCTGCATAACATGAGATGGAGAAGTGTGCAGTCATTGAAGAGATAACCCCTGGCTCTTTCTGCATTGACAACCCATTACCAGTGCAGTGTTTCGGCATTTTTTGATTCAACCTTTCTTACTAACACCTTCAGTATTTCGTGTTACGATTTTGCAGCAGAAAAAACATGTTTCATACTATAATTCTCAAAAAAAACACTATCACACAAAATTATAACAAGGAAAGGAAATCGGTTTGAAAGATAAACTCAGTTTGTCTCTCTCCAAATGCTGTTCGACCTGCTGATTCATTTCAGTATTTCCTGTTCTGAATCCAGATTTCCAGCAAGCAGAGTATTTTGCCTTTGGTTTTACACCATTCCTGCTGACAAAAACACCTTCCCATTGGTTCTCTATTTATTTCTCTATCGGTTATTCAGACTGATGTTACCAAATAGCAGCCGGAGTTTCCAGTGGTTTCACAAAGTCTCACGAACCCAGAAAGGTTCCAGAATTCTTATGGAATTTGGTTAAGCTTCTCACCATTATTTCTTGACCATTCAGAGTAACACTTCCTTTTTTGACTCGAAGTGTTTAAACTCTGGACGATTCTTCGGAAATCTATGCGGATTTGTAGACCTTTCTGCAGATTCCTTGATGTCGATGTCGAAACCCTTTCAGAAGGAGCGGTTTACATAAATTGGTTGGCTTTAAATTTTACAAAAAAATTCTCGGTTCTTAGGCTGCAAGCGGGCTCAAACATGCGCGAGCAATTCTCAATTTTTAAAGTCAAGGCATTATCTGTACGCCCATTACAGCTAGCTAATCTAAGCACACCTGTTCAATAAGTTAGGTTTTCGGAGGAAAGCCAGAGGGCTTGGTGTCGAAAACATGAGCAAACATGCCTTAAGCTCAGCAGCCGAAGCAGATTCAATGTGGAGAGAAATCATGTTCCAGGTCGATAACCTTTCATCAGAAGTTAGATTCTCAAATCGCTGAATGTGCGTTTCGGTTCCGTGTTGTGAAATGTCCCGAATATTCTGCAGGATATAGCATTTAATTCCTGTTCCCTTCTCAGAGTCCACAGGCCACCTTCCGCTTCTTTCCTGCCAGCAGCTGCGCGAACCTGGATGAAAAATGGTTCTAGATTCGGCCTAAATGTTTCGGAATGGGGTTAAGTTGGAAAACAACAGAGATTGAATAAAATAAGAGGATTCTGGTTCATGGCGAAATAGAGCGGTAGAGAATCACAGATTGGTCATAACTTGTAAAAGGCAATTCAGACGTGCCTGAAAGAGGTATGATGGGCAGCTTGATAAGTAGTCTGAAAACAAAAGCAACTGTAGCTTGCGGGAGAAGTGAGAACACAGCAGGTCTCGTCCGAGATTTGAACCAAGGCCCTGATACATACTCATTCAATAAAAACCCTGAAATGAATATCACAGCCCAAGACCAATAAACCATTTATGTATGAGAAATTAATATGTACTTTTACTGTAACCCAAAGCTGACCAACCATCCTTTCAGACCCGGTGCTAAAAGCAAAAAATGATGCAAAAACACAATACTCAGGCAGCATCTATATAGAGGAAAACAGAGTTCACCTTTCAACTCGATAACCTTTAAACAGAACTGGAGAAAGTTCGAAATGGAATATGTTTTAAACAAATCAAAACTTGGAGTGTGGAAATATAACAAACGGAAAGGGTTGTGTTCAAATTAAATTAATCGGAGATTAGATGAAGAAAAGAGTTTGTGGTGCTTGGCGAAAGGGTGTGGTAACATGGAATGGCTACAGGACAAAATTAAGCCATTCGGGCCGTTGTGCTGTTCCAGTTCTCACTAAGAGCAATGGGACAAGTCATGAAAATTCAGATGCGTTTGGAGGTGTGATTAGCAGGCGGAAGAAAAGTCGGAAAACAAAGACAACTGTAAAATGAGCCTGAAACGGAAACTTTAACAGTAATGGAAAACCAACTAGGAGCGGTATTAACAAAGTCTCCAATCTCCGTGTTTATTGTGGAAGGCTGTAAAGTGCATACATTGAAAGGCGTGATCCTTCTCCTCGAGCGCACGTTAACCTTCATTTAAACAGTGCAAGAAGCCGAGGTCCGGAAGATCGGCTTTGAGATCCAGGTCGTTAGTCATCTTAATTCCTCTTCTTGACTATGTAGATTATTTGGTTAACATTTCTGTAAAGTGAAGGAAGGATCGTGATATCAATTGTCTCCCAAGAAACTGTCGCTCACCCAGTTTCCACTAAGACAGCATAGACATGAAAGACACGAGGATTGCACTCCCGGCATTGAGATCACAGGACCATACAAACATTCCTGAAGCGATAGCATGAAGACTTCAGGCGCTTCGCGTACGCCTGTGTCTATCCTCCAGCATGAGTTCAATAAAAATGAGACCTCCACAAGAAATGGTATTCAGTGGAGGACGGCGGCCACCTGAAACATTAAGATACTCACCTGTCGGACCCCAGGCCTGAATGCTTATGAATCGAGAGGTAATCACACTACTTATGATAGGTTCTTCAGATTTGGTCAGTGGTCAGTAACTCAGGACCGTGTGGTTGCTACTGAAGTGGGTAAGTCAAAGCAGAGGGCAAGAGCGGCAGCCCCTCTAATTGTCCAATAGGTTTGAGGTTCTGTCAGCTTGTTTGGAAGAGAGTGGAGGCTACAAGGTGGATCAGCAATCTGACCATGGCATGATCGTACAGGAAGCCTTTCACGTAGGGGAGCAAAGGGGAATGCCTTGGAGCAGGGAACGGTTCATTTCTCTCTGCAGCAAAGAGCAAGAGCTCAAATTGCTATGTTGCCTAACAAGTGCCAGGATTCGAGACATGCGCTCACGGGTGGAGGATAACTTGCAGTGGGAGGGGGAGGATTCAATTGTCCTTGTCCATATAGGAACCTATGACATAGGTAGAACTAGGCAAGATGTTCCGCATAGAGTATGAGAAGCAAAATCTCAAATGTTTTAATTGCTGGGTTCTTACCTGAGACATTTAGAAATGTGCATCGGGGACATAAAACTAAGGAGGTGAATACGGACCGCAAAGGCTGGTTTGGGAGAAATGGGGCACTGGAAGCAGAACTGGGGGTAGTGTGGGTTGCAACATTGAGGCGGCCTGCACCTGAACTATTCTGGGGCTTGTTTTCTTGTGAATCTCTTAACTATGGAATTAGAGAGGGCATTGAACTAAACAAGGTTGGGGCCTGGGGTCGTGGAGGTGTGGTGAGAGGAGGGATGAAGTTTGGTACATGTGGCAATTCTAGAGGTAGATTCAAGGCAGGACAATATAATAGTAATATTGGAAATGAGGATCATGGATAGCAGAAAGGGTCAGACGGTTAAACATAATATACACCAAATTCAAGTCTAGATGTTAAAAATACAACAATAAGTCAAAACAAAAGGCTGAGAATCTGAATGTGCATAGTATTCATAAGTAAATGAATTGGTAGCACACATTGAAGTAAATACATATGACCTGATTGCCATTACAGAGACACAAATACAGAGTGACAAGAATTGGGTCCTGACTCTTGAGGAGTACGTGATATTCAAGAACAATGGGAAGCTTAGAAAATGTGGAGAATTAGCACTGTTAAGGATGCTATTGGTGCACTAATTAGAGAACGCCTTGGTTCAGGAGGTCAGGAAGTATTATTGGTTAGGTGGAGATGATGAATACTAGTGGGAAGAAGTCACTAGTTGGAGTAGTCGATAGATCCTCTTACTGTAGATACAATGTAGGAGAAAGAATACAACAAGGAATATTGGGTGCTTGTGATAAAGGGACAGCAATAAACATAGGGCATTTTGGTCTACATAAAAACTGGAAAAATCAGATTGGCAGTAGTACTCTGTGTGAATCGTTTATAGAATGCTTTCGGGATAGCTTCTCAGAGCAGCACGTTCTTGAACCAACAAGGGACCACGTGTTATTAGACGTGGTATTGTGTCATGTGACAGGATTAATTAATGACCTCAGAGTAAAGGTACCCCTTGATAGCAACGACCACAATATGATTGAATTTTGCATACAGTTTGAAAGGAAGAAGAGTGGGCCTAGTATTTTAAAATTAAATAAGGCAGCAATGAAAGGCACGAAAGCTGAGCTTGCAGAAGTGAACTGGGATACTAGGCGAGGACATATATCAATAGAGAAGCAGTGTTAGGCCTTTATGGGGATATTTCAGAATGCTCATAATAAGTTTATTCTTACTGTCAACAGAAGTTCTCAAGAGACGACCCACCATCCGTAGTTAACTGTAGAAGTTAAGCTAAGCATCAAACTTAAGGAAAACTCTTTTAACTGTGCAAAGACGAGTGGCAGGTTAGATGATTTGTCAGAATATAAAGAACGGCAGAAAATGAGTAAAAGGTTAATCCGAACGAGATGATTAGATATCAGAGGAAGTCAGCTAGAAATATAAAAACGGAAATCAAGAGTTTCTACGGGTACTCAAAAAGTAAAAGAGTAAAAGAGAAAAGTGGCGCTGCTCTAGAGAGTGACAGTGGGAAGTTAATCTTTGATAACGAAATCTCGAAAGAAATGAACAAATTTTTTGCTTCCGTCTTCACTAGAGACTATACAAAAACATACCATGAATAGCTGTAAGTCAGGAGGTAGAATGGAGAGGGAAACTTGGTGAAATTATAATCACTAGGGTAGCGGAACTGAGCAAATTGATGGTGATTGCGGCTGACAATATCCGGGTCCTGAAAGATTTCATCCTAACGTCTTAAAACAGCTGGCCAATAAGGTACTAGATACATTGGTGCTAATGTTGCAAAATTCACTATGTGCTGGAAAAGTTCCATTAGTCTGGAATTGATACTTTAGTCTAGCCACAATACATATGATCATTTAAGAACTGTTCCTTTATTAAGTTATAAGGCGTACCAACATAATTCATGGAATATATGTAGTAAGTATCACAGTCTTGTCTGTAGTTTAAAATTACTACTGTAAATGTTTAAACTGCTTCTATGGTGTCAGACAGAATTGTTTTAGCCAAAGTAGGGTTTCTAACTTTTGATAAAATATGTTGCATGACGAACTGCCAACTCCTGGCACAAAATACAGCTCAATGTTCACAATCTGATCAAGATTAGTTAATTAAGGAACTATTATTGTCCATTAACTGTCCTTTTAAAGCAAGCATCTTTCTTTATAGATGTAATTAAAGACCAATTAATTTACCCTAACCATATCCAAGACCAGTCAATGAGCTCAATATCACCTGACAATGGTGTGATATTCATGTGAATGGATGAAAGCAGGGTCTTAGAGAGGACATATTGTTCGCGAGATTCTGGTCCAGAATAGCTATCAACAAAGGGATTACAATATAATTATGATTCTACAGCCTGGTTTTAACCCTGTGTTGAATAAAATTCTTCTGAGTAAACCGTTTATGAATTTGCCTTCTGAGAATCATGTCCTAACTGGATGGCTTTCTTCCTGTTCGGAACTCAAAAAGTTAAAATGAATTCTTGGTAGATTGGGCTGATTAAGCTTTGAATATTTTATATTCACCGGTCGTGCAGTTGCAAAAGACAGGAGCAAGGTGCAGCAGCTGTGTCTGAATTGTTTTATCACGTTGGATGACGAGGTGTCAGTTCTCACTCCAGTGTTTGAACACAAAAATCAAGGCTGGGCCTCAAGGTAGGAATGAATGAGTGCTGTACCGTTAGAGGCGCGGTTTGCAGAGGAGACGTTAAATTTCCTGCTCGGCTGGTTACAAAAGGTTCCTCAGCACGATTTTGAACGAGAATTTTCCCTACTACTCTGTTAATCAAGTAGCATCACAAAAGCAGACTATCCGATCATGATTCCATGTTGCCTGCGGGAGTTTGATGTGCGGAACAGTGACTGAACTTCAGCAGCGGTTTAACTGATGCATTGCTATTGACCTCTCGAAGCGTCATTACATTCAAGTCTTTATTTTAAAACGCCCAGAGCAAGAAGCAGGACGTATCAAAGAGAGCAAGAGGTAAGATTAAGTTGGAGGCCCCATGTCCGAACTGAACTTTAAATAACATCCCTACACTCCCAGCTCCCGCATATTTTCCAAAGGTCAGACTTTTAACCTTTGTTCGCGTCTAAATTCCCTGTTACGTGTGCTTGATTGTAAATACGACCGTTAATCTTTATTCTGATTATTAACATCTAACATACTCCCAACATTTCATATTACAGTTAGAGATCGGGTGATTTAGCTTTTTATAATCAGAGTTGCGATTTTTGAAAGATTTGAGAAATGTACAGGAAATTGAAGAGCAAAAAAGGATCTAAAGAGCCATTAAGAGAGATCATGGATACGAATATTGGGCGTCACAAAGCATCATTATATTCAAATCAATTTTAAGACCTGCAACGGGCGAAGATGAGAGTGGGCTCCAAGGGTGTCACAGATAAAGTTAAATTGGAAACGCTGGTCCGAATTTCAATTTGTATCCATCCCACTACGTTTCTCGAGAATAAACTCCACGGGGCAGCATCACCGATTTGAGAAGGATCAACAACATAAGTAATTTCAAGTTCTGCTGCTGATGTATAATATTTACGCGCTAACTGGTTGCGCCACCAGAACTGGATAACCGGAGGCAACGCTCATTTACGTCAATTTTTCAGCTGGTATCCCATTGTCAGTGACACTACGTTAATTTTGATCGTTTGCTTTCGACCTGGGTTTACATTATAATGTGATAGTGTGAAATATAATTCGTTTTAGCCCATGAGCAAACGCTGCTAAATGGATTTCGTTCTGACGGTGGGCTGCATTGTTCCTTACATGTTTACACTCCCCTTTCACAGACGCGTCACACACTTTGTTCCAGATCATTCCAAGTCACTGTGGCAATAAAGGTAAATGTTTCTTCCAGCTCCCAGCCCCTGCGTTTAATTTTTATTCATTTTTTTTTACCAATTATGCTGAACTATATTTGTATAGTCTTGTTCTGCAGTCCATTGTCACTGAACAGTCTTCCCCGGTTTGGGCATCAATTTGCTGCCCCCCCCCCCCCCACCCCCCACCCCGCCAACTTGAACGATTACTCGGGAATGGAATAGCATTTCATTTATATTGCGTTTAACGGTTCCATGTGTAAACGGAGCACACATGGGAATCGTGATCCAATAGGCATAGTAAAACACTCCTGGATTACTGATTGTTGTATTTATACTGTATCCCATTACTCACTGCATTGAGTTTGGTAACTCATTGGTAACAGAAAATGGCTGACAAACGCATGGCTTGCTACCATATATTCCTAGAATGAATATGTTTCAGAAAGATTGTTCAGAGGGTAAAAGGAGGTGGGTTGTTTGTTTTCCTTAAAAATGGCATTGCATTTTTGGAGCCCAGAATTGCCTTGATAGGTCAATGCTGTTAAGGAGGGAGATCAATTATTTTCATGCAGTCACAGAGAAGGAACTGTGGTATCATTCCAAGTCAGGTTTGTAGTCGGATTCAAGGGAAACTTAGAAGTGGTTGTGCTTCCATACCTCTGTTAAACTTTGCATTGCCAAGTGGTGAGATGGGGGTACTGGAGGCGCTATTACATTAAAGACACGGGATTTGGAACAATGGATCGCACTTTTAGAGGGCCAGCACAAGTACCACGTGCCAAATAGCCTCTTACATGCGATATCACTCTGTATTTTGGGAGGTTAGCACACAGAACATTTCCGCTGGAACTGGCAGAGGAAGAACACGGAGTTGAGATGGATCTCTTGCCCCTGGGATGATAGAGGTTCACAGAGAGATGAGGCGACCCCAAGGAACCTGCCATCCCGTTACCTCCTCCTGTCCTTTCCCCTCCCTCCTTCAGAATTTGACATTTTGAAATGCTTGCCAGCAATGGAGATAATGGGATTTGCAGCAAAGGCACGTTGGTGGAGTAGGATCAAAGATCAGCTATGATCCCATTGAATGGTGGAACAAACTGGAGCCCTGAATGTCCTCCTCCTGTCACCATTCCACTTCTGGCGGCGCACACATCTTCGCCCTCATCCACTGAGACCTCACAGAGTCTGGGGTCTCAGAATCAGCGGCCAGGGTCACGGGATCAGTGCCGCCGCCGAGGCCTGGAGGAGGCCTAACTGCCGCTCTGGCGCTCTCGGCCCCTGCCACCTCCTGCTGAAGCTGTCTCGCCATATACAAACTGAAGGAGAGGGCGAAAAGTCTGCGAGTAATCTGAACTAGGTCAATAGTTAATTCATACCAGAGAAATGTGAAGGGATGCTTACAAAGTGCATTTCTGACCATCGTCTCCAAGTGAACCTTATTTCTGTCAATCTTGGAGCTCTCTCTTACGTTCCGCAAGCTGCAGGTCTTAAAAATTGATTTGTTGATAGTGTGATTTGTGATGTCCGAAAGTTGTAATAAATGATACTTCATCCAATAAAGTCCTGACGTGTAGATTCTGCTACCCACGGCAAGGTGCCACAAAGGCCTTTTGTGATTCACACAACCATCTGCTTCCGTCATGCTGTTTGAGTCAGCAAGTAATTTTGGCGGTATTGGCTTGTGTGTGGATTGGTGGGAGGTGGGCTTTTATAGTTCATTCTTGACTACCGGCCTCAAAATTAATCTTTCTTCTGAATCACTTTGATATATCTCCCCTTCCTTAAATGGGACGTTAAAAAAACTTGAATGTAATGACGCTTTGAGATGTCCGGTGGTTATCAACAATGACAATACGCCCAATGAAGTTCATTCACTGTTCCGCAAACAAGCTCTCACTGACAGCACCCCATCATAACCAGGAAAGCTGCTTTGGTGATGCTTGTCGGGGGCTAACAGGACAGCAGGGAAAACATGCCGTCTCTTCCAGATAAGAGTGCCGGGAATCTTTTACACCAAAACACATATTATTTTTAATGTCTCATCCGCAGGTTGGCACCCCCAGCAGCACGTACATTCTGCACTAAGTTACAGTCTGGATTTTGGTACTCAAACTCCAAAGTGAGGCCTGAACCCCTGTGATCCACAGAGAGCAGCAAGTGGTCCAAAGCTGCTATTACTTGATCTTGCATTCCACAGTTTCACAGCATGTTTACCGCATATACTGTTCTGCTTCAGCTGAAATTCCTCTGGTTTTATTTCTAGATGACAACTGAGAGATTCACTGATCAGAGTGGTTGAATTGTGAAAGGGATTCGAATGAGCCGATACAAATAATTCCTTCTGGTGGGTGAATCAATCTGCTGCCTGTTCTCAGCAGTTTCTGCTTTTAACGTTTTGCTTTCTATCTCGCAGCTTTCCTGACAACACACAACTTAGTTCA